>NW_020954590.1:7061902-7124926 GCF_900497805.2 Vombatus ursinus | reverse complement strand
TTTCCTTCTTTCTTTCTCTTTCCTTCTTTCTTTTTCTTTCTTTCTTTCTTTCTTTTTTTCTTTCTTTCTTTCTTTCTTTCTTTCTTTCTTTCTTTCTTTCTTTCTTTCTTTCTTTCTTTCTTTCTTCCTTCCTTCCTTCCTTTTTTTTCTTTCTTTTGTCTCTTTCCCCAATTCTAATTGATCTGTAAGCTTTAACCACCTCAATTTTTCTGACAACCTGGTGGCCCTCTGCTCCTGAAGGTTCAACATTTTAGTGCCAGTCTCACACCTGATGGGCCATAACCCCACTGCCACTCAAAACCCCTGAACTCAAGTGATTCACCAGCCTAACCCAGTAGGAGAGATTATGGATGTGTGCCACCATGCCATGCTTTTTCATACTTTCTTAATCAAGAATATACCTTTCAAAGACCTGTTTCTCTCCAGTCCACCTCTCGATAGTCCATAGCCTGGAGAAAATGTAGACACACAAACAGACACCTGGAAGCCTCACAGAAAGACAAAGCCTGGCAAATTCTATCAGTTCTACCAAGGGATATTGAAAAGTTAATCTCCTCCACTCAAACTTTAATTGTTCTATAAGCATTTACTAAGCACTTACTATGTGCTAGGCTCAGCACCAGAGGTGGTTCCTTCCATCCCTCTAGGAGCTGAACAACCTAATAGAGGAGATAAGACATGTACACAGATGACTATCATCCACATTTTTAAATTCTGAGGGTTGGTTAGTACGTAGTCAATAAGGGAGTTCAGGAAAAGCAACAGAGAGAAGGTGGCATTTGAGATAGGCCTTGAAGGATAGGTAAGATTTAAATAAGGAGAGGTTGGAAGAGGGGAAGGAAAGATTACTCCAGGCAAAAGAAATGGCCTGACCTAAAGCCCAGAGATAGATTAACATATATAAGAGAGAATATATTGCACATTGACTATTGTGTTTATAAGAGCAGCAATGATTATGTTACCAAAGCTACTTATTAGAGAATTGCCCTCAAATTCAGGATGGAAAAAAAAGGAATTAAGACAGTGTTTTAAGGGTCAACCTTAGAATATTTTACATAAATAGCCACTGCAAGACGAATGGGATAGAACTGTTGAACTGAACACATCCTAGCTAATACAACAGATATCCTATCTTCTGGTAAAAGTAGAACATACAGTAGAAAATATAGACATGGCTATCCCACTTAACAGAAAAATCACAAAAAACCTGCCCAAACAAAACAAAACAAAATCCATCCAACAGACAAGTAACAAATGTGAGAGGTAAAGTAAAGCCAATTACCTCAACAATGGGAGAAGTAGTTGAGTGTCTTAATCTATTATGCTCTGATGTTCATTCAACAATTGCTTCTAGACATTTGTATCATCAGCCACAGATTCGTGCCCTAACAATAGATCACTGTAATTGTTCCTTTTTGATTTAAAAAAAATATTCTTGTGTTCTAATAAAATGGGCAAGTCAATCTATTCCTTTAAGCCTTAGTTTCCCTATTTATAAAATGAGGGAATAATGCTTGACCTGTTACTTTGATAGGGTTGTTCTGAAGAGTAAATAAAATACAGTTATCCCTTCCACATTTCGACTTTTCCCATTGCAATTTTGATATATTATGAGTCAGTGTAAGAAATTAAATGGGAATTTTTTCAGAGTTTTGTGGAAACCACAGATAATAACACTTAAAAGCCAGCAGATGACACAGAAAAAGTTTAGAAACTCAAAAATGCATAAAATATATGTATAGTATTATATAATATCAACACATCTTCTTTTTTTAATAACATAACAATTCAGACTTCTCTGGTATGAAGGGAAGGTAAAAAAAATTTTTACGTGGATTTTCCAGATCATGGGGATACCATGACCCTAACCGTCACGATATGGAAGGGATAACTATAATGTATGTGAAAGGGTTTTGTAAACTATAAAGCAAAATAACCCTGGGCTTCCATTTTCTCATGTGTGAAAGGAGGGAGTCAGACTAATTTAATTCAGTTCAATTCAGCATTTATTAAGCACTGACCTAAGGGACTTAGAGTAAGTCTCCTAGGTAGGCACTGGGACATATTAAAAAACAACAACAGTTCCTGCCCTCATAAAGTTTATATTCTCCTGGGAGATACAACATATAAAAATAGTTAAGTAAATACAAGATAATTTGAAGGAGGACAAAACACTAGTATTTAAGGGGATCAGGAAAGGAGGTCTTAACCTCAGCTAAAGCTTGAGGAAAGCTAAGGATTCTAAGAGGTGAAGGTCAAGTTAAGGCAGACCAACAAGCATTTATTAAGCATCTACAATCCTTAGGTTCCCATAGTGGGCAATACCACCCCTTGGGGGGCACTGGAATGATGAGTGGGGTGGTAGTATCCTCGAGTGCAATTGGGGGAGTTGAATAAAAATAAGGGGGTGGTGAAAGCATAAAGAAAGAAGAAAAGATACGAAAATTTTGAAAAGTCATTCATACATGTTTCATCTGTTGTGTAACAGAGTTAAAGTCATAATGATTACATTATTTTCCAAATAAACACACAAAATGCACATTATAACCCAGCAGGGGTCAAGTCCACTGACAGGTCTTAAAAAGCAAGCATTGGCATGTGAATGTGTCGCACATTGTCCGAAAGTCCAGCATGCATTGGCAGGAATATGTGCATGTAATGACTTGTTTCCAATATAATACTATACGATTACATGACTCAATTGCATCATCAAAATTTCAATGCAAAAAAACCCCACAAACTTACAATAAATCATTAAAGATGCATCATATTTAAAAATATGTATTTTATATTTTTTGAAATTATGAAAATTAAAAAAAAACATTAAAGGGTTAAAGAAAGTAAATTTCCAGAGGGGCGTGGAGTAATTTTTTTAAAAGGGGATGGTAGGCCAAATACGTTCGGGAACCTCTGACTATGGGCCAGGAATTATTCTAGGTGCCTATTGTTCTGTTCTAGGATTAGAGAGACAAGAAAATAGTACCTACCCTCAAAGAGATTACTTTACATCAAAGGGAGAAATATGTAAACATAGAAAGAAATTTTAAAAATATATAGATATAGATACACACACAGTTTTGGGACATCCTATATTTAGAGACAAGGGACTAGCAGTTTAGGAGAGGTAAAGTAAGACTCCATGAAGAAAATGGAACTTGATGTGAGCTTTGCCGAGAGAGAGGGACTTGGAGAGGTGAAGGTGAGGAGCAGAATATATTCAAGGCTAGCCTGTGCACTAGCATTTGAAATGGAATGTTGTATATAGAGAATAGCAGTGAGACCAGTTTAATTGTAATAGAGAGTGCATGAAAGGTAATGGAGAACAAGTCTATAAAAGCAGTCAGGAACCGGATTGTGGAGAACTTTGAATGACAGAGGAGTTTGTTTTTGATCCAAGAGGGAACCTCTATCGATTTATGAATAGGATCAGATCTGTGCTTTAGAAAACACATTTTTTGGTTTTGTTTTAAGAAACATTTCTTTAAAAAAATTAATCTTAATTGCTCTAAGCATGTCCAAAGCACAGCTGAAATGCCTTCTAATCCTTTAGCTTAACTTTCACATTTCTAGAAATGGCTTTCTCAGCCTTACTCTTTGCTCTATAGAACTGCCTCTTTCCACATTACTCAGATATGCTTGAGAGGGCCTTAGAGCACCACTGAACAGTAGCTAATGGTCATTTTGTCCATCACTGGTGAGTGACCAGTTCTTTAATAGAACATGCAATTGTTGAACAGAACAGGATAGGGTTGCCTCTGTCTTCCTCTAAAATAGAAACCAAGAAATTGACCCAAGGATTAAAACTGGAAACATGATGGAAACTTTAAACATCAATAGATTTTTACATAATCTCCAATCCTATTTCTTCTTCTACTCTTTATTCTTCATTTGCCCAGGATTTCTTCTGCTTACTTACATACCAACCATACTCTCTTCTGAAAGTTATTTGTTGACTAGCGAAGAAAGGGAGTAGGGAAGATTGCCATTTTCCAAAGTGTCCATTAGGTTATGTTGTTCAATTGGAAAGTCACTTCTGGAATTTTATTCCAGTAAAGGATCATAGACTCTCAAAGTAAGGACACATTTCAACTACATGTAGATTGAGAAAAGCAATACCTATTTTTAAAATATTAATAAAAGCTAGTCTTGGGCAAGTTATATAACTCTGTTTGCCTCAGTTTCCTCATCTGTAAGATGACCTGGGGAAGGAAATGCAAACCATTTCAGTATCTTTGCCAAGAAAACCCCCAATGGTGTCACAGAGTCAGACATGACTAAAAATGACTGAACGACAACAGACTCCTAGCATTTCATTAAGATTTGTTCCTAAGGGCTAGAAAGCCTGTGATTTGTGGCATTGGTGAGACAGTGCCCACTTCCAATGAAATCACAGATCTTTAAAGCAATGAAGTCACCATATTTGGATGAAGAATCTATATGGTAGGTACAGGTGAAAATTACACTTACAATTAATTTAATAAGACTATTTACCTTACAATATTTTTTTAAAAGCTTAGTACTAAAAGATCAAGGAAAAGTCAATGAATTGAAGAAATTATGGGAATTGAATGAACCACACTGACTCCATTTTGTGACTCAATTCTACATCTATCTCAGTTCCCTTTCTATTCATTCAATGATGGGTCTAGTCCAATTTCTGTCTTATGAGAAAATTTTATTCAATTACAAGAATAGTAAGAAAAATGTATTTTATTTTTTGAACCTAGCCCTCCATATCCATATGGGAAGCTGGGTCACCTCTAGCTGTTACTCAGATACGCTTAACTAAGGACCTGGGTTATGCTGACCAGAACCCTGGCCAGATCCAAGAAGTTTTCCCACAAGTATACATCTCAAGGAACTCACATGTCTTTTCTGAAAACTGGACCCATATTCTTGCTCCTTTTGATTGAATACAGACACCTGGGGGGTGGGAGGGAGTAGAATATCTCTTTTTCTGATTTCAGGGAATTTCACCTGTTTGCTCTCCCCCTCCCAACTTGGAAAGTCCCTCATCTTTGTTCCAATTAGAAATCAGATTACTTAATCTTGTGGGCAGCTAGGTGTCACAGTGGATAGAGTGCTAGGCCTGGAGTCAGGAAGACTCATCTTCCTAAATTCAAATCCAGCTTCAGTCCCTTACTAGCTGTGCAACCCTGGACAAGTCACTTAATCCTATTTACCTTGGTTTCCTCATCTATAAAATTAGTTGGAGAAGGAAATGGCAAACTCCTCTGATATCTTTGCCAAGAAAACTCCAAATCAGGTCACAAAGGATCATACACAACTGAAAAACGACTTAACAGCAACAACAATCTTGTATCCTGGTTTATATCCTGTTAATTATTTTCTTTTAATGCATAAAAATCTGTCTCCGCCTGTATTCTGGGTCCAGTGCCAAGCTGAGGAGGCCTGGTCCTGATTTCTTATGCAATTGACATGCATTGCTTAATAAATCAATATCTTTGCAAGCTTGAACCTTTGTTTCTCTAGTCATTTCATATTTCACCCATTACAGAATTTGGGGTCAATTATAAGATAAGTAGCCAAGACCTGATTTTACAACAGACCTTTGTATTCAAGGTATCTCAGAGTACTCTTAAAGGCAATCAGACACTGGGAAATCATACCATGGATTGCAAATAATGCAATCATTATTTTTTTCATCCAGCTTTAAAAAAATTTGGAATATTGCCAGGACGTCTCTGGCTTGTATCTTGTTTGCGTGGAACAGTAGTCTCAGCCCCAAGAGCATTTATCTAATGAAAGCCCAGTGGGAAAAAAATTTTTTTTCCTTGGCCCTGTTTCAAAGAAACCAGTAGTGACTGGCATCCACAGTAGCCTGCTGTGTTTGCAGAGGACAGCCCAAAAGAATGACTATCACAGATGGTGAGTTCAGAATTTATTTGTATTGCTTTCCATAAATGTTGGAGGGAGAGCATGAATGAGGATCCATGTCTGCCCTGGGACTGTGTTTTTGTATATGCACATTCACTAGAGTCCTGAAATAGGAATAGACTTCCAACTATGAATATACCTGATGTGTGGAAAAGACACTGCTGCCTGATAATACGGAGATGCTAGAAAGCCAAAGGAAGCCATTTACTTGTGGGCTTTAACTGGTCCCTCTAACCCTAAATTGCCCTGATGCAATTTTCAGGCATTCTCTCCTCTAACCAGAATCACAGACTTATCAACATGTGGAATGGAATTTAAATGGTTGTGATGGGTAGAAATGACAAACATTAAAATGATGAAGAGGCTGCAAAAATAGAGCTGTTTTCCATTGTTTTATCTAGCAGACGTTGTTTATTCCTTTTAATGCATTTGTTAAAAAGTATATTTTAGGAAAATTCTATTATAGAAGATATAAAAGCATTCTATTATCTGCATAAATATGAACTGAGTGTGATGCTTTGCAGGGAGATAACAGAATGGTTGTGTTTTCCAGGAAATAGTTATGCCTAGGGAAAATAAATTTTTTCCATTAAAAAGACTTTATTCTAAAAACTTTTTAGGGCCATGGTTCAAAAATTTGACATCTAGTTCTGGAAAAGGACTATACAGAAATGAGAACTCAGGTTACCTTAAAAAAAAAAGCAGAATTAAAAACAAACAAACAAAACTCACCTCTAGATGCACCTAGCACTATCAGCCAATGAGCTAGGGTAGGCATTTCTTTTATTCCCTTTACTATGTAGTATATTAACTTTTTTTTTATCTCACTTTTCTCTATTGTTTTTCCCCCCTCCATAAGGACAGGTCAGATAATCTATATTCCATTTTGCTTTAACAGTATCAGTCAATTCTCAATTATCCATTCACAGGTAAGGCACCACAGGAACAACAGATAATTTGAAAGCTATGAATAATAAGCTCAGTTGATGCTTATGCTCTGCCTCCTCCGTATGAGAATCCAAGAGTAAAACCGCAACTCTGAATTCATTCTCAACAAACTGAAGGAAAAGGACATCCTGCTTATTCCCACTGGGGGAGGGGATTCAGAACAGGGGGATTGGGCTACAATTAAGTCCTATGAATTAGGAGCTTTTCTCTGTAGTCCCTCCTGTTTAAGGAAGGAAACTGGGCCTGAATAGAGGCCAGGAGACTTGACCCACAGTTGGGTTGGCCAAAGATTATCCACAATGCCACTTATTTCTCTCTATTTTTGTTCAAGTCACTTGACTTCTGGGCCTCAGTATCTCCATCTATAAAATGGAACCAATAATATTTGCATTACCTACCTCACAGGTCTGTTGCACATAGAAAATTAGAATTGTAAAATCTCAGATTTAGATTTAAATGAAACATTAGAAGTCAACCAGTCCAATCCTATCATTCTTAGTGTGAGGAAACTGAGGCCTAGATAGGTTAAGTGTACTAACTGTGTATAAGGTCACATTGCTAGTAAATGACAAACCTGAAATTGAAGCCTAGGTCCCCTGTTTCCAGATTCAGTAATATAGGGATTGGGACTGGACATATGATTTCATTAGCATTTGGAGCTCCCAGTGAGAAACTTCTCTACCAATGCAAGGAAGCACCTTCTCTGTAATTAATGGTTGTAAAGGATTGCCTAGAGCCCTGAGAAGTTCAGTGACTTACCCCAAATCACTCACCCAGCAGGTGTTGGGCAGTGGGACTCAACACAAGTACTCCTGGATGCTTTTCCCTCTATTACATCACACTACTTCTCCCATGCTTGTTACCTGTTATTATTAGGATAAGGTTGTAAGTCAGGCTGCATATTGTAAGAAATTCCTAATTGGTTATGGGAACTTTAATTTCAACTACTCAAATGGATTTGTGGTCTATTTAATGTGAATATTCCTTTCCACAATACAGAAAGTAATCTATTCCCACATGCTCATTCTGTGCAACTCTTTTTCATATCCTCCCCTAAGTTAGCCGCAGAGAATTCCCCCAACATGCTCGGGCTCATCCTTGGTTTCTTTTGACATCATGCCATTGGAACATGCAGGATTGTCCATTCAGTGTTCCTCCTTCTGACCTGATGATACCATCTCTTTTTTTTTTGCTCATTCATTTCTTCAGCGACATCTTTCATGCTGATTTCACTATATAATGCCTTATCTGTAATACTTTTGGAGCCAATAACACTCATCATGCACCCTCCTTTGCATGATAATCATTTTTAGCTGTTTGGAGATAATGATATTCTACAATTTGAAGCCATGCAACAATTATGCTGGGAAAATTCAATTTTCCTTAAACTAAGGTCTGTTTTTACCTAAATTGCCCACAACAATGTGGAAGTATATTCACTATCTAATGCAAATTTGGAGACTCTGTTGAAAAGATAAGCATCCACCTTGTGCTAAATACACCATACACATACACACACATACTCACACATGATCTCTCCCTGAGTCTTTTAAGAATGAACACCTGCCATTGCATCCTTGCTCTCAGGACCCAGTTTAATGTCAAACTCCAGCCCAAAAGGAAATGAAGGGTTGTCAACCTGTTTGAATGACCATTGTCTTCTAAGGTAGAGACAATGAGACAGATAGAATATATGAAAAATGCTAGATCTTGGATCTGTTTCTTCCTCTGTTCCTAACTACCTTTCCAACCTCAAGATTTCTTACCTTCTCTGGGACCCAATTTTCTCATCTATAAAATGAGAAAAATCAAGCTAGATGACTTCTGCCTTCAAGCTCTAAATGCTAATGATTCTATGAATATGGCTATTTTAGACAGATAATGGAGAAAATCCACTGTAGGTGACATAAACAGCTAGATAAACTAGAAGCATCGAGGTTGTACAGTAGGGAGCTCTAAGTTCAAATTCCATTCAGACACTTACTGGCTCTATGACCATGGGCAAGTCACTTAACCTCTGTTTGCTTCAGTTTCTTCATCTTTAAAATGAACATAATAACATCATCTACCTCCCAGGATGTTTGTAAGGCACAAATGAGATCAATATTCATAAGCACCTAGCACAGTACCTACCTAGCATATAGTAAGTACTATATAAATGTCAACTATTATTACTATTATAAATAAATAAAAGGAGCCATGGATAAACACAAGAAACTTAAAAGGCAAAATAATTGGCAGTAAAATAAAGGGATCCAAGATGAAAGTGTACTAGCTAAAAGGAAAATGATTCACACCTTTTATCCCAGTATGGTGCATGTGGAAGGGAAATATTTGCAGAAATAAAAGGGAAGGAAGGGAGGGAGGAAAAGAGGAAGGGAGATGAAGGAAGAAGGAAGAAAGAGAAAGATCCTTGAGGAGCAAAAAGTGAGAAAATGGGCATACAGAGGCAGATATGTTTTAACAAGGAAGTTTTTAACATGGAAATAAGAGACCCAAGGCAGTGAGGTGGCATGAAAAAGGTCTGGAGAAGGAGGTCAGAACTTCTGGGAGGTGTCATGGTATAATTGAAGATAGTGTCAAATCTTGCTACTTTCAGTGTTCTCCAACTGTCAGTCCATAAAAACCAGCCCTTAGTAAATCTTTACATGTTTGCAAAAATCTTTACTGCATAAGATTCTCACTTCTTAAAGCCTACGCTTTTAATCCTTCTTTCTGTGTCTTTACTCCTTTTCTGATCTGGCTTTCTCCTTTTTCTCTGAACCTTGTCCCTGACCCTAAACCCCCAAGATGCATAGAGGAGGCTTCTGAGGACTGAAAAATCTTTAATACATGGTTTAGTTTTCTATCTCAATAATCTCCAAAATGGAGAGTCTAACTTCTGGGAGAGGGGGCATAGAATGATGCCAAAGAGTATATGATCAGCCAGAAAGTGGGAATATGGGTCACATTCTACCCTTCTCTTAATAGCTAAAAATATGGCTTGTGTCTAAACCAATCCCAGCTAACCTTCACCCATTATCCCTCAGCACATGCCCCTACTCTACCCTCCACTGTGCTATGTAACCTCCCAGTCTCCTCAGTTCCCCTCAGGCAGGCTTCATCCCCTCAAGGCATTTAGGCACCAACTAACTGGAACCTGGGTTTTCCCAGCCGCAGCCTCACAAGTGCTATTTGGAAAAACCTTGCCCCTTAGCATGTCCACACCTTAAGCCACATATCACCTTGTGGGTACCTCACTGGCCTCCTAATTGGTTTCTCTGTTTCCAGTCTTTACCACACAAATCTATACTTCACATAACTGACACTCATTTTCTGAAAGCCGTGGCTTTCTGACCGTGGCTTCTTATATTCAATTTTTGTTGTTTTTCACAGTTTGTGACCCCATCGTGAGGTTTTCCTGGCAAAGATGCCAGAGTGGTTTGCATTGCCTTCTCCAGCTCATTTTACAGATGAGGAAACTAAAGCAAACAGGGTTAAGTGACTTTCCACAGGTCACAGAACTAATATCTAAAGTCAGATTTGAACTCAGAAAGATGAATCTTCCTTACTCCAGGTCAGGCACTCTGTTCATTGCATCACCTAGCTGCCTACACATTCAATAAGCTCCAGTAATTCTAGAATCAAATATGAACTCTATTTGGCACTTAAATTCCTTTGTAACCTAGACCCTCTGGGCTACAACCAAATTTCTAGTTTTGTATGTATCTTTCCTTCTTGAATCTCACAGTCTAGCCAGGCTCATAAAAACACAATTCAGATATCTAAATATGAATAGGAATTTAAGGTAAGGTAACCATCAGATCTTTGTAAGATTTTCTGATAAGGCGAAATTAGATATTCATTTTGCTTGTTTTTGCATTGGTTATGGTGAACATCTACACCCAAGGAAACGTGACATATATATTGTGTATCTTCTGATTTAAAAAAAAAAAGAAATTCACATGCATGGCTAGCTACATTGTTCAAATTAACTTAATAATTAGTCAGTTGCAATTATTAATATGTCTACCCCAACCTCCATAAAACAGAGAGATTTTTAAAAATAATAATGCACATCCAATCACATTTTATTAAAAACATTACTAATAATATTTTAGTGAAAGCAAAAAGAGTTTTGTATCTCTAATAAATAAAATATTTTAAATATTTTCATCTTTGCCATCCTTTTTAATGTCTGTTCTGTACATTTTATAATGTAAATAATGGTATAATAGCACATGTTTATAATTTATAAATATACATATATGGAGGATGCTCAAAAATGTTTTATTGATAAGAGTATACAATCAATAAAATTTAGAGACCACTGATACCTGATCAGTCAGCAACACCATTCTGGTTGGAAGACACTGTATTAGCTGATCTTTAAGGTCTTTCAAACTCTTTCATTTTATTATCTAAAGGAAAATGCCTGTCTTTCAAGTTATTGACTTTGGGGGAACAGTTTGAGAAAGATGTTGGGAAGTTAGAAACAGGGGACAAAAGAGGAAGGGAGTATTTGTTTAGGAAAAAATATTCCTGTGCCAAGTCTTCCATTCACTTTTCTTCTGAAATAATGTACTGAAAGAAATAATGCACTTGGAGACACATTCTGCATTTGATGAATACTTTGAGATCTAATCAGGTGAAATGCTTAATCCTCTTTTGAATGTTAAATGCTATTTGTTAGAGCAGCAGTTTCCATTTTTATGCTGGAAAGCAAACCGGCATCATCCACCTTAGCCCTCATCCTGGCCCAAGAAACAAAATGTCTCCCAGTCTCAGCCCATCATAACTACCACCCATGGCAGACATTAAGCTGCAACAGCAGGACCCTCTTCCCTGGGGCCACTTCTTAAAGTGTAATGCTAACATTAGTCATTCAAGAAATATTTCTGCTCAAATTTTGATAATAGACATTGTTTGAGGAAGAAAAGAAAGGCTAGCAATATGCTGTTTGGTACTGAGAGAAGCTTGGAATCACTTTAGCAATCCTGTCCTGCTCTCCCAACCACTTCTATGCTATCCCTGCCTCCCTACTGAAGCTATGAAACAGTATTATATTATCATTGATTTTCAAGAAATCTATTCTTAAAGTTGGACTCTATATATCAGATTTACTATATTTACACCCAACATATAAAATGGACCCCATTTTACTTTCTAACAATGCTAGCCTACAACTTCTAAAATAGTTAATGAGAGAAAATAACTCGAAAATTAACCTGTTCCCAGTGATACCACTCCTAGGCTTATATTCCAAAGAAATAAAAAGACAAATGAAAGGGACCTATAGGTGCAAAAATATTTGTAACAACACTTTTTTTCTTGCAACAACAAACAGGAAACATTTGAAGATTGTCCGAACAAATTATGGTATGTGAATGTAATGGTATATTATTGTACTGTAAACAATGGAAAAAGAGATGGTTTCACAGAAAACTAGAAAGATTTGCATGAACTGATGAATCCTATTTACTTGCTGAGAACTAAGGGAATGATTTGTACAATGACTGTAATATTATAAAGAAAAACAACCATGAAAGGCCGAAGAACTATGATCAACACAAAAATCAATTACTGCTTCGAAAGACCGATGATGAATCAGGAGTCAATTAAAGCGTTTTTGTGGAACTGAATTGAATTGATCTAGGGCAAATTAAACAGGAAATGAGGTCAGTAACCTAGGAAATCAGTCAGATTGCCATGCCTTTTCGAAAATCTTACAAGGTTATAAGCACAGGAAGTCAGAGTTAAGTAATCCCGTCAGGAAAAATAGAGAACAGAAGGAGATGGGATAAGGGAGACAGTATAAGTCAGGTCTCTGATGTGGAATAATAGGCCTCTAGAGAGACATATTACCAGAATTAAAGGGTCTTAAATATGTGGCTGCACCTGGTGTTAGCTCTTTTTCCATCTGATCTCCCCTGGAAGGTTGGCTCCTCTGTGCTCAACCTACTTACTTCCTTGAAAGGTTTTGATCAAGATGGCAAAAGTAAAAAGTTCCAAAATGGCAAAGAAATATCAAAATACAAATATGCTACTTTATGCAGAAACCTATTAATGCATTCAACAAATATTTATTGATCACCTATTAAATATGAGCCTCTGTGATTTGCTCAGGTTCAAATATTACATTACTATGAGAAACAGGAATTAAACCAGCTTTGGGCCTTCTTGACAGATATGTCTCCTAGGCCACATTTGTTCTGTATTAAATGATAAAGAAGTTTTTATTACAGGAAGGTGACCTTCATTTTTAACCCTTATTCTGACACTTGCTCTTAGCAATCTCAGCCATTGTCTTGTTTTATGGATTTTGACTTTTGTGGGCTTTGATTCCTTCTCCTGTGAGTTCCTCTGCATCCCCCCCCCACCTCTGAATTGATTTCCAATGTTCTTCCTCCTCATTCTCATTTCTCTTTGTGCATTGATTTTCATTCCTTTTGAATCTCCCTCCACCCTTTCTGCTGTGCTTTATCTTTTTCCATTCCTTTCTGTGTTCCTTTTCTTCCCTTTATATGTTTTCTTTCCCACAGAGGACATGCAAGCCTCCACAGCAGTAAGTTTATTCAGGATCCAGCAACTGTGAGAGAGCAATTCTCACTTTTCACCAGTCATTTCAGGAAGGTGGGAGAAATGATTCTTTGTTGGTGCAGGCATCACTAATACAGGAAAGAGAATTTTGCCAAGCTAAACAACTGAAATTCTGAAAGGCTGGAGTTTGTCTCTAAATTTGCCACCACTTACTATGATCAAAATTGGAAAAAAAAACATTCAGTTTTCTCTGTTTACAAAGAAATTTGAGAAGTATCTGTGAAAGAAAAAAATTTGCTTTCTCTCTCTCTCTACACACACACACACACACACACACACACGTGTATATATGTATGTGGAGATATATATTTCTGTCTCTACATCTATCTCTATCAATTGGTCTATCTATCATCTGCCTATCATCCATCTTCCCATGAAATACAACGGTGCTTTGGAATAAGGGGAAAAATGTGTGTGTGTTAGAATTTTTTTTAATTTTGGCAATTTTCAAAGTTGTTAGTCCTAGGAATGTTAGATTTTTTGCTATAATATTGGCTAACATTTATGAATCCAGCCTAGCTCTCCAACTGAGCCTCAAGTATTTTGTATATTGTATAAATGGAAGGAGATTGACTCAGAATTTGTGGGGAAAATGCTAAGTGCCAGGTAATACTGATAACGTGTATAAGGGGTGGAGTTGGTACCAAAACTTCTTAGAGGAGAGAAAGCTGTGGTTCTACACACTCTTCGAGAAAGATGTATAAAAAATGGTCAAAGGATATGAACAGACAATTCTCAGATGAAGAAATTAAAGCCATCTATAGTCATGTGAAAAAATGCTCTAAATCACTATTGATTAGAGAAATGCAAATCAAAACAACTCTGAGGTACCACATCACACCTATCAGAATGGACAACATGACAAAACAGGAAAATGATAAATGTTGGAGAAGATGTGGGCAAATTGGAACACTAATGCATTGTTGGTGGAGTTGGTGAAATGATCCAATCATTTTGGAGAGCAATTTGGAATTATTCCCAAAGGGCTATAAAAATGCGCATACCCTTTGACCCAGCAATAGCACTTCTAGGGCTATATCCCAAAGAGATAACACAAATGGGAAAAGGACCCACATGTACAAAAATATTCATAGCAGCTCTTTTTGTGGTGGCAAAGAGTTGGAAATTGAGAAGATGCCCATCAATTGGGGAATGGCTGAGCAAGTTGTGGTATATGAATGTGATGGAATACTATTGTGCTATAAGAAATGATGAACAGGCTGACTTCAGAAAAACCTGGAAAGACTTGTATGGTCTGATGCTGAGTGAAGTGAGCAGAACCAAGAGAACGTTGTACACAATAACAGCCATGTTGTGTGATGACTAATATTGATAAACTTAAACCTTCCTGGCAATACAAGGATCTAAGATATCTCCAGAGGCCTTGTGATGGAAAATGCTATCCACACCCAAAGAAAGAACTATGGAAGCCAAATTATTATTTTTTTCTCTTCTGTTGAGTTTTGTTTCCTCTTTCTGATGGTTCCTCCTATTGGTTTTAATTTCTACTTACAACATCACTAATGTGAAAATATGTTAAATATGAATGTAAATGTATAGCCTATATCAGATTATGCACTGTCTTGAGGAGGGTGGTGGGGAGGAAGGCAGAGAAAAATTTAAAACTCAAAAGCATATGGAAGTGATTATTGATAAATCAAAATAAATTAATAAAAAAAAGAAAGATGTATAAAAAGACTTTGGAAGCTTTAGGCATGTATGGGAAGCTAGCTCTTTAATATGTCCCTGATTTTCAACTTGTCTGCCTAGAAATTTCAAAGATTTTCCCTTTGGGTGAGGCTGGGGCCTTTCTCTCGGTGTGAGCTGATATATTATTTTGCTCCCAGCTAAGAGCTCATTCATTTTTGTGTGTTTTCTGCTACAATTTAATTTGTAGAACTTCTCTAAATTCTGTTTGCTGTTTTGCATGGATAAATGGATTTCCTGACTGTCTGCTATTTATGGTCTTATGGATAATCTATATTTGGTGGAAATCTGGCAAGAATAAGCTAAAGGGCTACCCTCTCTCTCAAGAACTACAAGGCAAGTGTCTTTTGTTTGGAGCCCCAATATGTTTATATTTTGGAGAACATCCACCTGGTGGTATCCCCTCTTCCACCTGGTCCTGCCTGGAAGGTGAATCCTCATATGCACAGGCTTTCTATTTTCCAGGAGGATCCCTGGTATCATTGGCAGACAAAGGCCTAAATGGACAGGTGCTTATAACCTTGCTGCTCCAGGGCCCCACCAGTCTCTAATCTGCTCCAGACCTTTGGTTAGCCCTTATGTTTAAATGTTAAATCCTGTGCTGGTTTCTCAAAAAAAAAAGTCTCATTGGTCCTTTTTTTATTAAAGGGAAATTATTTATATGAATTTAAAATGTGAAAATTCCTGAATGATATCTGTTTGAGATTTCTGTTTTCTGGAAGAAAAAAAATAACTTTAGATTTTACAGAGCACAGTTTCACAAGAGGAGCAAAATTGAGTGTCATCTGATGCTTGTGAACAACAAAAGACTTAAAGACATGACAGTATATGACCTATTGTTAAAACTATAATCTTGATGGTAGAGAGCATTTCATAATGAATACTAGTACTATATATGATTACTCATAAAATCCAACCATAAAGAATGGTGTGGATATAACTCATTTCTAAAAAAGATAAAACAAATCAGGTAAATTTTCATCAATCCATCACTCCATCACACAGTACTACTTAGAAATGAAAAGCTCTTAATTGACTTTATGCTCTAAAGCTGTATTGTATTAAGGAAGTATATGTTAGTGGGTATATACAAATGGGTCCAGAGTGAACATAGGATCATAACAGTATAGTTAGAAAGGCTTTTTAGTGGTAGACTAATCTAATGCCCTCAATCTAATAATGAATAAACTGAGGTCCAAGAAGAATAAGTGACATGCTCAAAGTCAACAGGTGGCGAGTCAGAAGTAGGATGTTTTAAGCTCCTCTGACTCCAGAACCTGGTCTTTCCACTGTATCTAGGTTTCCTACCTCTCTGTCAACAGTTTCTTAAACTCTTTTCTCCAGTCTTTAAGAGGTGGTCCTTTTCTCCTTGTCAAAGCCAGCTCTCTACCAAATCCTTGATCCCATCCCTTTCTGTCTCCTCTAGGAGCTTTCCCTGTCAATATTCTCTCTCTTTCCCTCTCTGTCTCTCTCTCTCTCTGTCTCTGTCTCTGTCTCTCTCCCCTCTTCCATTCCCTCCCTCCCTCCATCTGTTTCTTTCAACAATTTTTCCTACAAATATGCCCAGGTCACCCCCATCCTTAAAGAATTTTCATTTCCTTTTGCAGGATATTTTGTTCTTCAGTGCACCCTATCACTCATTCACCCTTTACCCTCTCTTCTCCTCAAGCTATTGTCTATATCACTTCTTTCCTTTCACAACCAAACCCCTAAAAAGAGTAGTCTATGTCCATTGCCTTCAATTGCTCACTTCTCAATTGTTTGCAACTTGTCTTCCTCTTGTTCCTACTAATTAACTGAAACTTCTCTCTTGACTTGCCATATATCTCTTAGATATTAAACCCAATATCCTTTTCTCAGTCTTTATTCTATTTTATCTCTTTGAAGCTTTCAATATTGTCAACCATTCCCTCTTCCTAGACATTCCACCCTGCCTGGGTTTCTGAGACATTTTTCTCTCTTATTCCTCTCCTACATATATGACTATTCCTTCTCTGCCTCTTTTGCTACCTCCATCTTCCCTAAGGCTTTGTCCTGGGTCCTCTTTTCTTTTTGTTGATACTTTCTCTTGATAATCACATCAGTTTACAATTGGTTCAGTTATCCTCACTATATAGCCAGCTCCCAAATTCATATATCTAGCTTCTGTTTCTCTCATAAAAAGCAGTTCTATATCACCAGCCTTCAGTTGCTCAACTCCTGCTGGATATTCTCCCTCTTTCCTCTATCCCTCTTTCTTTCCCTCCTTCCTCCTTTCTTTCCTTTCCTCATTTCTCTCTCTCTCTTTCTCTCTCTCCTTCCTCTCTTTCTTTCTTTCACACACACATACATATTTAAAATACTTGCTAAATCTATTTGGAAGTCGACTAGAGGGCAGTATAGAAAATTAAGTTTCTAGCATTCTGCCTTATGGTTTCCATTTTGTCATCTTTGAAGATTCTGATTATTTTAAATTGCTCCCGAGATGATTTCCAATTGATTTTTTTTTCTCACAGTAACTAGTTATTCATGTACTGATCAGTATTCTTCATTTCGATTAACTTTGAGGGAAGCTGGCATATGTCGGTATTAGATGATTGGATTGGGATAAAGGGCCTTTCAGATTGTAATTGTTCAGTGCTAAAATGTTACCCTATGAGGGGGCAGAGCCAAGATGGCGGAAGGAAAGCAGTGACTGTCTTGAGCTCTCTCCCAAAGCCTCCAAATACCTAAAAAAAGGCTCTAAACAAATTCTAAAGCAGCAGAACCCACAAAAAGACAGAGCGAAACAAATTTCCAGCCAAAGACAGACTGGATGGTTGATTGGAAAGATATATCGTGCTGGGTAGGGAGAGGAGCACAGTATGGCGTGGGTTCGCAGGCCACAGCGACCCTGGAGCAGGCCTCAGAGGACTGAATCTCAGGCAGCTGTGGTGGTTTCCAGACTTCTCAACCCCTGAATGCCAAAGACAACTTAGAAGGTCAGTGGGAAAAGTCTGTCTGCGGTGAGAGAAGGAGCTAGGTCTCAGCTGCAAGTCTCGAGCGTGGCCCAGGGCCGTGGCCTTTCCTGAGCTTCTAGCCCACAGACTGAGAGGGAATCCAATAGCTGATCACAGGGGGATTGCAGGGATCTCTTTGCCAGTGCTGAGGCAGAAATTTCTTGTTTACCTGTGCTTGGATCTGGGTCACTGTTCTAAGGGGCGGTGCTGGGGCAAGGAGGAACGCTGGTGCGGTGGAGCTTGTTGTGATGGTGGAGAGAAAACACCTCACCCCTTATCATACCACCCTGGAAGAACTGAAAATTTACAAGTCCCTAGAAGTACCTCTGAAAACAGCTGTACAAAACCCCAAGGCTTGGGACAGTACACTCTTAACATTGGAAGCAGACTTTTACCTTAATAAAGAGTTTAAAACTCAAGCAATTGGCCGGGATCATGAGAAAGCAGTGAGAAAAGAGTCAGACTATATTATTTTACTTTGGTGACAAAGAAGATCAAATTTACAAGCAAAAGAAGACAACAAAGTCAAAGCTCCTACATCCAAAGCCTCCAAGAAAAATGTGAATCAGTCCCAGGCCTTGAAAGAGCTCAAAAGGAATTTTGAGAAGCAAGTAAGAGAAGTAGAGGAAAAACTGAGAGTGATGCAAGAAAATCATGAAAAACAAGTCAACCGCTTGCTAAAAGAGACCCAGAAAAATACTGAAGAAAATAACACCTTAAAAAAATAGCCTAACCCAAAGGGCAAAAGAGGTCCAAAAAGCCAATGAGGAGAAGACTGGCCTAAAAGCAAAATTGGCCAAATGGAAAAGGAAGTCCAAAAGATTACTGAAGAAAATACTTCCTTAAAAATTAGAATAGAACAATTGGAAGCTAGTGACTTTATGAGAAATCAAGACACTGTAAAACAAATCCAAAAGAATGAAAAGTTAGAAAACAATGTGGAATATCTCACTGGAAAAACAACTGACCTGGAAAATAGATCCAGGAGAGAGAATTTAAAAATTATTGGACTATCTGAAAGCCATGATCAAAAAAAGAGCCTAGACATCATCTTTCAAGAAATGATCAAGGAAAACTGCCCTGATATTTTAGAACCAGAGGGCAAAATAGAAATTGAAAGAATCCACCAATCTCCTCCTGAAAGAGATCCCCAAAGGAAAACTCCTAGGAATATTGTAGCCAAATTCCAGAGTTCCCAGGTCAAGGAGAAAATATTGCAAGAAGCCAGAAAGAAGCAATTCAAGTACTGTGGAAACACAATCAGGATAACAGAAGATTTAGCTGCTTGCACATTAAGGGACCACAGGGCATGGAATATAATATTCTGGAGAACAAAGGAGATAGGATTACAACCAAGAATCACCTACCCACCCAAACTGAGTATAATCTTGCAGGGGAAAAAATGGTCATTCAGTAAAATAGAGGACTTTCAAGCATCCTTGATGAAAAGACCAGAGTTGAATAGAAAATTTGATTTTCAAATACAAGACTCGAGTGGAACATGAAGAGGTAAACAGGAAAGAGAAAATCATGAGACTTATTAAGGTTGAACTGTTTATATTCCTGCATGGAAAGATGATATTTGTAACTCATGAGACCTTTGTCAGTGTTAGGGTAGTTGGAGGGGAAAAAATTATATGTACGTATATATAGATATAGGTAGATAGATAGAGGGCATAGAGTGAGTTGAAGATGAAGAGGTCATATCTGGAGAATAAAATTAAGGAGTGAGAGAGTAATATACTAGGAGAAGGAGAAAGGGAGAGGTAGAACAGGGTAAATTATCCCACAAAAAAAAACAGAAAAGAAAAGGCTCTTACAGTAGAGAGGAAATGGGGGAAGGTGAGAGGGAATGAGTGAATGTTATTCTCATAGGATTTGACTTAAGGAGGTTATAACATATACACTCAGTTGGGTGTAGAAATCTGTCTTACCCTACATGAAAATAGGGGGAGAAGGGGACAAGAGAGTAGGGGAATGATAGAGAGGAGGGCAGATAGGGAAAGGGAGTAATCAGAAACAAATACTTCTGAGGAGGGACAGGGTCAAAAGAAAGAATAGAATAAATGGGTGGGTGGGATAGGATTAAGGGAAACAGAGTTAGTTTTTCACAGCATGTCTACTGTGGAAGTGTTTTACATAACTGCACATATATAACCTATATTTAGTTGCTTGCCTTATCAGTGAGGGTGGGTGGGGAGGGAGGAAGGGAGAAAATTTGGAACCCAAAGTTCTAAAAACACATGTTTAAAGAAAATGTTTTCACATGCAACTGGGAAATAAGAAATACATATATGGGGTACAGAAATTCATCCTGCCCTTCAGGAAAATTGAAGGGGAAGGGGATAAGAGAAGGGGGGAGAGATAGAAGGGAAGGCAGACTAGGGGAAGGGGTATTTAGAATGTATACCATCTTGGGGTGGGGGAGGGGCAAGATGGGGTGAAAATTTGGAACTCAAAATCTTGTGGAAGTAAATGTTGAAAACAAAAAAAAAATAAAAAAATTAAAAAAAATAAACTGTTATCCTATTTTTCACAGGATTTGTAGAGATCTTATTACACTTTCAAATTCTCACCTACATTTCAGGTATGTATGATATACATAATAAAAGATATGTTGTTCTTCAGTGCACCCTCTCACCCACCCTTGAAATACCTAACAAATTAATTCCTCGGTAAATTCACACCATGACAACAGCTCCAATGTAATTTTATAACATAACGGACTAGTTCTGGTTATTTTTAATATGGTTAAAAAAAAACTAGTGGGTTTTTTAGTCATGAAAAATGACAAAGAAAATAAGAGCAAAATCTAAAAAATCCCAGAGCTCAGAGGCATCCAATATCATTATAATTATTGCTAATGGAAACATAATTCTATCTCCAACATAGTACACCTTTCACCAAAGCCTGAAAATATTGTGTAGAGAACATCCTAATTTGACATTTCATTACATTAATTATCCTCATCATATCTTTCTGAATTAGTCAATCAGTCAATAACATTTGTCAAATGTCTTTGGTGAATAGAATACACTTATAGGAACTGTGGGGGGTTAACAAGGGGTTGGAGGCACAGTCTGCTACCAGGAATTTTACAACTTCCTTGAAAAAAGAGTTATTAAACATTAAAACATAAATAACAAAAACATGTAAACATATATGACTCCATCATCATCATCATCATCAAAGATAGTTTTATGTAGTGCAAAGGTTGGTAAAACATTTCACAAATATTATCTAATTTTATACTCATAAAAATCCTAGGAGGTAGATGCCATCATTATTGCCATTTTTCAAATGAGAAAACTGAGGCAGTCAGAGATTAAGTGACTTGCCATGGGTAACACAGCTAGTAAGAGTCTGGGGCTAGATTTGAATGCAGATCCTCTGAACCCTAGATTTGGTGCTCTATGTAATGTGCCA
Source organism: Vombatus ursinus (assembly GCF_900497805.2). Classification (NCBI taxonomy): domain Eukaryota; kingdom Metazoa; phylum Chordata; class Mammalia; order Diprotodontia; family Vombatidae; genus Vombatus; species Vombatus ursinus. The sequence goes on along the minus strand of NW_020954590.1, from coordinate 7,103,390 downwards.
CTTAGCTGTCTTATGTCATAAAGGAAAGGTATGGTTAGAAAAGGCCTATTATATGGCTATTATAAACACACAAATTAAAAATAAAGGACATAAGAAGAAAGATACTATCTGTGTCCAGATAAAGGACTGAGAAATATAAGTATGTATAGAATGATTTTACATATATATATACCTATTTGTGTAGTGGTAGCCATCTCTGGCCGGGGTGGGGGGAGAAAAAAGGGAAAGAAAAGAAATTTACATGATAATTTTATCATATATTTAAAAGGAATAGCAAGTTGTACAATGTGCAATCATACTTTTTATTTGCTATGTTATGGAAATGCTTGTTTTATTCATAAATTAAAAATAATTTTTTTTAAAAAAAGAAAAGGCCAGGAGTTGTCATGGAATGAAGATAAGGGTACCCTGGTATCCATGAAATATTAAAAGACCCTGCGGAGAGTGACCCTTGCACTTGGAAACTTCTCTGTGGAGAATTTATAGAAGGACTTGAACCAGAATCCCATAAAATGAGAAGGCATATGGGCTTCAAGCTGCACCAGTGGAGAGGGGGGTCCACCTACATCTGTGAGACAATGGGTACATTGATATATGAAACTCCATATGACCAGTGAAAGTTATTTATACTTGCAAGGGGAATTCTGGATGATTTCATGACTAGACCCAAGTGAGATGAATCAGAGAAGAGTTCAAGGGCATTTTAAAGGTTGAAAATGAAAGAAACTCTAGACAGGAGGAGTGATTCATGTAGTAGTTCATAGACACTAGCAAGAATGTTATATGGAAGAATAGAAAAGCATTTTGCCATAGCTAGTGCATTGTGAAATTAAAACAGAAAATAGAGAAGTGATAATGAAAAGCTGGTCTCTTTAAGGACCCTTACAAATGTAATTCTTTTCCCTCTCTATGCCTTTGCTCATCTTTCCACTGGGAGAAGAGGTGATCGTCAAGAGGAGGCAGGGCTCAGGAGAGAGGTTTTATGGTAATGGAACTCTGGAGAGGAGGATGTGTTGTACATTACTGAAAGTCACTGAAGTAAGATGCAATGATTGTGATTGCTGTATGGAAGAAGCATAACCCCTACGTGTTCACACCTTGGGAAAAACCCATTGGCCCCATGCTAGTTATGATGCTGTTGCTTTGTGCTCTTCTTTGTTTCATATATGAAAAGCTCATCTTTGTCACTGGATTATAAACTCCTTGAGGCTAGGTATTATGCTTTACCCTTCTTCTATGTCTTCTTTAGTGCCTTGCATCTTTCAGGGCACATAGTACTTCTCACTAAAACGCTTGTTGATTTAATACCTAAGTGAAGTAAGCATGGTAGACCTTGAAAGAAACACAATGATCTTAGGTCTTCAATTTGAGTCACAGTTCTGAACTTATTACCTGTGTGACCTTAAGCAAGCCTCTTCAGCTCTGAGTTTGATTTTCTCATCTATAAAATGGAAATAACACTTGCACTACCTACCTCTCAGAGTTGTGAGAAAATCTACTTTGTAAACCTTAAAACCAAGAGTGTGCTGGTTAATATTTAACAGACTTTTCCCAACACCCCCCAAAATATTCCTGGCATACTTTTAAGTACAAGCTGAATTATTCACATTTTCCCCATCACTTTCTGAAGCCTTGACAATAAGCAAAACAAGAAATCGAGGTTTGATGTGTAGCCTTTGCCTACTTCCTATGTGGACATGCTCACACTGGCAAGATCTGAGCTGGCTCTAGCACATTTCAGCTTAAAACTTTTTTAAAAATCTAAGTCTTTGTTATTAATAGAAGCAGTAGAGAGTTGGGACAAGTCTTATTTCCATAAGTAATGTTGAGTACTGACTAGGGGCTAGAATTTGGAGAAAGTCCTGATGTAAGTACAAGGCTCTCTAGGCATAGGTGGCAGAAACTGTTCCATCTAAAATCCAAGTGGCAGTACTAACAGGCAGAATTGTTCCCAATTACTTAAGGTCATTGTAAGTGAAATTGGGAATAGAAGCCAGCTGACTTTTTGTTCATTGTCCTGCCCAGCTAGGTGGTGCAGTGAATAAAGCACCAAGCCTGGAGTCAAAAAAACCTGAATTCAATTCTGGCCTCAGACACTTACGTGTGTGACCCTAGTCAAGTCACTTAACCCTGTTTGCCTCAGTTCCTCATCTGTAAAATGAACTGAAGAAGGAAGTGGTAAACCACTTCAGTATTTTTGCCAAGAATACCCCAAAAGAGGTCTCAAAGAGCAGACATGACTGAAAAACAACTAAACAAGAACTTGCCTATTACTGAACTGCTTAGAGTTAGAACTACTGAGCCTAAGTGCTGAGATAATGCTACATTACGATGGCAATTAGAATACTGATTGTGCCAAAAATCTAAAATAAACATACATATGCTCAACACACTTAATGTATTTATCTTGATCTTGAAATATCAGGATTTCAAATAAGTCTACATATTTTGAGATGAAACTTTATATAATAAATAGAAGTGCTCCTTTTTTGAACATCGGGGGAAAAAAAAAAAGCTTAGAGCTTCTATCACATTATAGCTGTCTTCTATTTTTTCCTGTTTTGTACATTTCATTAAAATTTTACATCTACAGACAAATATATATGTATACAATCACATAGAATCAGATACCCTCATGTTGGAAAAGACCTTGCTCACCATCTAATTCAACTCACACCTGACTGAAAATTTCCTCTCCAGCATAACCTGTAAGAGGTGATCCAATTTTTGTGTGATAACCTTGAAAGAATGGGAATCTTCTGTCTTCTAAGGCATTCCATTCCACTTTTGGACCATTCTAATTTAGAATGTTCTGTTTATATAATCATAGATCACAGATTTAGAGCTAAAATAGACCTTAGAGGTCTTCCACTCAAAATCTCTCACTTTATGGATAAGGAAACTGAGGCCAAAAGAGGTTAAATGGCTTACTCAAGGTCAAACAGAGATTTAGTAACAGAAACTGGATTTGAACTCACAGCCTCTAATTCCAAATTCAGTGCTCTTTCCTTTTATTAACTAGACTCTTACATAAGGCTAAGATTCATCCTTTTGCAATTTTCACTGACTGGTTCTGACTGTTAAGTACTGGACCAAGACTAATCAATCCTTTTTTCATATGTTGTTGTTGAGTTGTTTCAGGCATGCCTGACTCTTCAAAATCCCATTTGGGGTTTTCTTGGCAAAGATACTGGAGTGGTTTGCCGTTTGCTTCTCCAGCTCATTTTACAGGTAAGGAAACTGAGGCAAACAGGTTTAAGTGACCTGCCCAGGGTCACACAATTAGTAAGTGTCTGAGGCTGGATTTGAACTCAGGTCCTCCTGACTCCAACTTCATCCACTTCATCACCCAGCTTGCTCCTCTTTCCTATGACAACTCTGCAAATGGAAAACAGTAATTATTACCTCTCTCACCCCAACCCAGTCCCAATCTTCTCTTCTTCAGACAAGATAGCCGCAGGTTCTTTTCCTATCATTATGTGCTTTCTTTCTGATTCATCTATTTTAAAATACCTTTAGAGACAGATAAATGTGGTATTTAGAAAATCAGATAGAAAGAAAGGCCTTAAACTAAACCAAAGCCTGTTTCTTCATCTATAAAATGAAGAGCTTAATCTAGTTGGCTTCTTACATCCTTTCTAGCCTTAATGGTTTTTCTCCCTAAATAGAACTACAGTTCACTTTGCTTATGAAGTACAAGGACTAATACTAATTAGGAATCAATGACCACTGAGTCTATAAAGAAAAAGCTTGAACTGGATTCTCCTAGAAACCTGGGTACTGTGTCACTTTGAAGAATTTGCTGTAAAGACTATATAGTCAAAGGAAAAGACTAATCTGCCAATGAGATTGACATTTTCAGATGTGGCCAGTGTGTTGCCATGTTTTGCTTGAGTAGACTTTTTTTTTTTAACAAGGGATAGCTTCTGGTTGGAGACAATAGGTGTACACATGTGTGTGGGAGTGGGGGAGAGTTAAATTAGTGGGAAGTGATAAAGATAAATAAAGGAAGGAAAGAAGGAAGGAAGGAAGAAAGGAGGGAAGGAAGAGAGAAAGAAAGAAAGAGAGGAAGAGAGAAAGGAGAGAAGGAAGGAAGAAAGGAAGGAAGGAAGGAAGGAAATATATAGAAAAAGAGAGGATGGCAGAGAGAGAGGTTTCATATATAATTCTTATTTGGTTCTTTCCATATTGAAATGTTTATGTTTGTGCATTGTTGGTGGAGTTGTGAAATGATCCAAAAATTTTGGAGAACAATTTAGAACTATGCCCAAAGGTCTGTAAAAATGTGCATACACCTTGACCCAGCAATAGCACTTCTAGGGCTATATCCCAAAGACTTCATAAAAATGGAAAAAGTACAAAAATATTTATAGCAGCTCTTTTTGTGGTGGCCAAGAATTGGAAATTGAAGGGATGCCCATGAATTGGGGAACTGCTGAACAAGTTGTGGTATATGAATGTAATGGAATACTATTGTGCTATAAGAAATGATGAGCAGGTGAACTTCAGAAAAACCAGTAAAGACTTGTATGGTCTGATGCTGAGTGAAGTGAGCAGAATGTTGTACACAGTAACAGCCATGTTGTGTGATGACTAACATTGATAGACTTAGCTCTTCTCAACAATGCAAGGATCTAAGACATCTCCAAAGGTCTCATGATGGAAAATGCTATCCACATCCAGAGAAAGAGCTATGAAGTTTGAATGCAGATTGAAGCATACTATTTGCTATTTTTTTCTTCTGTTGTGTTTTGTTTTCTCTTTCTTGTGGTTCCTCCTATTGGTTCTATTTCTTCTTTACAACATCACTAATGCAAAAATATGTTTAATAGGAATGTGTATGTATAGACTATATCAGATTGTGTGCCATCTTGGGGAGGGAGGTGGGAAGGGAGGGGGAAAAATTTAAAACTCAAAAGCTTATGAAAGTGATTGTTGATAAATCAAAATAAATTAATAAAAAAGAAATAAAAAATAATAATTCTGTCAGAGGGTATCTAGGTGACACAGTAGGTAGAGCACTGGGCCTGGAGTCAGGAAGATGAGTTCAAATCTGGCCTCAGATACTTACTAGGTGTGTGACCCTGGGCAAATCACTTCACCCTGTTTGCCTCAGTTTCCTCATCTGTAAAATGAGCTAGAGAAGGAAATGGGAAACCATTCCACTATCTTTGCCAAGAAAACCCCAAATGGAGTGACAAAGATTCCAACATGACTGAAATGTATTACTAAAATTGTAACCAGTAGAAAGTACCCACCAGGGGTAAATTTTTTTGGGAGAGGAGAGAGAAGATTGTGCAGAGGACAGGGTAGGGGACTGGTATCACAACACAAGATAATTCCGTTGATAGGATGAGGTGGCCCACCCCCTCAGAAAGTCCCATGAAGAGCTATTTTACAGTGTCTCCAGAAGACTGTGAGGTAAGGTGCACAGACTATGGTCACATCTTGGAGAAAGCATGGATGTTCACTTTCCTGGGGAAGAAGTATTCCTCCTTCCTCAACTCCTCACATATTAGGGCCTGGAGCTAATCTCCACTTGGCAAGTACTAGTTAAATTTCTTTGGATTTCCTAATGAAACAGTGATACGCCATTGGTCTGGCAATGTCAACCATCCAGAAAGATGATGGTATAAAGATAGACTGGGGTGGGGGTGAGGGACCTAAACCAGAACAGAAGTAGAAAGGGCATCTGAGCAATGTTCCCTCTGAAGTTTTTAGAAGTTGTGAGCAAATGATTATATAGCATTACCTGACATTCATGCTTCATGAACAACAAATCATAAAGACAAGGCATATATGGACCTCAGATTTGCTGCTGTAATCAAAATGTAAAAGGAAGTTAAGCTGACATACAGCCAATGACAGAAATAATCATTATTGTGCCACATGGTAATCAGGCATAAATAGTATGTGATTCACATAAATGACTGTACTGTAATTAGTAACACTTTTACACAGTCAAACCAAATTCTTAGTTTTCTCCTCTCACTTTTTAGTGTTTGAACATCTATAATCACTGTCAATGTGGACAAGGTTCCTTGATACCAAGTACACTTTAATCATCATCATTACTAAATACATGAACACACACTGACATTCACACATGTTCAGAGACAAAGGTCCTGTGTCTCATTCCCCAACATCTGGGGTTCCCTGGCCCCTGATCCACCCACATTCATGTTACAGGGCTGAGGTTCCTGTGTTTTGTACACATACTCATAGCAGGCCTCTCCTAAGTCTCCCCTAGCTTCCTGTCCCACTGCACCTGAAGTAAAATCTCCTCCCTTACTGCTCTTTGGCTCTTTGTCCTAAAGCAAGAGGTAATCTGGATCATGAGAATCAAATGAGTCAGTGCATGAGAAGTGTTTTGCAAATTTAAAAACACTTTTTTGATTGCGCTGTTATGGGGGCAGGGGAAATAAGAAATTTATTATCCTGTGACTGATAAAAAGGGGAGAAACAGACCCAAGGACATGGACAAAGAAGACTGGAGATAACATATTAAGACTGGATTTTAATTCAATGTATCTGGGAATCTTGGAAAAGAAGAATGAGAGGAGAAAGTTTTGTTGTTCAGTCATTTTTCAGTAATGTCCAACTCTTTGTGACCCCATTTTGGGGCTTTCTTGGAAAAAAATGCTGGAATGGTTTGCCATTTCCTTCTCCAGTTCATTTTACAAATGAGAAAACTGAGGCAAACATGGTTAAGTGACTTTCTCAGGATCACACAGCTACTAAGTGTCTGAGGCCAGATTTGAACTCAGGAAGGTGAATCTTCTTCACCCCAGGCCCAGTTTTCTATCCACTATACCACCTAGCTGGCCTGAAAAAAGTTTATATTTGGTTTAAAGGATAAAGAAGGGAGATGGCTGAGGCAACCTTAAGTGACTTTGAATAAAATAGCATGTTTACTTCTAAACTCAGCCTTACTGTGGTATGGTTTTGAGAATGTCCCTAGACCCTTTTTCCTTAACTCCCTACCCCAATTTTACCACACATTGTTGTTGCCTTCAATTCAATATTATATAAGAAAGAGAATATTTCAGATAACATTGAATTAAATTCTACAAATAGAGATTTTAAAAAAATAAAAAGCAAATAACTGGGGAAATGGTACATCAGTGAGTTTGGGTTAAAGTGCAAACCTGATCCTTTGTTATTTTGTGAACAAAAAGGGATTAAAAAGAAGGCAAGCCTTGGACAATTGAAGAGGGTAGAGATGCCACTAAGGGGAACAGAGCATGAAGGGAGGCTGGAAACACAAAAGATAAACTTTAACAACTTTACAATTTCACAATTGGTTATACTACATGCTCTCTGAGCTCCCTTCCATTTCTAATCATCTAAGATTTTTTAAATCTCAGTGCTGGCTTGGCCCTGGACAATTATAGATGATATGCCAACGTTCTGAGTAATACCTCTTTCACCTTACCACAAGCTGTAGTTTTGAGCTGTCAAATTTTCTAGAATCATCATGATGTCCAAGACCTAAAGTCTATTTGAATTACTTATAGAAAGTAGAATTTACATTTCATTTACCTTGGTTCTTATTTTCAGATGTAATTCTAACAAGCTGGGGAGAACTTACAGAAGCTGGTTTACCAATAATAGAAAGAAGTGGTAGCTTGATAGCTGGTAACCTTATAAAAAGTTTTTAAATGAGCACAGAACCTTAAAAAAAATACCATAGTGGTTTGGGACCATTTAGTACAGGGACAAATAGCCCTTACTCACCTGATTCTCATTGATGTTCACAATAATGAATGTATCATCACAAAATGTTTAGAATATGTTTAAGAAAGAAGAGAAACATGCCAGACACATTTGGACAAATTGATCACCAGCTCATAGATTAGGAGTTGGAAGGAACCTTAAAGGTGATCAAGTCCAACTCTCTCATTTTACAAAAGAAGAAATTGAGGCCTGGAGAGGTTAAATAACTTCTCCAGGGTCACACAGATAGTAAATAACTGTTGAAACAGGATTTGAACCCTGATCTTCCTGAATCTGAGACCAGAGCTTTTTCCACTGTGATACCACTGTGCCTCAGCTACTATGTTTTAGCAAGATTTCTATCCAACAGAGTTAAAATTAACAACAAAAACAACAACAACTCCTGACACTTTAGCTGTCGTTATAAGGAAAATTCAAATACTGAGAATATTTCATGCCCCAACAATGCTAAATAAATGAGATATGAGGGTTTTTTAAAGCAATTCAACTGATGAAATGTCTATCTGAAATAGTCTTCATTTGCTTATGTGATATAAAACACAATATTCAGTGCCTCAACTCATATAATAGACTAATTACTCAGCATTGATCAATGAGAAAACTATCACTCATCCTTGAAGCTATACACATCTGATGGGTTACAGATATTAAAGTACAAGTCAGGAGCCAGAAATGGAAGATATAGACATCCTGGGATCAGATTTTGATTTGTTGGGGACCCCACACATCCTAGCAACACCGAACAAAGGAAAGTGAAGAATCTTCATAGTAAATCTCACCTTCTTCCTCCGCAGTGCCCAGAGTCATAAGCCTCATAGACTCTCTGAGATAGAAAATACCTATGGGTCATCTAGTCCAACTGGTATTTGAATAGGAAATAACCCAGAGAAGTATCCATCCAATTTCTCCAAAATTGAAAAAGAACAGTCAGCTCTATTAAGAAAGTCTTCCTTAAAATATGTTTAATATGTTTGTACATGTATAGCCTGTATCAGATTAACATGTCATCTTGAGGAGGGGGCAAAATTTAGAACTCAAAATCTTATAAAAGTGAATGTTGAAAACTAAAAATAAAAAAATAAAGATTTGGGTGCTAAAAAATATTTTCTTTACACAAAAAATGAAGTTCTTCCTTATAATAAATTGAAATCTACTTTTCTCAGTAAGAATTTATTAAGTATGATGCTGTGGTCCAAGAAAATCCAACTGGTTTCTAAAAACTGAAAATTAAAGGCCATAGGCTTTGCTGACTCCTTTAGTTTCTCTTGTTGCTTCTGGTGGACATATGGAGAAGTCAGTGTTGGGGATAAATCTGAATGGGCCAGTATCTCTCCCAGATGCTGACTGCTGGTCCCTTACCATAGTAGTTATCATGTGGGATTCCCAAGAAATATAAGACATGGCATCTGCCCTCCTTGGATTTACTACCTTATAATATTAACTACATAAAACAGAAAACAAAAGAAAACTGAATTATTTGGTACACTTCTATTTATCAGTTCTTTCTCTGGATGCAGATAGTGTCTTTCTCTTATGTCCTTTATTTTTTATTTCTTTATTTATCATACTCAAATGGCTTAGTCACTCAAAGTCATTCTTAAAACAATATTGCTGTGATTGTATACAAGGCTCTCTTGTTTCTGCTCACTTCGCTCTTCATGATTTTGTGCAAGTCTTTCCATGCCTTTCTAATACCATTGAGCTCATTACTTATTATAGCACAGTAGTATTCCACCACAACCATACACCACAACTTGTTCAGTTACTCCCTAATTGATGGGGATCCCTGCAATTTCCAATTTTTTGCCACCACAAAGAGAAAATAATTTTACATATATATGCATATATGTATACATGTATGTGTTTATATATCTATGTGTATATGTACATAGGCTTATATATGTATGTATGTATATAAACATATATGTGTGTGTCTAATGATAACTATCTCTAGGGTAGGGAGTGGGGCAGAAAGGAGAGAAGAGAAAAAGGGAAAAAGTTTACATGTTAACTGTGTTGTATATTTGGAGGGAATAGCAAGATGTACATGGTAGCTTTGTAATTTCATATACCATCATCTTTTTATTGTACTATGTTATGGAAGTGTTTGTTTTGTTCTGTGGATTGAAAATAAAACAAATTAAATTTTAAATAAATTCTGTAAATCTTTCAGAGCTTAGAGTAAAGAAAGATTAGGGTGAACTAGTATATTTGGGAAAAGATTCCTGGTGGGGACTGAGCTGAGCCTTGAAAGATAGGATACAGTTTGAAAAGGCAGAGAAGAAAGAAGAGGACATTCTGGGAAGCAGTATAGTGTTGTGGAAACCACATTGGTCTTGGAAGCAAAAAGAAATCTAAATTTGAATCCTGGCTTTGCCACTGACTTGAGCAAATCATGCACCTCTTTGAGCTGTAGTTTTCTGATCTGTAAATTGTTCAGAGAAGGATTAAGTAATCTCTAGGGATTGTTTTAGCTCTATGGAGGAAAGGAAATAATAATATAAGCAAAGACTAAAGGATAGTAATTCATTTAAGCAAATATTTATTAAGTACCTACTGTGTACAAAAAGCTAAAGGAAAAAATATGTGAGGAATGAAGGGTATAATTAGGAGACTGGGCAGATTGAACATTCCAGGTGGGTAAGTAGAATGGGATTCAAATATGAGGGCCTCTAATGATTGGATGATGAGTTTGAACTTGGCTTAAATAACAGACGTTGTAGATTCCTGAGCATGCAAATTACAACACATATCATGCATCCACAGAGTAGGCTGTACCTACCCCAACAGATATTTGAACAGCAATCCAAATAAGAGTGAATTGAAAGTCAGACAAAACTTAAGAGAGACAAAACTGGAATAGGAAACTTGGGAGGCAGAAGGTGCAATTGAGTTTGAGAAAAATATTGGGGGGCTACAAATGTGTGGTGATGAAGAGAAGAGCAATGTGAGAAGCTGAGGGAGAAAGTATGGGAAAGAAACAACACATCACTTTAAAACCTTTACAACAGAATTTACTGGCTTTTTATTTTCCTGTCTGATGTTGCTGTTGGTAGAATCATAGCAATAACTTCTACTTTCAAGTATACTCAAATAAATGGTTTCCGAGCTTGATTTACAGCCTTAGCCAAGTGGTGGCATTTAATCACTCTCAGCAGCTGTTTAAAGTTCCATATATCATTGAACAAAAGATATTATCTCCAAAACATATTTAAAGGCAAGGAAAGCTGTTGAGTGGTTACAGAACAGAAGGGCATGGGACTGGAGTTCACGTTGGAATCAGGCCATTTGTTGGATCTGTGATTTGCTCCTCTAAGGTGATTGGTCTCTGATTAAAATGGGTCAAATAAAAAGCTTGCCCCCCTCATTGCTGACAGAATGAATGTCCCAGAAGCACTTTAAAATCTTCACAGTAAAAAGGCCTCCAGGCATGCCATGTGTTCTTTATTCACTACATAAGCTATGCCTATTATAGGCATAAGTTGAACATGACTTACAGGCAATTGCATCATTAAGAAGGACTGTTCTATTTGTACATGTTTTACAGTCACTGGTTTCCTAACTAGACGCAAATCCTGTGCTTAGATTATGGCAGAACTCTGATGAATTTAAAGTCAAGTTAACTGAGAGCCTGGTCTATCTTTCACTACTATATTTAGTACTCTTGTCCTGAGAGAAGTTATTCTTGATGCCATGACTCGCTGTTAATCAAAGAAGATGTTCTTATCTCCCAAGATAACGAATACTCTGTATTTAAGCCTCTTGGGATTATAAGTGTGAATTATGAGTAGTAGCTGGCATAAAAATTGATGTGATAAACAAAGGCATACCTTCTTCTCCTCTGCCTTTTCCATGATGTTTGTAGCTGTCATATGATATCTGACTTCTTCCTGAGCTATAGCCAAAAAGATAGCAGTTAGACTGGAATTCACCACTGACATCTTTCAGAGGATCTCCCGAGTCTCCTAAGACCTTCACAGCTTTCTCTTACTATTCAAACTCAGGGGAGTTAGCTTGCCAAAGGGAAGGTTTTAAAGGTCTGAACTCAACTTAAAGAAATTGTTGACAGTGGAGAGAGCATAGGTTAGGAATAAGGGGATTCCAATTATGAGCAACAAAGTATTTCTGAGAAGAGAGTTTGGGAGGAAAAATGCATCAGACTTTTGGGTTGACCTATGGGGAAAGTATGACTTCTGTTCAGTAAGTCTGGGGTGCAGTGAGATAGGCATATTTAAAATCATTCTAAATTGGTCCCTTCATCAATACACATCACTTGTTTTGAATTAATATATAATAGAACTCAAAGGTATTTAGAAAATCTTCTAGTGTAAGGTTCTTGACCCTATACTAAGTAACTTTCTAAATAACTTTCAATATAACAGTTTTCTTTATATTTTATTTCATGTATTTAAAAACATTCTGGGAAGGTGTTCATAGAAAATTAATCATTCTTTTGGAATTTCAGACTAAGTAGAAGGTAAAGAATAACTTATTGTTCCTCTTTTACAACAACAACATCCCATCTCCCACCTCTTTGTCTTTGCACAGGCTGAACCCCATGTCTGGAAAATACTCTCTCCTGTTTTGCATCTTAGAATCCCTACCTTCCTTCAAAGCTCAACCCAAGTGCCACATGCTATATAAGATCTTTCTTGATCTTCAGCTACTAGAGACTTTCTCTGATGAAATTACTTTGTGTTTGCTTCAAAAATATTTCATATTTTCCTGTGTACATATTGTCTTACCCCAAATAGAATGTAAGCTCCTTGAGAGGAGAGGCTATTTTTTTGTCTTTGTAACATGTGGGCCTGGAACATAGAAACTGAATAAGTGCTGTTTAAATGATTGAGGGTGAGAATATCAAAATAACATCATTATGTTTAAAATGAAGAAAGAAGGGTAACAAATCTAACATTGGACTAGATAATCTTTGACACCCCTTTCAACTCTAGGATTTTATGATTCTATGTCCCAGTAGGTTATGTTTTTTAAATCTCTGTGAAAACAATGATCATACTCATTTAGTCAAATATTATTACTATGCAACTAAACAAATTCTGATACTGCCATAGGATTTAATTAATCAAATATTTCTAGAAATTATGAAGGCATATAGCCTGGGTGTGATTTGACAATCTTTGGCTATGAATGGATTTTGACTATAGTGATATTTGTCATAATGGGATTGGACCTATGGGTCTATACCATTTTCTAAGGTCCCAGGATGGTCAACATAGGTTAGTCAACAATCATTTATTAAGGACTTGCTCTGTTCTAGGCACTGTACTAAGTACTAGAAGTAAAAGGAAAAGCAAAACCAGTCCCTGCCCTCATGGAACTTACATTCTAATGGGGGATATAACATGTAAACAAGTAGGTACAAAAATGGTACATGCAGAATTGATGAAAGGTAACCTTAGACTCAGGAGGTCCTCTGAAAAATGTCAATGGTGAGTTCTAGCCTAACCTCTATCTTTTTTTGGCTATAGCTCAGGAAGAAGTCAGATGCCATATGACAGCTTCAAACATCATAGAAAAGGCAGAGGAGAAAGGTAACCTTAGAGAGGAAGGATAGCAGTATAGTAGACCAGTACAGAATGGATTATTAATGCCTGTCTCAGAGACCAATCCATGCATACATAATACCTCAATAGTATAAAAATCCTATTCTATGATATGCTCTAATACAGCCTTCCTAACTGTTATAGTTCATGACAAACTATAACAAGCAACTATGAGGTACTGCGTGTCTCACTTTAGGGGAACAGAAATTAGTAAAAAGTAATTCTCTGAACCTCTCCCTACAACCCTAATATGAGTAAACATTCCATTTAGAGGGTTTCTCTGTCCCTACTTCCTACCTGAACAAAGCTCACCTGCTTTCCACCCTGCATCCTACATTGATTCATCAGAAATTTGTCCATTTTTATATCATGGAGTATTATTTGGAAAATAGCAGAATCCAAAATGAAGCATAGGTCCATTTGTGGTCAACAAAGCTCCTGCTGATTATCTGTGCTTTTCTAAAAGCCAACAAAACAGGGTCAGCTAGGTGGCACAGTGGATAGAGCTCAGGCCTTGGAGTCAGGAGGGCCTGAGTTCAAATCCAGCCTCAAACACTTGACACTTACTAGCTGTGTGACCCTGGGCAAGTCACTTAACCCTGATTGGCTCACCAAAATAAATAAATAAAAGCCAACAAAATGAAACAAAAACAAACAACCCTCTCTAAATCTTAGCAAACATATGAAAGCTAGATGCTACTGAGGCAGGTCTCCTCCACTATAAAGTCTTAACCAGAAGAAATCATCTTTTACTCCCATTTCCCATCACCAAATTATCCTTCAGTATTATTGATACTATTGTAATGGTACCTTTGCAAAGGGAGCTACAGACCAGTAGCTGGAATGGGAATTTGAGAGTAGAGCTATCTCTAATCAGTCAATTAACACAGTGTGACCAGAACCATTTGAAGGCTTCACAAAATGTTCCCTCCTGGTGGGGTGGATAATTCACTTATTCCAAAGGAATAGAAATACTCATCTGACTTAAGGTTGTTTTCTATTTAAAAAAAATTAAAGTGACAATGTTTACAATGATAGCAGTAATTTACAATGATAACTATAATTTGCAGTTATGTAGAACTTTGACTGAAAGGAATTTGAATCCCTTATTCAAATGTCCATCTCTCCATTCCATTTTGAAGGCCACAGGGGAATAAATTGAGATGTCATTTCTCATTTTTCCTCCAGGGGAGACTGAAATTACCTCACCACATTTTAGCAGACTTTCTTGACAGGATTCTGGCTATTGATGAACCATCCTGCTTTCTTATTCCTCCCACTGAAATGATCTGATGCTTTCTCCTTCCTTTTCCTCTCTCTTTTAGAGAAAGTCTGGATAAGCCCAAAGATTTGCCTGAGCTATCCTCCAGGGAGCATCTTGATGCCTGATGCTCTCTTCAGGGCAGTCTGAATCACATTAAAAATGCAACAAGGAACTGATATATGCCTCACAATTATGTAGCAACACAGAGCTGAAATATATAAATGCTATAGTTCTAGAACTTGGATAGGAGAACATTCTGGAATTTCCAAGGCCTCAGGACCAATCACTGCAGCCGTTTGGGTCAGGTCTAAGATAAGTTTGGGAAGTTCTTAGATGGGCTTCTCTGAGACCAGAATATCTCTGTTGTGTAGAGAATATATTAGAATAGTATTTCTTAGCCTATGGTCTAGGAACATATTTTAAAACATATTTCAATAACTGTGTTTCCATATATTTGGATTCCTTTGCAATCATATGTATTTTATTTTATTTATTTAAAAGCATTATTTCTAAAAGGAGTCCATAGACTTCCAAAGGGGTCTGTGACACACAAAAAGATTAAGAAACCCTTTTCTATTTAATCCTCAGAGGTTTGAAATGACTTCACTAGGGCTCCTAGGGATACTAGTTCATGAGGAGTGCCTAAAAGGTCCTAATAGAAACCATGTAGACATATGAAACTGACTCACTTCTGAAGGAAATCTGAACCTGCAGGAGTAGATCAATCTCACCAAAGACACCTTGAAGAAGACTTGAATTAGAATAGACCTTAAATCACACAGTTAGTGGCTCTTCTACATCTGCAATTATCTCTTGACTGATCACTAGATCTCAGAATTGGAATAGTCTTCAGATGCCATCAAGTCCAATCTACTTGGCCCAGAATCTCCTTTATCAATTAACTGGCAAGTGATCATCCACACTTGAAGACCTCCAGTGAAGAGAAACATATTTCATTAGCTTTTGAGGCAGTCCACATGTTGACTATTCTGTTGTTGTAGTTAAATACTTGTTAGATTGGATTGTGATGATAGCATTTTAGAGCTGAGAGGGAGCATAAAGACCATCTATTCTTAAAGAGTGTAGTTTTTCTTTTCTCTGAAATAAAAAAAATCTAGCTAAAAATGTTAGCAAAAATTTGTCATATTGTACCATGTTACATAGCTTATTTCCTATTCCAATGTTTTGCTGTATTGCTACCTATTATTTTACTAAAGTAACATAAAGAAGAGAACAAATGACATGAAATAGCAATTTGGTAATTAAAATTGTTTTCACTATTCTCCAGGTCCTGAAAATTGACAGTTCATATTTATGTGTGCCTTTGAGGTTAGTGAATCTTTGCTAGTTTTATTGCTGTGCAAAATAATAAGACTGTTACAGAATATTCTTGTTGGGTACACAGAGGTAATTCAACTGTTTAAAATGCTAAATGAAAGAACTAAGATTTAGTGTCATAGAATGATAGACATGGAATGTGTGAAATCTTTAAGGTCCTTAAATTGAATTGACTCAATTTAGAGCTAGAAAGGACCTCAGAATTCATCTAATACAGTCTTCTCATTTTCTAAATGGGGAAACTGAGGCCAAGAGAAGTTAAGAGACTTGCTTACTATTTTCATAGCTGGTTTGTGACAAAGCCTACTCAGAACTTTTCCTGCTTTTACTTCCTTCCATGCTACCGGTTCTCTTTGGCCTCAGAGAGCAGAACTTGGAACAATGGGATAGAAGTTGCAAAGAGATGAATTTAAACTTGATGTCAGCAACTACTTCCTAACAATTAGAACTTTCCATGAGTGGAATGAGCTCCTTGGGGAGGTTATGGACTCTCTTTCATTGGAGCTCTCTAAGCAAAGGCTAGATGACCGCTTGCCAGGCTTATTTCAGTCAGGTTTTGGGAAGGTGTAGGTTGGAGCATATGGCCACTGAGGGTCCCTTTTAGCTCTAAAATTCTGCAACTCTGATAACAGAATGGGGCCATAATTTGTAGATACCAGCACTACTGAGGATTCCTACTTTTTGGTTATTGATCAACTTGAGGCCATTGCTCAGAATGTCATACCAATTGAGTATTAGTATCAATTTAAAGCTATCTCTTCCAGTTCTATCTTCTTTGGAGATAGAGAACAATGGATCGGTTCCCTTCTTATAATAGCTCTTTACATACTTGAACGTGGTAATTAAGTTGTTCATCAGCCTTCTTTTTTCAAACTAAATTACCCTTACTCTCTTTTCTTTCCTTTAAAGACCCTATTTTATTTAAAGATCTTATTTTCCAACCTGTTTATTATTTCCATTGCTTTTCTCTAGTCCTTCTCCAATTTCTCCACATCTCTTTTCAAATAAGAGTATAGAATTGTTCACAATACAGTCATGGAGACCTGGTCATTGAAAAGTTGGAAGCTATATATTGTGACTACCATTTTTCAAAAGATTCATTTCCAACATCAAGGGACACTGACATAATATGTGGCTATGAGGCACGCAGTACATGTTGATACTTTATTTTCCACAGTTTCTTGTATCTGGGTACCTCAAAGAATTTTTTTCAATCTTTGTATGGTAACCCAATTCTATTGTGGTTTACAAGTAAAGAAACTAAGATTAGTTGGTTTACCATGGTCTCCTAACCAGGGTTGGGCTAACCCAGAGACTAATTGTATATTTTCCAGATCATCTGTGGGATAGCTTGAATTTTTTTTCCATTTTTCTAGGTAATTTGGGTGATATTGGCAAGGATGTGTTGCCTCTAGCAACTCTATTCCTTGATAAGCATAAGTGGAATCCTTCCATACTGATGTATATAGTTTGATTCTGCCATGGTCCATCACTGACCATGCCAGAAATAAGAGATCCATGATTCCTTGTTTATTGTTCAACCAAAAGACCTGGGGACAAAGCAATAACAAACAGATGATATTTGAAGAAGGCAATGATGTCAGCTCTAAAGATGAGCTCATAAATGAACAGTAACCAATGTGTTTTTGCAAGGATGTTACAAAGACGAAAAGGGCTGATAGTAAAGTTTTATCATTGTCAAAGTGTTTTTTTTTTTTTTTACTTCTGGCTTCACCTGATTAGGATCAAAGGACTCACTAAGCTTCTTATTCCTTATTAAATACTAGAGTTAAACGCTGCCATTTCAAAAATTGCCAGTTTCATTTTGTGAGTAACTCTCTGAATGTCATTAGCTAAACTGAAATAACTTTGATGAAACAGTAGTCTGACTTTGGTAATTCTGACAAGGCCAGGGCAAAAAACAAGTAGATAGGAAGATGTCTATTTTCTGGAGAAGTCTAGTTCCTCTTCAGTCACAATGTAAAGACTGCTATTTGTTTTTCCAATTCCAAAACTATTGCAATATTCACAAATCTATAGGACAAGTCAAAGAGGCAGGGAACCCTCCCTGGGAGGCTAAGTGATCCCATCACTCATCTGCCTACACTTTCCCTTTGAAACATCTAGGCCTACATGAATAAGATTTACATAGTTTAATACATATTAATAACCATTTTAATACCCAATAAACCTTTCCTATAATACTTTCCTATCACTTCACAGTCTTTAGCTCAGTGAGAACAAAATGAACTCATCACTCGGCAGGCCTTTGGAATCCCTCTGAGGCAGAGTTTTGGCAGAGAACAAAAAGATATATATAATTGGAAATAACAATACAGGGAACTAGATTTTATTCTTTATTTCATCTTTATTAGCACCTTTGTTTTGATAGCTTTCAGAAAAGTGTTCCATATCTGACCTAAGCACTGATAGGTTTTTTAACAAGTTAGTTTCCCTTTATGCTCTTTCTCTTCTTCCCTCCCTCCCTTCCTTTTTTATTCCCTCCCTCCCTCCATTTCTCTGTCTCTATCTCCTTTCTCTGTCTGACTCTCTTTCTGTGTGAGTATATTTTGGCTCTTTCTCTATCTCTATCTTTCTCTGTCTCTGTCTGTCCCTCCCTGTCTTTTCTATCCAATCTCTCTCTCTCTCTCTCTCTCTCTCTCTCTCTCTCTCTCTCTCACTGAAGCAGCCTGTGTCTCACTCTCTTAGAGAAAGGGGAAAGAAGGTTATGACCAAATAGTACATTTCAATTTGGAAGAACTTGCTTTATGTTGGCGTTGACTCCTTGTTTAGAAAATGGAAAATACAAGAGCCTAGTGACCAAAGAATGAAAGAGACCACTTTTTGGGTGTGAGTCTCAGACTTTTTTTAGGACCATCTTTTATTATTTCCCCTGACATTTATTCATTCTTGTATCCATCAATTGTTTTTCAAAATATTCAATACTAGAAACTAACCATAGAGTCTATCACAACTAGACACAGTACCACCCTCTGAATTTATTATAAGTAAAACACCACTTAATGATATTAAACTCATCATCTGCCTCAAATGATGGAATACTTTTATAGAATAGACTTGAATGGAATCAGCATGATAAGTCTTTTCATAAGCTTCCACATTTCCTTGCTTTTCATAATCCCAAATATGAAATTCCATGCTCATACTTTCATGGCACAGAGAATGACAAATTCTGCCAATTCAACTTTAGTTTTCTATGTTATAGGTTCTTATGACTTGAAAAGACTTAGAAATGTTTCCAGGTACTGGAACATCAAAGGCTCCTTAGTTGTGTCTGGATAATTTCCTCTTATTACTACTTTATAGCATAGAAAAAGTGGAAAGAACAATATATAGCCTAATCATATCTACATTCCTGACCAACCTTAGAACAAATGAGTTTTTTACCAATAAAATGTTTTCTCAGAGTAAAATTTTGCCTGAAGGCCAAGTATACATTTTCAATTAGTTTCCAGGATGGGTGAGAATAAGTACCAGCTATTACCTGCTCTTAACACTGACAACTGGTTTAATATTACAAAACTTGCCTGGCCTATTTTGTTGAGTTTAATGCAGTCCCTTTACAAAGCCTAGTTTTATTTCCAAAAATAGTGTTGTATGAAAGCTAAACCACAGGAAACATCTTATAGATATTTGGAGATGGGACACTGAAATCATCAGAGAGAAAGGAAAGCATTGAGGGCAATTGTTTTGTTTGCACACACTTGATTTTTAGTGACTTACTGAGCCAACTTTTTTTTCACAGGAGAGAACCACTGTGTCTCTTACTTCTAGAAGGACAATCAAATTTCATTAAAATAAATGGTCCACTTTGCTTAGAATGCTGCAGTAAATTGAAGAAGGGATACTAATGACAATGAAGCCCTTTGGACAATGGAAGATTAAATTTCAAGACATGCTTTGGCTCCACATATGAATGTAGTCCATGAAATGCTCATTATATGAGGACAAAATATCCCAAGTGGGAATAATTCTGTGTATATGTATTTTCAAAAAAAGAAAAAAAATAAAGACACTATCTACATTTACCTACTCTGATCCCAATTGGCTGCAAAGAGCAAAAGGATCTTCCTGCCATAGTGATCTCTCTTTTCCAGTACTCCAGGGAATCCATCAATCAGAGCCCGCTTGATTCCTGGGTCATCAGCCTTGAAGTTTTTGAACATGTCCAGGTTTAGCTGGCGGTACTGGAAGTACTGAGCCAATAGTCTAAAGGCATCTGTTTGGTGAAACTTCCTGGCTCGAAGAAATCTCAAGATGAAGGCATCATCTGTACGTAAAAATCCAATGTCAGGTCTGGTGATGATCATGTCCCGGACTTGCTGAATATCCTGATGCAATATATCTGGATTTTCGTTCAGTTCCAGACGAGCTTTCTCTATAGTCTCTGGACTGAGTCCAGCTTGTAAATGGGTCATCTTTGCTAAATCTCCTTTCCCAGGGCTCAATTTCTGATATTTTAAAAGGAAAGGAACTGATCCCATTCAAGTGATAGTTTTCTGGAACCTTGACCCATTCAAGAGCTGCTTCACTGCCAAGCTGATGCAGAGAAAGACAACTAGAAGGTCTTTTCCTTATTCCTGGAAAGCAGTAGGACATTCAGGCCATGTATGGTGGTATCCATTCAAAAGGGAAGCAGAATTTATGCCATAGTTCTCTACAAAACAAATCCACAAAAATTTATGACATAAATCACACTACAGAGAAGATACAAAGAAAGTCTGTATGAGTGAATTTCTGAGCTCAGTTCTGAAAACTTATTCCATTATACTGTGCTTCTGATTAAGTATTCAAAGAATAAGTGCCAAATTATCTTAAAATGAGAGTATTTAACATAATTTTGTCATTGATATCTTGAATCTATAATATGCAAGTATTTGAAATATATTTGATGAATTTATAATTACATGGAACAGTTAGCAATAGAGATGTAAGATCAGATTAGCATTAGATTGTTTTTTTTATTAATTGGCCTAAGAAACAATAAGAGAGAAGAAAAAGTAATTTACCATATGTGGGGCCATTCTTAGTCAAAGATATTGGCAGGAGAAATGGCAGGTACCTTACAATACACTTATAATATAATACACCTATAATACATTTTTACCAAACAGAAATACTTACCAGATTTATACTTCTCAAAAAGTAACAATAAAAATCTTTACAATACAAAGAGAATTCAGTCTAATGGAACAAACACTTAATTTGGGGGTAAGAGGATTTGAGGGTGAATCCTTGATTTATTTTTTAGGATTTGTTAAAGTCTTATGGGAAGGGGCTTGCCTCACTCAGTAATACTTCACAGACAGTTCACTTTTCTTCAGGAGAGGAGTCCAAACTATGGGGTTAATATTACAAGTCTTGTGGCTAAACAGGACACTGAGGTTAAGGTGGGCTTAACCAGAGAGGGAGGATAATTATATTGACTGTTTATGGTCTATTGTGAGTCATTTGTGTGTTTTCTACTTTTTTGGGGGGGGATGAAACAAATGATGTCTATACCCAATATGCATTGCAATCAAGTTCTTGCATGAGAGCAGTGTGTTCTTTTACCCATATCTGTGGAGATCCAGACATGAGCTTTATTATGATGTTTCTCAAAGGAAATTGTGGGTGGGGATAAATTAAACCAAAATGATATGATTCTTTGAAGGGGCACCCCAGGATTAAATCTCTTCTGTTCAAGCCTGGAGCTCAAGTTACAAGGTCATGAGTTACATAAGAACAAACATTTATCCTCTCCCAGGCATACATCCTGGAAGTTCTGAAGAACAGAAGAAATATTCAGGGTGAACAAACTGGGAAATGTAATTATGTTTCCTAATTAAAGCTTTTCTGGCTTAGTGGCATCTGCAGCAAGAAGAAGATTTTCCATTTTCAGCCTATTTGTGATTGGTATTTTCCAACCCTCCCAAATCTATCTCAAGAGAGAAAATTCCTCCTTCTCAGCTTGGGGCCAACTGTGATTTATCTAAAGGTAGGAAGTCTACTCCACTATTTCCATGTTATTTTATAGTTAAGCTGAGGGGGTCTATGGTACAACGAAAGTAACTAACTTGGGTTTGCTTTTTTTAGCTAAAATAATGGGAAAAAACACCTTTATTTAGACTTGAAGAATGTATATAGTGATGTTACATGTCTTGTGCAAACTAATCATTGAATAAAATCTTAGGTCTTAATACTTTGAAAAATATATAAGTTCAGATATTGAGAATAGTGTGGGGTTAGAGTTGCTATAAATTAGAATGTAGTGGCAATATGTGTGTGTACAGGTAAATGACATTTTCCCCCACCCCTATGCTACCCCCACACTCTTGAACTGGCATGTCAGTCATAGATGGAATAATTCAGACAGGACATTACTTTGTTCTTTTATTTTTTTTTTTAGGCAATTGGGTTTAAGTGACTTGCCCAGGGTAACACAGCTAGTAAGCATCAAGTGTTCAGTCTGAGGCCGGATTTGAACTCAGGTCCTCCTGACTTCAGGGCTGGTGCTCTATCCACTGCACCACCTAGCTGCCCCTGGACATTACTTTCTTATCTTACTTGGGTGCTAAATGCCTTTTCTGGTAATAGGATCTTTACCTTTCTGCCTCTGGAAGACCAAAATAACTTTTTAAACCTTTACTGTTCCCCCCATATGATTCACTTTTGTCTCCTCACTTAAATATGGTCAAACCACCATGAGTCTATTTCTATTCATTTTAAAATACTCTTACATGCATTTTTATTTTATTTAGTGATTGGAGGGGTTAGCATCCAGAGAAGACGGGTAAAGAACCTTACAATATGCC
Organism: Vombatus ursinus; assembly: GCF_900497805.2. NCBI lineage: Eukaryota > Metazoa > Chordata > Mammalia > Diprotodontia > Vombatidae > Vombatus > Vombatus ursinus. Next base: position 7,080,672 of record NW_020954590.1, on the reverse strand, counting down.
CTGATAACATGCCCTCCAAATTTCCAGGGATTACTACTTTTCCTGCCAAGATGACTTAGATAATAGTCCTTATCATCTGTGCTTATAGCTGCACCCTAACTTAAAGCCTCCCAAATGTGCTATCTCCCCCATTTAAAATATGATTTCTTTAAAATAAGGGACTACTTTGATTTTCTATTTGTATCCCCATCACTTAACACAGTCTTCAGAAGATAGTAAATGTTTAATAAATGGTTTTTCATGAATATGGTTCATTTGATAGCATTTATTGAATATCTGTTTATTCATTCAATGATGAAAAATATTCATTCGATAGTGTTGTCTCTTGAGTATTTTCTAATAGTCCTTGAAAATCTTTGAGAACAGAGTAGCATGGATAATGAAAAGAATGCTTAGATGGGGAGAAAACAGATTTCTCACTCCATTGTTTAGAAAACATGAGATTTTAGAGCTGGAAAGGATATTAGAGAGAGTCTAGCTAAGTCTTCTAATTTTACAGATCAAGAAGTTAAGGACTAGAGAAATTAAGTGATTTGTCCAATATCACACAGAAAGTTAGTAGCAGAGCTGGATTTGGATCCATGGCTTCTATCCTCAAAATCAAGCCTTACTCCACTACCTCACATATTTACCAGCTGTGTGACATTGGACATATAGTTTCACCTTTCAGAGTTTTGAGTGCCTCATCTTAAAAATACTAAGAGTACCTCATCTTCCTGAACAGAGGAACTGAACCAGATAATCTCTTGAAATCTCTTCCATCTTTAAGAATGATATTTCTACTTTTCAATCACTTCTCAAGGGAGCCTGTTTCATTGCATGATGGCTCTTAGATTATGGTTTAACTTAACTCTGAGTTTTCCTTTCTTGGTTTTGAGTTTGATCCAAGTTTACCACCTTATACACTCCACTGCATCCTGCCTAAAAATGCTACAGATATAGCCTGATTTCTCTTTCTTTATATAGGATTGGAAGGAGAAAAGAGAGGTGAATCTGCAGCATTGCTGTTTTGTTGTTCATCCTTCATTCTCAAAGAGGACCTATGAAATCACAAGCATATCTATTGCATTTAAGTGAGGCCAAAGTCATCAGCTTGAAGGCAGGGGAAAGGCACAGACAAAAGTGCAACTAGAACCAATGTATGTGCCATCACCAAGTGAGCTTTCCCTCAAGCAAGGTGCCATAAGACACTATCCTTGGCTTAGAATGATGGCTGTAAGTTGAAAGAAGCCTGGAGGCTTGATGTATGGAAAAACCACTTAATGCTTAGAGCTATCCAAGAGCAGAATGAGCTGCCCTGGGTTGTATTTAGGTTCCCCCTCTTACTAAAATGCTTTAAACAACAGCTAACTGGCCACTTTGGTGCATTATTGAGGGGATTCTTACTCAGGTACTGGTTGGACTTCACGGCCTCTAAGATCCGATCCTACCTTTAGATTCTGTGATGGCAGAAAGGCTTGGGATTAAAAGTCTTGCATTTAAATACTTATTAGCTATGTGGCCTTGAACAAGCAACCTAACCTTTTTGAGCCTCTTTTTCATCATCTGTAAAAGCAATAGTCCTTGTAGCACAAACCTCATGGCATTATAAGAATCCAGTGACATAATATATGTAAAAGTTCTTCGTAATCATTTCATGCACCATAAAAATGTGTTTCATTATTGCTATTTTGTCCCCTGACCTCTTAAGCTACTGGGATTTCAAGCTGATCCACGTTGCTATGGCAAGGGTAGAATATGGCCTTTGACGTTAAGATTAACAACAGATGCAGCAGTTCATGAGACTAGACAGATGCGAGAAATTGGGGTTATAGCTAGTGTAAAATCCTAATTTACTGAAAATCAGATTCCTAATTAGACTCCATTACTCACTGTGGGAATAATTGTGAGTTACTAATGTGTATTTTCTGCTTGGACTTTCCTGATCAGGCATGCAGAACTCTCTCACATGGACATGGTAAACTGCTGTCAGTACAGCTTGGCACAGACTTCAGTGTAACACACCTGCTCCTCACAAGATCTCAGCTTTTTAGAACCTTGGAACTAAGCTTAATTAACATCTATATTTTTTATCTTATTTTGTTTATGAATCCTAGTATCAATAACTCAATCATTAAACATTTATTAAGGACCTACTATGTGCCAATCACTTTGTTGGGTGCTAGAGACAAAGATAAAAATGGAGTAGTCCTTGTTCTACAGGAACTTATATTCTATCAAGGGAGATAGCATATATATAAATAAGCATATAAAAACAGTAACAATAATAATAATTCCATTTATGTAGCACTTTAAGTTTTGTAAAGTGCTTTACAAATTTTATTTTTTCTCACAATAACCCTGGGAGGTCTTATTATTATTATCATCACCTCCACTTTATAGATGGAGAAACTGAGGCAGTGGTTGTGTGATTTGCCCAGGGTCACAATCTAGTAAGTGCCATTGACTAGATTTGAACTCAGATCTTCTTGGCTCTAGATTCAGCACTCTATCCACTGCACCACCTATCATTCTCTAAACTACATACAAAATAAAAATAAGGAAAATTTTTGGAGGTCATTAGCCTCTGGGGTATCAGGAAAAGTTTCATGCCAAAGGTGTTGTTTAAGCAGAATGTCAATGAAACCAAAGGAATCTAAGAGGTAAAGGTGAGGTGAACGTGCATTCCAGGTATAGGAGCAATCAGGGAAGAAGTGCAAAGATGGAATGACATTATATGAGGAATAATAAGGCCAATTTGAATAGGAGAGTGTGAGAAAGGAATTTGATTGATGTGATATATTAGAAAGGGAACTGGACAGCAGTGGATTTGCAGTCAGAGGACTTGGGATTGAATCTTGGCTTTGCTGAATTTGGAGTGAGGTAAAGTGGGTTTGAGTCCTGGTTCTACTATTGCCTACTTGTGTAGATAAGATTTTGTAGGCAATCTTTTAACCTCTCTAACCCTCTGTTTTCTCAACTGTGAAGTGAAGCAACTAGAATAGACCATCTCTAATGTCCCTTATATCTCTCAATGCGATGTCCCTATTGACTGTGAATCAGAAGATTTTGGTCCCAGAATTGTAGGTTTGGAAGAAATGTTGAAGACCATCAATCAAATCTGTACCTGACCAAAGATCCTCTATACAACACCAGAAAGAAGTAGTCATCTTGCCCTTGGTTGAAGAAGAATTTTCTTCCTCTGAAGGCACTCCATTCCATCTTTGGATGGATTTAATTGTTAAGAAACTTACCCATATATCAGACCAAAATCTGCCTTTCTGAAATTTTTACCCATTTTGTAGTTCTGCCCTTTGGGACCAAACCAAAACAAATCTAGTTCCTTGTAGACTTTTATATAACATCCCTTCAAACACTTCATAACAGCTATCATTTGTCTTCTAAGTTTTCTTTTTTTCCAGGCTAAATATCCCAAGTTGGTTCAACTAGTTTTCAAGGTCATTCTAGTTGCCCTCCTCTGAATGTTTTCTAATCTATCAATGTCCTTCCTAAAATGTGGTATCCAGAACAGAATACAATATTCCAGATGCATCTGACAAAGGCAAAGTATGGTATGACTATTGCTTTCCTTGTTCTGAAAACTATGGCTTTCAATGGTTTGACTGCCCTATTACACCATTATTTAATTATAAGCTTGTGATCCACTAATATCATCAGATCTTTTAAAGACAATTTGTAGTCTATCCACACTTTCCCCAATGTGTACTTAATGAAGTTGACTTTTTAAATTCAAGTGTGAAATTTACATTTTTTCCCTTTGAATTTTGTTTTCTTGTATGTGACCGAATGTTTTAGCCTCTCTATGTGGTTCCTGCCTTTGTCATCCAGTATGTGGCCAACATTTCTAACTCTGTGCTACCTGAATATTTGATATGCACATGACTTCAAGTTTTTTATTAAAAAAATTAAGCAATGCAGGGCAGATCATAGATCCCTGACATACTCCCAAATGTTCCTCCCAGCTGACACTGAATGACTGGATTACTGTTTCGGTTCAGTCATTTAACCAGTCCTGGATTCATCTATATTATCTTCTAATACTCCTCTTTCTTCCATAAGAATAGAATGAAAAACATTTGTTAGATGTTTTGCTGCAATCTAAGTAAACTATATCTGCAATATTCTTCTGTTATTATGTCTAGTAACTCTCAAAATGTCATTAGGGTGAAATGACTTGATATTGATGAAGCTATACTGTCTCTTTGTGATCATCATGTCCTTTTCTTGGTGTTTACTAATGATTCTTTGACTAGCACATTCTAGAATTTTGCTAGGAATTCAAGTCAAACTTACTGCTCTTTAAATGACAGATTCTGCCCTCTATACTTTTTATTTTGAAAACTAGGATGTTTATGCTTCTCCAAGTCCTATGGTACAACTTTCAGTCTCCACAACCTTTCAGAATCAATGACAGTGGCACTACCATCTCATCTGCCAGTCCTTCCAAATCTAGTCAACTATATTTATTAAGTGCCTACTATGATACACCACTGTGCGGTGGTTAAGAAAAAAAATTCTCACAAATCTCATGTTTTAATGGAAGAGATAATTTGCAAACAAGCAACTATATATAAACAAGATATGTACAGGATATGTTTTAGATGACCTCGGAGGGAAGTTATTAGCATTGAGACAGAATGGGAACCAGGGAATTTATGAAGCAGAGATGAAGAGGAAGAGAATTCTAGGGATAGGAGATAGTGAAAATGCACAGAATCAGGGGATGGAGTGTCATACAAATGAGGGAAGGAAAAAAGAAAGGAAGGAAGGAAGGAAAGGGGGAAGGAAGAGAGATAATAAGCAGTTATGGAGTGCTACTATTGCCAGGCTCTTTGCTAGGCACCTTACAAATATTATCTCCTTTGATCCCCATAACAACCCATGTGTTATTATTATCCCCATTTCAGAGTTGAGGAAATTGAGGCAGACAGAAATAAGTGATTTGCCCAAGGTCATACAACTAGTAAGTTTCTGAGACTGGATTAGAATTCAGGTCTTTCTGACTCCAGGTTCAGCATTCTATTCACTGTGCCACCTAGCTGTCTTTAGAACAGCAAGGAGACAAATGTCATTGGACCTTACGGTATGTGAGAGTAAGGTATTAGAAGATTGGAAATGGGGGCTGCTAAGTGGCGTAGTGGATAGAGCATCAGCCCTGAAGTCAGGAGGACCTGAGTTCAAATCCAACCTCAGAACAAACATTTGACACTTACTAGCTGTGTGACCCTGGGCAAGTCACTTAACCCCAATTGCCTTAAAAAATGTAAAAGAAAAGAAGACTGGAAACATAAGAGGGGACAAGATTATAAATAGAATGAATACCAAACAAAATGTTTTATATTTGACCCTGGAGGTGATAGGGAGTTGGAATTTTTTTGAATGGGGAGTGTGTGATATGTTCACACCTGTGCTTGAGGAAGACTAATTTGACAGCTGAGTGGAGGAAGGACTGGAGAGAAGAGAATCTTGAAGCAGGGAGACCAACTTGAAGCCTATTGCAATAATATAGGCATGAGGTAATGAATGTTTGCTACCAGTGTGGTGGCAGTGTCAGAGGAGAGAAGGGAGTATATACAAGAGATGTGATGAAGATAAAAATAACAGAGCTTGGCAATAGATAGGATATGGAAGGTGTGAGATAGAATAAGTCAAGGATGATAGCTAGGTTTCAATCCTAGTTAAGTGGGAAGAAAGTGGTATCCTTAAAAATGATAGAGACATTAGGAAGACAAAAGGATTGGAGGGGAAGATAATGAGTTCAGTTTTGGACGTGTCATTTGAAAAGTTTATGTGATATTTGGTTCAAGGTATCTAATAGGCAGTTAGAAGGTAAGATAAAGGTTTGAGCTAGATAAATTGAGCTGAGAGTTATCTGCATGTAGATGATAATTGAATACATGGAAACTGATGAGATCACCAATTGAAATAGTATAGATGAAGACAAGAGGGCCCAGGATAGAACCCTGTGGTATACCCATAGTTAGTGAATTCAGTCTGGATGAAGACCTAGTAAAGGAGTCTAAGAAGGAGTGGTCAGACAGGTAGGAGGAGAACCAGGAAAGAGGTGCCACAGAAACTTAGAGAGGAGAAAATATCCAGGAGAAGAGGGTAATTGACTGCATCAAAGGCTGCAGAGAGATCAAGAAACATGAGGATTGAAAAAAAGGTCATCAGATTTAGAGATGAAGATGTCAGTGGTAACTTTGGAGAGAGTGGTCTCAGCTGAATGATGAGGTCAGAATGAAGAACAGAAAGGAAGCAGAGGCATTGATTATAGAAGGCCTTCTCAAAAGATTAGTCACAAAAAGAAGGAAAGATTAAGGTCAAGAGCTAGCAAGGATGGATGAGGTATTAAGTGAGGTTTTTTTGAGGATCAGGGAAAATGGATGTTTCTGTAGGCAGCTGAGAAGCAACCAGTAGACAGAGAAAGGTTGAAAATTAGTGAGAGACTAGGGTCTATAAGAGGGGCAATCTGTTGGAGAAGATAGGAGGGAATGGGATTACTTGTACAAATAGAAAGGTGAACTTTCAGTACACTGGGATGTCATTATCCAGGCTTTGTACCCTGCTTATAGAAGAGATCATCCCAACTTTTCAAAAACTAGCTATATAACCTTTAGGAATTCAACGAACCTTCCTGGCCTTAGATGTCTCTTCTACAATTTAAAGAAAGGTGGAAAAGGATAAGAATTCTACTGTGATTTCATTGGTAAAAACAATTCTCTCATGAGGGAATTTTCTCTACCAATGCCACTTGACACCTTTCCCAAAATTTAGAATCACCTAGAGTACTGATTCATTATATATTTTGTCTTGGTTCACATATCCCCTGTATGGATCAGAAACAGGACTTGAACATTCTCCTAACCCCAAGGGCAGCTTTCTAGCCATTACACCACACTGCTTCTAATAAAAAAAGTTCAATAATAATATCTTACATTATAGATGCAGCATAATACAGTGAAATGAGCCCAGGATTTAGATCAAAAGATCTGGTTTCTGATCCTTTATTAGCTCCTACTTACCTAATAATGTGACCAGAGAGAAGTCCCTTAATCTGGGCTTTGATTTAGTCATTTCTAAAGTAGGATGGGGGAGTGGAGAGGACTGGACTGTATGACTAATGAGATCCTCACCAGCTTGAAATCTCTCAGGCTAGAATAACAATTGTATCTGTCTTACAGTTTATAAGGAATGGCAATAGGCTTTTCAGCTGAGGGGAATCAGTACAAATCCTCTTTTTTTTTTAAATGTGAGTAATCTGGGGACAGAGAAATTAAATGAATTGCTCAAAGTCACACAGTTAGTAAGGAGATGAGCCAGGACTTGGGATTAGGGTTAGGAGCCAAACTCCAATGCTCCCATTTTTAGGCCAGGGGTCTTTCACCTAGGGATTGCTAGGTGATGCAGTGAATAGAGTATTAGGCCTGGAGTCAGGAAGAACTGAGTTCAAATTTGGCTTCAGACACTAACTTGGTGATCCTGGGCAAGTCACTTAACCCTGTTTGCCTTAGTTTCCCCATATGCAAAATGAGCTGGAGAAGGAACTGGCAAACCACTTCAGTAACTTTGCCAAGAAAACTCCAAATGTGGTCACAGAGAGGTGGTCAGACTGAAATAATTGAACAACAACAACCAGTATCTTTGCCAAGAAAACCCCAGAATGGAGTCACGAAGAATTGGACATGACTGAACCACAACTTTTCCCTATACCAAACTGTCTCTCTCCCTTGAGTTTCACAATAATCCTCTGAAGTAGGCAGAGGAAGTAGTGGGAGGGAAATACTTTTCTTCTATATCATTCTTTCATTACAATGCACTTTGTATTGCCTCATTTGATCTTTGTTACAACTCTGTAAGGTTGGTACTGAAGGCATTATTATTCCCATCTCATAGATAAGGAAACTGAAGCACAGATCACGTTAGGTGATTTGCCCAGTATAACATAGATAAAATGGTTTCTGTGTCCTTTCAATTTCTAACATTCTTTCATCCTTTGACAACATTTCCACAATTCCAATAATCCTTTAACTGCTTATTGAAATATAAGAGATATACTCATCTGTTCACTGAGGAAATTGATTTATCTCAGAGGAAGTTTCCTGCCCTATCAAACAGATACACTGTTGCCTGATACCCTTATTTACGCAGTAAAAAAAGTTACTAGCTTTAAAACTGGCTGCTTTATTCCTAGGTCATCTTTGACTATTTTTGCTCAACCTTAATGTGTTGATTTCCCAAGTAAAGCAGGAAGTCAGAGCCCTTGATCTTCTTTTTCTGTTCCATCTGGCACCACACCAAGCACACAGCAGGTGACTGAGATCTACCTGTGGACCTAATGAGATATTTTAGGCAGATTCCCATGATCCTAAAGATCTGAATCTTGTGTTGCTGCCAAACAACACAGTGACTGATCACTGGGGAGGAGGGCACGAGGGAAGGGTGAGTCAGGGTCATAAAATCAGAGACTTAGAACTAGAAACAACCTTAGAGGTTATGTAGTCCCACTTCCTCATTATACAGATGAGGAAACTGAGGTCTAGCATTATAACTGACTAGTCCATGACCAAGAAGCCAAGAAGTGCCTGAAGCAAGATTCCCTTCTAGGTCTTCCTGTCTCTAAACCCAGCACTCTGTCCACACCATACTACACCTCATAGTAGATGTAGACTACCATTTAAGACAAGTCCTGGACTCACGTGATGGAATTACAAGTTGGGGTAGGTACAATATAGAAGAAGGAGGAGGAGGAAGAATAGAAGGATGAGAAGGAGAGAAGCACAAGGAGGTGAAAGAAGAGGAGACACAGTGGTGAAGATGATGATATTGTGTGTGTTAAATCCTGCCATTTTAGAGGTACCAAATTAATGCTACATTCCAATTTCCATTTTTCCAACCTATAACCAGTAAATTCAGTTTGATCCTACAAGAATCATTAAGTGCCTATCATGTGTATAGTATCTACCAAGTGTGCCTGGAGGAAAGTATAAGACAGGGTCACTTCACTCATGAGGCTTAAAGTAGAGTAAGAGGGTAGAACATAAAAATAGCTAGCTGTAATACCTCAGAGTACCTAATAAATACATAAAGGAGGTACAAAAAGTTGTATGAAATCCAAGGGGGAAATTGTGATCACTGATGGGAAGAGCCAAAGAAGGCTTCATGGAAGAAATGGAATTTTAGTAGGGCTTTAAAATCTGGGCAAGAATTCACTAGGCAAAGAATGAGAGACAGGATGTTTCAGACATAAGAAACACTGTTGGGGGGAACTGTAAAGGTTGGGAAATTGGGGTATTAACAAGTAAGTACAGGTGCACAGGTAGTACTTAAATAGATACAGGTTATTATTAAGCTAGAAAAGTAGGGTGTCGGCTGATTTTGGAGGTTCTCAAATGCCATGCTAAGGAGTTTGAACTTTAGGTAAATGAGAACAAGTGAAGGGTATTGAAGAGAAGTGATATGACCAGATGAATGCATGAGAAGAGTTATGGCAGTAGTATGATGCATGGTTTAGGGGTGAGAGAGAATAGACTCAGGAAGATTTGTTAGGAGGCTATTGTAATAGTCCAGGTAAGGAGACTCTATACTAGGGTAGTGGCAGTGAGAATATGGAACAGGTAACAGATATGGACTGCAAGAGGTACAGATTTTGAAAGTCAGAGGTTACCCCAAACACCACCTAGGCCAATCTATATTCCAAATCAATTCCCAATTACAAACAAGAGGTCATTCAGTCTCTGCTTAAATATCTCCAAGAAGGGGAAACCTACCACCCTTCAAAGAAGTCCATTCCACATCACCACTTGTTGGAATTCTTGCCTGACATTAAGCCTAAATTTTCTTCTTTGCAACTTCCCTTCCATTGCTCCTAATTCTATCTAATCCCTCCTTTACCAGTCCTTCAAATACCTGAATAGAGCTATCCTGTTCTCCATGAGTCCTTTCTGCTCCAGGCTAAATGAAATCAATTCATGAACTGATATTCATATGGCATGTACTCCTTTACTATGCAGGTTGCTGTCTTCTGGTTGTTGCCCAAGTTACCAATGTTCCTCTTAAGTCATGGCACCCATAAAGGAACACAATTCTCTAAATGAGATCTGAAAACAGCAGGGTAGAAATTACCATTTCCCTATTCCTGAAAGGGTCATGCCTCTCAGTATATCCCAATATTGCACTGGCTTTTTTCTTTTTTTTTGGCTGCCACATTACATTGTGGATTCATGTTGAACTTGCAGTACGCTAAAACTTTCATCTAATACATATCTCCCCTGTCTTGTACTGGTGAAGTTGTTGGGTTTTTTTTTTTGTTTGTTTGTTTTTTTTTTTTTGCCCAAATAGAAGACTTTCCATTTATGCTTACTGAAATTTATCTTATTAGATTCAACCCAGTATTCTAGCCTGTCAAGATTTTTTCAGATCTTGACTCTATCATCCAATGAGTTAGCTGTTCTTTCCAACTTTGTGTTATCTGCAAATTTAATGAGCACAGCATCTATGCCTTTATCCAATACATTGGTAAAAATGTTAAATAGCACAGATCCCTAAGGTGCTCTACTGGAGACCTGCTATTATTTTAACATTAACTTATTAACAACTATTCTCTGAGTCTGGTCACCCAACCAATTATGAATTCATGTAATTGTAGCCCACATGCACCCATCTTCTCCACAAGAATAGTATGAGATATTTTATAAAGGGGAGGGGAAGTAATAAGCATTTATAAGAACCTACTACATGCTGGTGTACTTTGTGCTAAATGTATTATAAATATTATCTCATTTGGTTCTCACAACCCTGGGAGGCAGGTGCTGTTATTATCCCCATTTTACAGTTTAAAAAAACTGAGACAGGGGCAGCTAGGTGGCACAGTGGATAGAACACTGGCCCTGGAGTCAGAAGGACCTGAGTTCAAGTCCGGCCTCAGACACTTGACACTTACTAACTGTGTGACCCTGGGCAAGTCACTTAACCCTGATTGCCTTACCAAAAAAAAAGGCAAAAAAAATGTAAAAAAAAAAAACCTGAGACAAACAGAAATTGAGAGATTTGTCCAGGACCACACAGCTAGTCAATATCTAAAGTTAGATTTGAACTTGTCTTCCTTGTTCCAGGCCCAGTGCTCTACCCATTGTTCTACTCAGCTGCCTTTTTTTTAAAAAAAAGAAATATCTTTGCAAAATCTAGCTAAACTGTTTACACAGCAATCAAAAGTATTTACTAGTTTAGTAAACTGAACAAAAAGGAAATGAAGTTAGTCTGGCATAACCTATTCTTGATAAAGCCATGCTTACTCTTTTCATTAACCATTTCCATTTCTAAATATTTGCCAACCATGTCTTTAGTGATCTCAAATTTCATCAGGAATTGAACCTGTAGTTTGCACATTCTGCTCTCTACTTACCAAAATCAGGACAATATTTCTCCTTTTCCAGTCCTGTGGTAAATTTCTAATTTTCCATAATCTTTGAAATATCATTTTCAGGGGCTCAGCAGTCAGAGCTACAAGTTCTTTTAGGCTCAAGGAATGAGCCTAACTTGAATTCATCCTCTAATGGGCATTTATCTAATAGTCTTTTCTCAGTCCTCATCCTTCATGAGGTCTTTGCAGCCTTTGACTCTATCAATCAACCTTTTTCCCTTGACACTCTCTTCTCTCTAGATTTTTATAACATGCACCTCTTGGTTCTCCTCCTACCCATTAGACTACTCCTTCTCAGTCTCCTTTGCTGGATCTTCACCCAGGTCATGTCCACTAACTGCGGGTGTCCCAGAAGGCTCTGTCCTGGACCCTTTTCTCTTCTCCCTTTATACTATTTCACTTGGTAATCTCATCAACTCCTGTAATCCAATTGTCATCTCTATGTGGATGATTCTCAGGTCTACTTATCTAGCTCTAACCTTTCCACTGACCTCCAGTGTTGCACCTCTTACTGCCTATTAGACATCAAACTGAATGTACTGTACATATCTAAAGCTCATCGTGTCTGAAACTGAACTCATTATCTTTCTACCCCAACCCCCCCCCTTCCAAACTTCCCTACTACTACTACAGGCACCATCATCCTCCCATTCCAGCTCACAAACTCGATATCATCCTTGACTCCTCATTCTCCTTCACCCATCTGTTGCCAACACCTCTTGATTTTGTGTAATATCTCTCAAATATGGTCCCTTCTCTCCTTTAACACTGCCACCACCCTGGTGCAGGTCCCTTCCACCAACACCACCCACATTCAATAAACTCTCTTGGCTTCCTACGATTCTAGGACCAAATATAAAACTTTCTATTTGTTTTTCAAAGCCCTTTATAACCTACAATTTAATTGCCTCTGACACTAACTGTGCAAATAAGTCTGGACTCAGTTTCCTTATATGTAAAACTGTGATATTAATACTTCTGGTAACTACCCTTCAGAGTTATTTTTAGGCATGAGTGAATTGATGTCCATAAAGCATTTTGGAAAAATTTAAAGCACTATGTAAGTGTAAATTATTATTAGCATGAGTATTCTTACCTTCACATCTTTGCTAATATCATTCCTTATACCTAGAATGTCCTTCTTCCCCATCGTAATCTATTAAAGTCTTCCCTGTTATTCAAAGCAAACTTAAAAAACCATCTCACTGATCCTCCAAGGCAGAAGTGATTTCTCTTTCTTGTTAACTCAGTCAATTAAAACCTTACTTTTCTTCTCTCTGATATGTTCCGTAGGTTATTGTTCTTTCCATTATTTGTTTATATCTTATCAACAGTAATAGATGGCCTTGCTTACCTTTGAATCTCCCCCAGTTCTCAATATATGTAGCATTATTTCTATAGTAGGAAGTTTATAAATATTTATTGAACAAATAAGTAAATGTAAGAAGCAATCAGTATGACAATTCATTAAACACTTATTGAAAGGCAGCTAGCTGGTGCAGTGCATAGAGTGCTGGGCCTAGAGTCAGGAAGACTCATCTTCTTGTGTTAAAATTTGGCTTCAGGCACTTATTAACTGTGTGACCCCGGAACTTCACCCTGTTTGTCTCAGTTTACTCATCTGAAAAGTTGAGCTGGAGCAACAAACCACTCCAGTATCTTTGCTAAGAAAACCTCAAATGGAGTCACAAAAAGTTGGACATGACTGAAAAACAACTGAACAGCAAAAAAACATTTATTAAATGCCTAGTTATGTGAAGCAATGAGTTAGGTACTAGGCATAAAAAGATGAAAAAAGAAATAGTCCCTACCACAAGGGAGATTATAACCTCTTATAACTATGAGACCCTTGTATTTATATAGTCATTTCTATTTCAATATATGCTCATATAAATTATCCTATTCTATTGCCACTATAGTCCTGAGAGATAGGTCATTTCCCAGTTCCACTTCCAAATCAACAAACTAAGCTTCCTGAATTCTGACCATCATTAAATGTCTCTCCCACCCTCCAATGGAACCTTGGCCTCTTGTCTCTGAAACCATCCTGGGCTCTTTTAAATGAACTTTTGCTTTATCTTGCCTGGTTCCCAGGCAAGTTGTCACTTTCTAGCATAATTTCCAAGCTTTGCCATTATACATAACCTCTCCCCTCTCCCTTTCTAACTTCCCTTGATAGATTGTCTTCCCTCATTACAATGGCAGCTCCTTGAGGGCAGGAACCATCTTGCCTTTTTGTATTTATATTTCTGACACTTATCACATTGCCTATCCTTGGCCCTCTTTTCTTCTCTCTCTATACTGTTTCTCTAGGTATTCTCATCAGTTCCCATGGACTTAATATCATCTCTATGCTGACGATTCTCAGATCTACTTATCCAGTTCTATCTACCCTTTCTCCTAACCTAAACTTGCATCTCCAATTGTCTGTTGGACATCTGGAATTGGGTGTTTTTAGAAATCTTAAGCACAACATAATGAAAACTGAACCCATTTGTTTACCCCCCCATGCACACATACAAACCCTCTGCCTTCAAAACTTCTTTATTATTGTCCATAATACCACCATCCTCCCAGTCACCCAAGCTTGAAACCTAGATGTCATCCTTGACTTCTCACTTTGTCTCATCTCCCATATTCAATCTGTTGCCAAGGCCTATCAATTTTATCTTCATAATCTCTCTCATAAGGCCTTTCTCTCCACTCACATTGCCACCATTTGTGCAAGCTCTCATCACTTCATGCCTTAACTATGGCAAAATACTGATGGCTGGTTTGTCTGCCTCAAGTCTCTCTCCACTCCAGTCCATTCTCCACTCAGCTGCTATCAAAGTAATCTCCCTAAAGCAGAGGTCTGACCATGTCACCCTCTTCCTACTTAAAAAACTCCAGTGACTCCTTATCATTTCAAGGACCAAATATAAAATCCTTGATTCAGCATTCAAATCTCTTAATAATCTTCCCCTTTGCCTTTACAGTCCTTTTACATCTTATACTTCCCCCAAGTACTCCATGATCCAATGACACTGGTTTCCTTCCTATTCTTTATACAAGACACTCCAGCTCTGGACATCAGGAATTGTCAATGGCTGTCCTCCATGCCTGAAAATCTCTTCTTTCTCATCTTCACTTCTTGAATTCCTTAGCTTCCTTCAAGTTCCAGCTAAAATCCTACTTTTTACAGGAAACCTTTCCTGACCCGTCTTAATCCTAGTGCATTCCTTCTGATAATTACTTCCAATTTATCCTGAATATGGCTTGTTTGCTCATAGTTTTTTTCCATGTTATATTCCATATTAGACTGTGAACTCTTTGAGAGCTGGGACTGTCTTTTACCTTTCTTTGTATTCTTTAGCATAGTACCTGGAACATAGTAGACTCTTAATAAAGGTTTATTGACTGACTAAGTGCTCTATCATATACCATACTACAAATCTATCTATCTATCTATCTATCTATCTATCTATCTATCTTTCTATCTATCTTCTATTTATCTATCAAAAGTTAATTCCCAAGATTATTAGGAGAATCAAATGAGATTATATGTGGGAAAACTCTTGGTTCATAAATCATTATGTCTAAATACAAAGTGACATTCATTTAGTCATTATTATCAATTATCATCATCTTTTATATAAATGGGAACTGATAAATGATTCACTCAAAGTCACAAGGGAAGTTAATGATACAGATGAAAAGAAGCAGCAAAGTCTAAAGTAGGAACTTTGCGTGTGGAGTCTTGGATCCACTAATTAACTTGTACCACTGGACAATTTACAATTTCTCTGAACCTCACTTTCCTCACCTATAAAATGAGGATGCCAATATTCACACTCTCAGGATTGTTGTGAGAAAAGTACTTTGTAAATTGCATAATACAATGTATACGTAAGTGCTAGTCCCTTGTAAGGGCTTAATAAATGCTTTTCCATTCCATTCCAATGCTTTTTCCATAAGAAGTCCTTTCCCCTCAAAAGACAATAAAAGAAAAGTTGCATGAAAAAGAAAACATTTCCATAACTGGTAATGATATTGACAGAATCAAGAAGGGAAAAGCTATGAAATCTTAAATTTACTCCAGAAATATGAACATCTAAACCTTGATAAATGAGCCATATATTTGAAGGGCATTATAGTGTTCCTAGACATGTAAGTGAAATTTGAAAATACACGCAAGGAACTATACTCTTTGACCCAAAAATCCCACTGTTAAGACCATATCTGAGAGTCTTACAAAAAAAATTAAGTACTTGACATTAACAAAGAGATACAAAGCAGCATTATTTGTAATTTAGCAAAATAACCTGTAACATAAATATCCAATAACAGAATAGTTAAATTATAATATACTCATGTATTAAAATATTATAGTGCCAATGTGATTGGCAACTATAAGGACTATAAAGTACTATGGAAAGACCTTTATGAAATTATGAAAAATCAAAATCAGAAATTACAAATCAACTACAACCATGTAAAAGACAAAATGGGATGGAATAAACAAAGAGTCCTGATGGAGACTTACTGGGAGGGACTGAAAGGTTGTTATTTGACTGGACCTGTGTTTTCCTCAGTGTAGGGAGCTCTAGAGGAAGAACTTTCTCTTCCATTGAAGGGAAGCACCTCCTCAGCAATTTAATCTTAGAGAAGTGACTGTGAAGATGAGAAGTAACTAGCCCAAGGTCACAGAGTCAGTACTCCTTAAAAGTGGGAAAAGCTCTTCTAGCATTTAGAACATTGAAATTTATTTTGAATAAAATATTCAATAGTTAAAAAGCAAGTTAATGTGTTGCATGGATCATGGATGTGAAGTTTTTAATACATTAATAAAGAGGAAATTATATATGAAATTCATTATCAACATAGAACTATGAGATTAATCATATACACTCATAATGGAATTAAATGATCCAAATGTCCTAGAAGCAAATAAAGCTGACTGCCTGGTCTTTCCATATTGGTGGAATTTGCTTCTCCTAGTCTTATATTTACAATGAATTTGTCCACTTTGCAAGATCTGTCAAAACTCACATCTTGTTTGGAGAATCTGTGTGACAGAGTGAGTAGATAAAGCATTAGAGTCATCAAGACCAGTGTTCAAATGCTACTCCAGACACTTAAT
Source organism: Vombatus ursinus (assembly GCF_900497805.2). Taxonomy (NCBI): domain Eukaryota; kingdom Metazoa; phylum Chordata; class Mammalia; order Diprotodontia; family Vombatidae; genus Vombatus; species Vombatus ursinus. The sequence continues at coordinate 7,064,128 of NW_020954590.1, read as the reverse complement.
AGCTGTATGACCCCGGCCATGTCACTGAACTTCTTTCAGTCTCAGTTTCTTCATCCATAAAATGGGGGTAATAATAGGACCTACCTCACAGAATTGCTGTGAGGAACAAATGAGATAGGATAATGTAAGGCACTTTAAAGTGTTGTATAAATGTTATCAAGAAAGAGTATAAGCTATTTCCTTAGGATTAAAAACTGGTAGCTTTCTTCTAAAGGAAGTTAAAATGGACTGCTGATATCTCTAGAGTAAAACTGGGGGTTGGGGGAGGGTCACATGGGGAAACCCAGACTATCTTGTTTAAGCACAGCTTTACCTAAATTCCTGTCTGAAGGATATTGTGCTTTATCACTCCTCTTTGAGGACATCTTATTCAGAGACTCTTTGAACCTGATCAGAAAAGAATCATTTTCCAATGACGGCATCGTCATGTATTCCATTTGTGTCAATAGTGGAAGTTCTCCCTGTCAGTCATGGAGTAGCTGCTGATTCTTAGTTTATTCTCTTTATGACGGGTGAAAGAGCTAATGCTATCAGCCTTGCAGATAAGCTTTATCTCTACTTTGGTGGGAGCACCTTCCAATAAAGTGGTCAGAATTCATCCCCTGGCTCACTGGCACATCCCTCTGCCACTCTTGTCACAGACCAGTTCACCACTCACCCTTCCAACATAAGTACTAATGGATATAGGCTCCCTGTACACCATAGCCATGCTCTAATTTAGTAACCAGGCACAGAGTCATCTGCTTCTACTTGCTTTTACATTTGCTAAAAGGTAACTGTGAGGCAGGCATGAGTTCCAACACAGGTAGAACCACAGAGATCTCTTATTTTTAAAAATGATAAAGTTGAATGACAATAGGCAGGAAGAGCTAATCAATGTGAGTGTGCCTCAGAGAAAGAATGTCAGGTAAAGCTGTGCCCAGAGCTTTCTACGTGATCAACATAGAAACCATGCATCAAAATATCTTCTTCTTTCAATGAAAAGATTAAACCAAGTCTAATAACCCAATTCTAATGGGTTGATTATTAGGAAGGACTATGGTGAGTAGTGACTCCTAACTATAACATGAGAATTTTCTTCTTCACTAAGGTAGGTATTTGTTATTTAGAATAGAATTCACCTTATACTTCCCTGCATGTGGAATTCAGTAGCTTGCTTCAGTGTAATGCAATACATGTTTAAGTGTCAATAATAATAACATATAGCATGTTTGCAATGTATTTTATGTATTTTGAATCACTTGAATTTCACAGCATCTCTCAATGTCCATGAGACTGTGCTAGCCTAGCAAGAGACATTAAGATTAATAAGTAGTCTAACTTGGAATCAGGAAGGTGAGTTCAAATCCCATTTCTGACACATGTTCGCTGTTCAGCCTTGGGTAGTTCACTTAATATAGTGCCAATCACAATGCCCTAACAGAAAGTATGCACTTAATAAAGGCATGTTGACTGATCAATAACCTCTCAGTGCCCCATCCCAGACACTTCTCTAATACTATAAGATGCAATACGGTTGCATATTTGGTATGGTTAGAGGAAGTTATCTATACTGGTTAAATCAAAGACCCAAACCAAAAAAAGATGGAAAAGATATGATCAGGTCCCTGCTTTCCTAGAGCTTAAAACTAGTAATATACCAAGATAAATCCACAAATAATTATGATATAAAATAATCACAAAAGTAAAATAAACTGGTATTACTGGTAGTAAATGTTGTAGAAAAATAGGCCAATAACTTATTAAATATCCCTAAACAGTCTCTAAAACAAGGGTGAACAATGAGCAACCATGTCTTAAATATATAAACTGTAATTCTTAGAGATTCCAAACTTATCATCATAGAATAACCATTTTTTTCTGGTACATGTGGTGAAACTAGTTTGTTCATCACTGGAGAGAATGAATTTTACATTGGCCCCCTTGCCACATATCAGTATGATAGCTGATATTCTCTTTATATAGCATAGGCATGCAGATTCATAGGGAACATGGAATCATCCCTAAATACGCACATAAAAACACACATACATAGGTACATAAACATGATGTATGAATTATGTATCAGACAAGGGGAGTGATAACTCTGAAATTTTTTTTTCATTCCAAAATCTTGCTGAAGGCTTACATACTCCCTCATGTCCCCATATTACCTCTCCACAAAAAGAAAGGAAGAAAGAAAGAAAGAAAGAAAGAAAGAAAGAAAGAAAGAAAGAAAGAAAGAAA
>NW_020954590.1:6948090-7061892 GCF_900497805.2 Vombatus ursinus | reverse complement strand
AAGAAAGAAAGAAAGAAAGAAATTCCCAATGGAAGGAGACAGCCTAAAAGATAAGGTGATGGCCTATGCATATAGCCTGAAGTTCACATCATCTTCTCCCCTCCCTTCCTCAAACTCAGCAGCTTTTTAGAGTCATGCAGCTCCAATTTGCAGATCCTCCTCCTGCTTCCTCCATGATCTCAGTTAATGGGTACCAAGGACAGTGCATTCTTGTACACAGATGAGTAAGGAACATATAAAATGCAGAGATGCCAGAAATGTGAATTAGATCTGAGCTGTTAAATCTTTAAGCTGGATTATGATTTAACAGAAAGGTCTTATGGACTTGATGTTGTTTTTTCAGGGTCCATCTAAGGAAGAGGTTTATCTATGATTCCTCCTCCTTCTTCTCCCTACCCCACCAAAGTGGTAGAAAAGTGAAGACCTACAGCCCATGTAGAGCCATAGAAACAAGGGAGTAACAAGCAGTTCCTGTTACCCTCAAGAAAGGAGAAAAACTTTTAAGAGATTTCATCTTCTGCCACCATTATGTCTGACCTGATATACCAAATCATTCTCTGTCCTGGAAGGAAAGAATTCAATAACAAAGATTACTTGTTTATAAACCTGATCACCAATGAGGTGTCTGAAAGAATTTTATCAGCAAATTGTTGACCATCTATTCTCCATATTCAAGATGGATGAAACAAAAAAAAATGGATCTGAACTAGGTAAAATTTGACTGTTTTTAAGCCTGGTGATCTCAGGGAAAGGGAGACACAGGCTTAGCATCATCCTTGGAATGCTACAATGTGAGTTCAACCCTTCCCTTGCTCTCTGGTCCCAGAATTTTTATCTAAGTGAAACCAGTTAGAACTGAACATTTTCATTTGCTTTCGAGGAGGAAGGAAGGTTCAAAATGGGCAGAAAACAATTATTTGGACAATAAGATTATGAATGGTGGTAAGACTTTGCCTCAGTGAAGATGGAAATCTAACTGCATTGTGCAAAGCCACAAATCCTTTCAGACCTTGCTCGTCACACTATTGCTTTATCCATACCAAAGCTGTCTCTCTGCTGATTACATGCCGTGTAGTCCCCACATAGTGTTAGGCCCAGGATATCCACTTTGTTTTGACGTGTCCTAGGAATGACTCTGAAGAGAAGGGAAAATTTCCTAATTCAAGGTGCTAAAGAACTGGAAGGCGTTACTCATGGAAATCAGGGAATCTTCCCTTTTGACATCTTAAAAAAAGAATATATAGTATGGGATAGATTACATATTCTTCTTTCTCAAGGGAGGAAGCTAGACTGAATTGCCTTTCTAGGATGTTCTAGCTTTATGATTCTGTGATAACAGAAAATGTGTGTGCATACATACATATATATACATATATACATATATGTATATATATGCGTGTGTGTGTGTGTGTATGCGCCCTCGTGTGTGTGTGGCGAGAGAGAGAGATAGCATTTTATAATTTGTATAATGTTTTCTTCCCAATCACCTTGTAAAGTATATAGGGAAAGTATTATTATCTTCTTTTAACAGAGGAAGAGAATAAGCACTTATACAGTGCCTGTTATGTGCCAGGTACTGTATATTAACTCATTTTATTCTCACAATAATCCTGAGAAATATTGCTGTTATTAGCCCCATTTTATAGTTGAGGATACTAAGGCAAACAGAAGTTAAATAACTTGCCCAGGGCCACACAGCTAGTAAGCATCTGAATCCAGATTTGAATTCAGGTCTTCCTGACTCCAGGCCCAGTGCTCTAGTTGCCTCTATATTAGGGAAACTGAGGCAGAGAAGTAAAGTAACATAACCTGCCCAAAGTAACATAACCTTTATCAGACCCAGGATTTGAAGCCAGATTTTCTTATGATTTCTTTACACCATACCTTTCTTTAATAATTTTAAAATGACTAAATGTTGGTATGTGTTATAAAAGGGAAAGGGAGACCATGGTGGTAATTTGCACAGTATATTCCTTTCTATTGCTGGAAAATGACATTTTCCATATACTTTTAAAACTTTATTCAGGTTGTGATAAAGTTCTATTATTGCAGATGTGGGAAATGGATCATTTCTAGGACAATGAATGAAAAAAGGTGGAGAGCTACATTCCATAAAAATTCATAAGCTCAGAGCTTTTATTTCTAGCCAAGGGAAGGATTGCCTTGTAATATGTGACCCTGCAAATCTCACTAAAGCAGCATTATTCTGAAATTTCCCCAATGTCAGGAAATATTATTAAATACAGAAAACAAGAGCACTTGAGGCATTGGTCTCCTGATCTGCGTATCTTCCTGGAAACAGATAGATTGTTCTGTATGAGCAGGTTTAAAATATTGGCAAGGCTGAATCATCCTTTGAAAGCAGATAAATTGAGTTCTCTGCATCGTATTGCACAGGCACTTTAAATATGGAGGTATTATCTGCTCTTTATTGACACTACAGATCCAAGGACACTTTGGGGAAGATGGAATGATTTCCCTCATGTCCTTTTCTGAAATTTTCTTCCTTTTACTGCCCCCAAATAACTAATGTGATGAGCACTCTGCTTTAGTTCTCTTAGCTGTCTTCTTCCACCCCAGAAGTGACTGCATTTCAGGGGTCAATGAAATGATTAATGTATGTATATAATTGGTAATATTATATTTTAAAAGATGACTTTCAATGTGATATTCTTATTCATTCCAAAAGTATTGGATATCCTTAAAAGTCCTGTTTATTTGGGAATAATATGTCTTTTTGTTTTCTACACATTTCTAGGATTACAAGGATTAGAACTGGAAGAGATCTCAGAGATTATTTAATTCAACCTCTAATACTGAAGTAATGGTTTTGTATTAAACTTGTTTTAGACTTAGCAAAACAAATTATGCTATGGTTTTAACTGACCTTTACTGTGCTTTGTTTTAAAATTAGTAATAGCCGAATGGTACCTGACATTGTTCATTTTTGGAAAAGCAATCACAATTCTAATTTTTGAATAAGGTGCTAATTATATAGAAAATAAATACACTTAATTGGCAAAAGAGATCTTGGTCTTCACTGAAAAAGAAAAAAAATGAAAATGTACAAAATGTAAAGTATACTCCTCCAAAAGGTCTTAAGAGTTACAGTCTCTAATTGCTTTTATTTGTTCATGTTATTCAGTGTGTCAGTCTTACTCAAAGGTTTCTGGAATTGAAATGACCTGGTAGAATCCTTGAGTTAATGTTGGTTAATACTTTCAAGAAAGATGGCCCTGGCTAAAGCAAATGTGCCCTGTGAACTTGTATTTGAACCCTAAACTACAAATCAGTAAGAGACTTTGAAAATGACCAAACTTAGTTTAAGCAAGACAAAAGGAAAAAAGAAAACATAGTCTGACAGGATATAGCTACATAAAATTCCTTTTCCATTTTTGCAGTCTATTACCCTTTACTATTATAGAGAAATAGTGTTATTGACTGATTCCTGAGAAAGCACACAGAGTCTTTTACTCCCAATTCTGAGCCAGGCACTGACTAGTGGGGAACAAAGCCTGGCCATCTGCTCCTGAATATCATTACTACTTGGACTATTTGAGCAAATATTTAAGAATCTCTGATTCAAACAAAGGTTTAAAATTCTAAGGTCTGAAATGAAGCTCAAGTAACAATAAGGAAACCTTTTAACAGAGGCCACTTCCCAGGGAAAACAGCCTCCACTTAACTGTCACCATCACCATTATTTTTTATTTGGGTTTGAGAGTTAGCATTTAATGTCACCATCTTTAAAAAAATAAGCAAAACTTAATTCCCGAGTTTCTGCAGTAAATGCTCAGGAAGGAAAACGGGGTAGTGTGGGTGAAAATGACTCATCAGCCACCCCCACCCGCCTCCCTGTGAATCTTCATTGGAAAACCAGAAACGGTAGAGCTTTTGTGTGTGTGCCCTAACATACATACATACATACATACATACATACATACATAATCATAACACCACTATGCTCCAGGCCAGTGTTAATCCCCTGAACTTAAACAGTCCGTAATGTGCTGAAAGGCAGCTGGCTAATTGCTGGTCTTTGGCAAGTGCCCCATCTGTCTTTGCCTAGCTGGACGTCTTTCTCGCTTGCCTTCACTTTCCCTTTCTCCCAATCAGGCTTCTCTCTTTGTTTTAGGAGGAGTAATTCATCTGAACTTTCCTTCCATCCCTAAAAACTTGTGCTTCTTTTCCTCTGCAAGCCGTGATCCGGGGCTTTGTCTGAATGACATGACATAGTTGTGGTGATTGTTGTTTCGGGGATGATGTTGATGGTGATGGTGATGGTGATGGTGATGGTGATAATAATGGTGATGGTGATGGTGATGGTGATGGTGATGATCCGTGGGAGCACAGGCTGAGCAAGTGCCAAGAGAAGATAGATGAACAGCTGAGGCAGAGAGGCAACTGAAAGAATGAAGTGCAAAGGGATTGCAGATGAGAGCTGTCCACCAACAGAAGTGCTGAAACGCCGCAGCCATGGTTTTGCAACGGGGTGGAGGGAAAGGGACTGGGAGGCGCTGCAAATATAGAAAAGAAAATGAAATACCTTCACACGGCTGCACAACCTTGCTTTGGGGTATGTTTATCTGCAGGTGTCCTCGCTGTTGAGCTGGGTGGGTGAGATCCCCTTTGCTGGCAGGTTCAGGCTCAGATCTCTCTAGAAAGCTGTGAATGAAAGCCCCAGCTCCGCGGGGCTGTGATTTTGGTAGGAGGCGTGTGTGCCCGTCTCTCTCTTTCCACTGGAAAGCTTGCCTTCCCCTGGGTCCTAAAAACCTCCTAATCGTTTTTCAGTACGTCCTGTTAGTAGACTATATCTGTAATGTCTGGGACAGAGAGTACCCAGACTTCTCCTAAATGCTTTTAAAAAGCACTCTATAATGCTCACCATTGAGGTCATTTAAGAATCTAGCATTCTGCCAGCGTGTAATCAAAGTAAGCAATCACTGGGAGCTAGCTTGAATATCCTGGGGCAGACAGAGAGAGACTCCTGTCATCCCTTAATAATATTCTAGTCTAAATCATGATTTAGTTAGTTGTATATACTAAAGTTGAAAAACAAAGTATCAATACATGTAAAAAATTTTTAGGGAAGAATAGGGGAAAGGTGAATGTTGGGCACACAAAGATTTAATTAAGTAGCTTTTTATAAACATTTTATTCAAATATGATTTTAAAGTGACATTATATATTGTGTTTAAATAACTTTAATGTCAACTTAACTACTTTTTCTACTGTCTGACTTATTCTTACTCCTTTTTCTTTCATTCATCCACCCAATAAACATTTGCTAGATGCTTCCCATGAGCAAAGCCATGCCAAGAGATAAAGAGAAACACCAAAATAAATAGGACATAGTCCCTGCTCTCAGAAAGCTTGCAATCATGAGGATTATTCAATCTTTCACTGTTGGGTGTTTATGATGCCTTTTCTACTTCTCTGCCATTCCATTTGTCACTAACATCAGGAATATCAAGAAAAAAACTTTTTTTTAAAAAAGGAAATCCCTTACTGTCAAAAATTTCACTTGAAGTTTAAAGTGAATTTAAATAGCTTTGGTTGGTAGTTTTTACTTTCAGTAATTTTTTTTTACTGTCTGTAGTGCTAAATGGCATCAATAACACCCCAGTTTGGACACACACACATCTGTGTGTGTGTGTGTATAAAGTTTATGTGTGTATACTACATATGTATATATGTGTGTATATATAAGTTAAAAGTGAATTTAAATAACTTTGGTTGGTAGCTTTTATTTTCAGTAATTTTTTTTACTGTCTGTAATGCTAAATGGCATCTGTAATATCCCAGTTTGGACACACACACATAATCTGTGTGTGCATGTATATCCAAGCTGAGAGACAGAGACAAAGAAAGTAGAGAGGTATATCACAGTGCCTTTCAATTAGTGGTCTCAAATCACTTCGTCAAATACTCTCACTGTGGAGAGATACTTAGAAAGTAGAACAGGAACTGTTTACTGATATGAAATTGAATTAAAATTTGAATGTACTTTGTTTCATGTAAAAAAAAATTATAAATTTAAGCAGCAAAACCAATACAACCATATCCCAATCCCCACTGGTTTGCCTGAAATTTCCATTTTAATCACTCTTTTGAGTTATTGCTGTAGTCATTAGTCTTATGTTGCTATTACAGCAATCCTTTAAAGAATTTTAGGGTTTTAAAAAATTGATCAGCAAAAGGGAATTATTGTTTACATTACAAATCACTTATTAATCAATTTGCTTAATTTATTAAAAAAGCATTATTCTGTTGTAAGTAAAATATTATCGATATTAATATTTAATATGATATGACTGTAGGTCTCACATTAGGTCCTGTATTATCTGCGAGTATGATTGAAAAGCCTATTTAAGAATAACAGCATTTTAAACAAAGTAGTCACTCAATAAATATATGTAAAATTAAATTCAAGGTTTTTTTTTTCTTAGAGTAGACTTGTAAGATCTTTTTACAGGCTTGTCTTTTAAGCTTAATACAAATGTGTCACTTTACTACTGCATTTCAAATTGGTCTCTCCAGTATCCACTAGTAATGTCACACTGCATGAATTAGTGCTTCTCCCCCATTCCTTTCTTATTCTACACTTCAACTTGTCAAAGAGTGGCTTTGCAGGTACCTATATTCCAGGGCTACTGCAAATATCCACGTCAACCCCACTTGTCTGCCTGAAATTTTCACCTTAATCATTTTTTTGTGTGTAGTTAAAACACAAGCATGCTATCTGAGAAATGTAACACATTAAACTATTATCACCCATTAGCATGCTAGAAAGGATAGTAGAGTAGCTGGAAGAAGTAGAGCACCTCCCCCCACCCACCTACCCACACACTCCTCTAAACAGATCTAGAAAATGCACCAGACAATCCTGATGGGGAAATTCATTCATTCAATAAACATTTGTTAAGTGTCTGCTATGTGTCAGACACTGTGCTAAGCACTGGGGATACAAAAGGAGGTAAAAGAAGGTCCCTACCCTCAAGGAGCTTACATTCTAATGGGGGATAAAACAAGCAAACAGATATTGACAAACAAGGTATATACAGGACAAATAGGAAATCACTAGAAAGAAGACGGGATGTATGTTTGTAGGTGATGGAAAGATCAAAGGTATGGCCATATTTGTGTGTGGCTGAAGTGGGTTGGAGTAGCTCATGGGAGAAGAGTAGTTTGGGGAAATAAGTGGTTAGGGTATTTGAAGGAGAAACAATATGTGTGATGAAAATCCCTAGTATAAGAGCAGGAGTTGGGGAGGAGAGAAAAATTGTAAGGCAGTTATTGAACTCACTGAGGAAGGAAGGGGAGTGACCTGGGGATCTATAGACACAAACTACCAGAATTTTGATTAGGTAGTAGACATGAATAGTATGAGCCTCAAAGGAAGACAGGTTATTGAGTAAAAGAAGAAGAGAAAGAACCTAGAAGTAGCAATGAGGAACAAAGAATATTCTAACCCTTCTGCCTCGAACAGTAAGATGAAAAGAATGAATGAAGGTAAATCTATTACTGGAAAGAATGATCAGATAAGTTGTGTCATCAGGGGAAAGAGGTAATAGATGGTAGGAATGGAAGAGGAATAGATTTAAGAAGAAGGGAAGCTTGTTTCCTATGGCAGACATTCCAGAGACCACAGGGGAAGGGCTGGATGGATTATGGATGAAAATTTGTGGTGAGAGGGTTGAGAAGGATGACAATGAACAATCAGGTAGTAGGAGGTGTTGAGAGCTATTTGGAGGATGATCTATAGGAGTTCAGAGCTCCTGGGATGTGAAGCAGACGACCAAGTATAAGAATGTTAATCCTTGAGTGGAGGGCACCACTCCTCTACCCTCAAAGGACAGGTGCAGCAAGAGTTGGGACACTTGAAATCGATTTGCTCTTCTTTGCACTGCAGGTTCTCCAAATACTGTTTGGGGGATTGGACTAGTACCAGGAGATAGAAGATGCCTTGTGCTGGTATGATGGAAGTGGTTGCTTTGGGGTGGATGGAAAATCACTGCACAGGCTCCTAGAAGCTTTCCTCAGGTGACATGCAGCCCCAGCAGGAGATGGAAGGCTCAAGGTGCTAGTGCATCTAAGATCTGAGTTCTTCTCACCTGAGAAGGCTGACTATGAGGCAGCAGCTAGAAATGGTAGATTCCCTGCACAAATGGAGCTTCCTTCCCACACCCTTAGCAGTCTTTCCTCAGGAGACATGCTGCCCCAGCAGAAGATGGAAAGGTCAGAGTGCTAACGCACTCGTCATCTGAAGAAAATCCAACAAAAAAGCATGGTGAGTCATATTTCTAGCTGAGGCTGTTATAAAGAGTCATACAGAGAGGTCTATGGACCCAGAGTATAGAGTCTGGTCAGGAGCACAGTGACAGAATACTCTAGCACAGGGAGGGATTATGCTCCCTAAGAAGAGATCCTAAATAACTTATTTAGAATGTAGGAACAGGTGACAAGATCCAGTCCCATATCAAAGACCAAGAGCAGACTAAGGAGGGAATCTGTACCCAGGGGTCAGGAGCAGTCCAAGCCCCAGACAGCTAAGCTAGTAAGAAGAATGTTCAGAAGTAAGAGCAGCCATGTGCGTTGGACTCCAGAATCAAGATATGACATCAGTTCTAGCTTCCTGCCCAATCTGAAGCTTCCAGATGACAACCAGGGCAGGAATCTTGGACCAATATGAAGCTTGCAATTCTATCACTCTCAACTAGTACAACTTCCCAGTTGGCTGAAAGAAGCTAAGGATCAGTTTACTCTTGCTCAAAGCCAAATCCAGGTCAAAAACTCACAGAGTTCAGACCAAGGGGGCACTAATTATACTTTTGCCCTAGATCAGACTGCTTTGGGAGCATTGAAAGCTTTCAGATCCCCAGCCTGAACTTTCCTTGAGATCTTGTAAAAACACAAATTTCTTATCCTCCCATTCCACCAGGGGAAGTCTTTATAATTAACAGCTTGATATAAAAGTTACAAAACCTTGCCCAAGCAAAAAAAAAAAAACTCCCTAAAAATTAGAAAGGACCAAATCAAAGCCAATGACTCCATGAGACAACAGAAAATATTAAAAAAAAAGTCGAAAGACTTTTTAAAAAATTAATATACAAGGTATCTCACAGCAAAAAAAAACTGGCATGTAAAATAGATTGAGGATAAAAAAAGAATCATTAAACTATCTGAAAGCCATGACAGAAGAAGAAGAAGAAGAAGAAGAAGAAGAAGAAGAGGAGGAGGAAGAAGAAGAAGAAGAAGAAGAAGAAGAAGAAAAAGAAGCAGAAGAAGATGAGGAAGAAGAAGTATTAACATCATATTTCAATAAATTTTAAAAGAAAGTTGCCCAGATTTCTTGGAATCAGAAGGTAGAATGGCAATATAAAGAACTAATAGATTATTTCTTGAAAGAAATTCCAAAATAAAAACTCCAAGGAACATTATAGTCAAAATCCAGAACTTCTAGAACAAAGAAAGAATACTTCAAGAAATTATAACAGAAGGAATGTAAGTATCAAAAAGCCACAGTCAGGATCACACATGATTTAGCATCCACCACTGTATAGGACGAGACAGTTTGGAATATATCATTCCAGAAGACAAAGGATATAGGCTTATACACAGGAACAACTTACCCAGCAACACTAATTATGATCATACAGATGGGGTAAAGCAGATTGCTAATGAAATGGGGGACTTCCACGCAGTCCTGATGAAAAGTCTAGATTTATATAGAAACTTTGAACTTCAAATTCAGGAGTTAAGAGAAACAGAAAAAAGTAAGCACAAACAAACAATGACGAAAAACTAAACAAAGATAAACTACTTACATTCTAATATGGGAGAATGATACATCTGTCCTCCTATGAATCTTTTCATTATAAGGGGTCAGATGAGACAGAAAACCTGAGAGTGGTTCTGCTGTGCCTTAATGATCTTAAAAGAAGAAAGGGAAGAGAAGGAAAGAAGAGTACACTTGGGGGAGGGAGGAGGAGGAAGGAAAGTTAGGAGAATTTATTTCACATAATGGGGGGGATACAAGTAGAAGTCTACACTAATGTGTAAATAGGGGTGGGGAGGGGAGCTGACCCTTGAACCTCACTCTAATTTGACCTGGTCAAAGGAAGGAAGAACATGTATTAAGGTGGGTTCAGAACTACATTTCACTCAATAATAAGGTACCTCACAGCAAAAAAAAAACAAAAACAAAAAAAACCAAAAAAAAAACAAAAAAACCGGCATGTAAAGTAAATAGATAAAATAGATAAATAGTAAAATAGATAAAATAGATAAAATAGTGAAATAGGTGGGAAAGGGGGAAAAGGATACTGGGCCATTATAGGGAGGTTGTGTTAAGGGAGGGATTAGCCCTAAACAAAACAAACTCTAACTAAGGAGATACAAAAATATTTATAGCTCTTTCATGGGTATCAAAAAAATTAGAATCTGAGGGGGGTGGCTTATCAGTTGGGGAATGGCTAAACAGGCTTTGGTATATGGAATATATTATATGGCATATAGTATATGAAGTGCTGGTATGATGTAATGAAGGGCATGGTTTCAGAGAAACCTGGTAAGGGAGACTTTATGAACTGATGCAAAGTGAAGTGAACAGAATCAAGAGAACAATTTATACAGTAATAACAATTTTGTAGAGACAAGCAACTTCCAAAGATTTAGGAACTCTGATCAGCATAATGACCAACCATGATTCTAGAGGTCTGATTATGAAATATGCTGCCCACCTTGAGTGTTTTGCTTTTCTTTTATCCTCGATTGGGTAGGAGGTGGAATGGGAGGAAGAGAGGGAAGACTTTTGCTGATTGAGAAAAAAAAATTAGACATCTTAGCAATAATTAGTTTTTCAAATTAGATTGTAAATTACCTACCAACAATTCAATTTAATTCAATATTTCTAATGTGATTATGTGTAAGTTCTAGTGTGAACCACTACAAGCACAAAGTTGAAATGTTACATGATTATATAGATCTTTCTTTCAGGAAGCATGTTCTAATAGGGAAGAGAACATTAAGTCATGTACATGAATAAGTATGATAATAGTGGAAAGAGTGATTTAGTTATCCAAAGTGTTATGAGAAATTTGAGAATGGAGTCATTAGTGATGTTGGGGTGATTAAATAAGGCTTCCTGGGGTAAAGCAAAGGACTGTTCCTGCTCTCAAGGAATTCATGGTCTAATGGGGAATCAACACGCAAATAACTCTGTATAAATAAGTTTTATACAGGATAAGTTAGAGCTAATCAACAAAAAATAAGGCATTAATATTAAGAGGAATTACAAGAGCTTCTTGTAGAAGGTAAAATTTTATTTTTTGGAGGCAACTAAGGTTAAGTGACTTGCCAAGGGTCACACAACTAGTAAATGTCTGAGGGCAGATTTGAACTCAAGTCCTTCTGACTCTAGAGTCAGTGCTCTATCCACTGATAGCTTCTCCAAAAGGTAAAGTTTTAGCTGGAATTTTAAGGAAGCCAGAAAATCCAGGTGGTAGAGATGAGAAGGAAGAGAACTCTAGGTGTGAGGGACAGCCAGTGAAAATGCCTATAGTCAGGAGATGGAGTGTCTTCTGTGAGAAATAGCAAAGTCAGTGTCACTAGTATGCAGAGTACCGGAGAGGTAATTAAGGTGTAAGAAGACTGGAAAGGTTAGGAGGGACAAGAAAATAAAGGGTTTTGAATGCCAAACAAGACTTTACATTTGATCCTAAAGGTAATAGGGAACCAATGGAGTTTATTGAATGTAGTGGGTGTGACATAGTTCCATCTCTACTTTAGGAAGTTCAATTTAATAGCTGAATGGAGGATGGACTAGAGGAGGAAGAAACTTTAAGGAATGGAAACCAATTAAAATGCTACCGAAATAATCTAGGAGTGAGGCGTTGAGGGTTTAGGGTGGGAATAGGCAATAACTAGGAATACAATTTAGTTGGAAAAGAAAATAGCATAAGAATTTGAGGTGTTAGGATTAAAATAGAAGATGAAAAGTAGTTTAGTTTAGCTAGAAAAGAGTGCCTGAGACAATGGTGGAAAGGTAGATGGGTGTCAGATTGCAGTGAACCTTCAATGTCAAGATAAGAAGTTTATATTTTATCCAATAAAAAAATACAGCAACATTGAAGGATTTGGGGTAGAGTAATTACATTCTTAGAATGGTTTATTGGAAACATTACTTTAAAAATATTGTGAAAGATGGATTGGTACAGAGAAGAGTGGAGGCAGAAAGATCATTTAGGAGGCTATTAGAATATTATAAATTTTGAAGTTAATAATTAAGGGCCTAAATTAGTGTAGTTGCAATGAGAGTAGAAAGGAATGGACAAATGCAAATGATAGAGGAGATTTAGTAGCACTTGGCAAGAGATCTAGTGTGGTGAATGAGGTTGAAAAAAGAGCCAAAAAATGACTTTGAAGATTCAAGCCTGGGTGATTGGAAGGATGGTTGTGACATCAATAGTAATAGAGGCATTAGAGAGAGGACCCAGGGGAATGGAATGTAGTATAAGAAGTTAAATAATAGCCCTGGAGTCAAGGAGACATAAGTCCAAATCCTGCCTCTGAAATTTGCTAGCTTTGTGGCCCTGGATAAATTACTTAACTTTTCTCAGTGTCAGTTTCCATATTTTTTTTTGTTACTGATTTTTCTTTTTCTTTTCTTTTCTTTTCTTTTCTTTTTTTAGTGAGGCAATTGGGGTTAAGTGACTTGACCAAGGTCACACAGCTAGTATGTGTCAAGTGTTTGGTCTGAGGCCGGATTTGAACTCAGGTCCTCCTGACTTCAGGGCCAGTGCTCTATCCACTGCACCACCTACCTGCCCCTCCATATTTTTAAAAGTGAAAAATTACAGCATCCATCTTGCAAGGTTATTGCCAGGATCAAATGGCATAATAAATGTAAAGTATTTTGCAAACATAAAGTTGCTATATAAATGTTAGCTATTATTTTGATAAGAGTAAAGGTCAAAAATGATTTGGGGTCAGCATAATAATAAAAGCTAGCATTCACATAGTGTCTACTATGGGCAAGGAGCTTTATACATATAATCTTGTTTAATCCTTACAGTAACACTTTGAGACAAGTGCTATTATTATCTCCATTTTACAGATGAGAAAACTGATATAAACAGATTAAATGATTTGTCCAGGGTCATTGAGCTAGTAAGTGTCTGAGGTCAAATTTGAACTCAGGGCTTCCTGACTAGAAGCCTGGCATCCCACGCACTGTACCAACTAAAGGCTGAGATTGGATGTTATAAAGGAAAATCCTAAGTAACTAAGAGGAAGCATGGGTTCAATGAACACCTGGGGAATGACTAGAATGCATATAAGAAGGGTAGGTGTATATAGGTAATGGGTGAGTGAAAATGAAAAATAATGAATGTGATATCTGATGGCTAAGGGAAAAGAAACAAAAATCCACTGCTCCACAATCAGCCCTGTGGCGGTCATAGATTTCCTTCACGTATTCCTGTGGTAGAGTTGGGTTGGAGCAAAAGTTCCTTTAGTCCTGGAGAGGAAGGACTATGATTATTTGCTGATTATTTGAAATGGCTCAGAAGTGATACATTTTGCAGTCATAGAACCTTGCTTTGAATCTCTGTTCTGCTTCTAGCTCACTGACTTGGCTCATTTCCCTTCCCCTGGCCTTCGGTTTCCTTATCTGTAAAATGATGATGTTGAATCAAATAATTTCCAAGTTTCCCTACAGCTCTAAATCCCAATAAAGCTACACTTCTGGCCACACTTCTATAAAATATCTATGAATTTATATAAGACGGGTATATATGTCTCTCATACTCTGGAGCTGGATTCCACTTTGAAAATGTTGGTCATTTTCTAAGTGAATTTCCCTGCAATTTCATAAATGTCTCTGTCTGTGAGCATGTGCACTATGGAAAACTAATGGCAGCTTACAAGAAATAAAATATTTATATGTACTTGGTGAAGAATTTTCCAAAGATTGAAGTATGGAGAAATATTTCGGTAAATACATTTTTGCCTATGATACAGAACAATGTCTGTGGAGAATTCAAAATTCCTTTCTACAAAATGCTCCCAGAAATGTTAACATAGATACGATCTTTTTTGTAATCTGGCTATTTTTGTTGGTTTTCATTCTCTGCTCTGAAATAAAATTTTATTTCAATATAAAACCAATATAACAATAACTCTTCCTCCCTAAATTTCTACAGTAAGCTAAGAAGTTAATTCAATGGAAGACGGAAACCATTTTTAGTGAAGAAAAGAAATTTCTCTTCTGACATCATAGATAAGCTCCTGAAAATTGTTTTTAATTATCATTCTTTTATTTAATATAACTATTCATATAATTTAAAAATTAATTCTATTTGTCCCTCAACATTGAATAGTCTAATTAATGTGTATAGAAAAGATTTTTGTATGATTTAAAATACCAAAAATTCACTCTTGTCTTTTTCCGCAATAATTTAGGACATAGATGACAAATAATACTACACTAGAAGAAGCTTCATATCTTTCTATGAAAATTCATAAGCCTCAATATCACAAGGAATATATTGAAATTTAACATTA
The DNA here is from genome assembly GCF_900497805.2 of Vombatus ursinus. Taxonomy (NCBI): domain Eukaryota; kingdom Metazoa; phylum Chordata; class Mammalia; order Diprotodontia; family Vombatidae; genus Vombatus; species Vombatus ursinus. The sequence goes on along the minus strand of NW_020954590.1, from coordinate 7,047,327 downwards.
ATGTTTTCAAAATTAATGAATAACCTAAAATTATCCTAATTTCAAAAGTTAAAAAAAAAAACTTTGAAATTGAGGAAATTATCCATTTTAAGAAACCACTTCAGCCAGCAGGCACCTGATCTCCTTTCTAAGCAAAAATATAATATTTGTAGACCATTATCAAGGAGGAGGGTTGCAAACAGAAATAACTCTGTTCAATGACCCTCTGATGACAAACATGAGAAGAGGAATAAAACAAGAAATAACTCTCACAGAAACCATATGCCACTCTAATTGAAGTTCACAGTAAATTCCAGGTCAAAGATGAATTTCCTGTAGATGGTGATATTCTCCAGATAACTTCTGTTTGTGGATGACATTGTTCTGATTGTATCAAGCCCCAGAACATGACAAAGCCTCCTGGAAGAGATACATAAGTCACTCAAAGGAGTTTAGCCTCTCTATCTGTACAGGAAAGACCAAGTAAGTGAAGAATGCCTATTGCCTAGATTTCTTTATGCATTTGAATGGACTCTTTATAGGGTCTGTTCAGACAGATAGTCCAGATGGACAATAATCTGAATCCAAAGTGCAATTGATGTAGAGGGAAAGGGAAAAGAGGGAGGTAACAAGCATTTTTCAAGTGCTTAATACGTACCAAGCACTATGTTAAGTGCTTTACAAATATTATCTTATTTTATCCTCTTAACAACTATGTGAGTTAGGTGCTATTACTACTCCCACTTTACAGTTGAGGAAACTGAAGCAGACAGAGTTTAAGTGGCTTATCCACACACAGCAAATAAATATGTGAGGCCAGGATTGAACAAAAGTCACCCTGTTTCCAGGTTTATTGAAAAATCCACTGTGCCACCTACTTGTTTCCCTTCAGCAAGAGAAGGAAAGGAGTCTTGATGACTGTGGAAATAGCAGAACTACTAGACTGACCTTAAGCTTCTTATGAAAGCAAAAGTCTATCTTTTCAATGTTAACATTTTAACAGTATTGCTATCTGACAGAAGGATGAGGAAACAACACCACCTGAAAACAATTACAGATGAGTATCTAACAGAGAAAAATGAAAAAGTGAGTGGTGGATGTGAGTAGGCTTCAAGATGTTACCAGTAAGGAACCCTGAAGGACAGGAGTAAAGGATGTCATCAAAGAATTCTATGAGAGGAAGAGAAGATAAAGTCATTATATGGAAAGAGCAATGAATGACAAATGGGTGGCCAGAGTGTTCTACTAGGACCTTTGTAATACTTGAGAAAATGAGTAAGATCTCCATCACATCAGGTGGATCCCTAGTGGTGAACTTTGGGGAGAACATGAAAATTTCAAGTCTTAGAAGATGTGTAGGTACAGATGGGTGTTTATTAGCATTATAAAAGAGAACTGAACTGATAATATAAGAGAACCATTAGTGTATATGAGAATGGGGGAAGCACAATGAAAGAGTAGGAGCAGGAAACCCCCCTAAAAGAGCAAAAATTGAGACAACTATGAGCCTATAGAGATGTTTGCCTGTGATCCAGTAAATCATCATATTTGGAGATGAAATTAGAAGGACAACAAATAGATATATAATTTAACAGATATTCTTGCATTTTTATAGTGATCTATCCTCACCAGGACCGATAGTAGAACCAACACACTCAGCTTCTATCACCTTAGCGTCCAATGTTTTATTTGAGGAGGTAGCAGTAATGCTTCAGAAGATAAAATAGAGACACACAGCTGTACTCAACTAAAGAAATAGGTGTTAGAGGCAACAGATTTTTAAAGGTATTCAGGGATCAACTTTCAAAACATCTCAAATAAAGGAAAATTCCAAAAGAATGAAGATCACAGTTCACAGTTGGTTATTTACCAAAAAAAAAAAAAAGTCCAAGAAGACATTAGCAACTACCATACCTATACCTATTTTATCATTTCTATAAAATCTGTACAATGATGTTTTATACATATATGGAAGGAATTCTACAATAAAAAAATGTGAGAAAGGAATAGGCAGGTTTTTGCTTATAACTTTTTAGAGCAGATCATATTTTTATGTACACACAAATCACTGACTAATGTAGAGAATATAGGAGCCCATAGTGTCTGTTGTTTACTGATGTTTTTAAAAAAAAGCAGTTTTCCTTGGTAACACAAAATTCTCTTAAGTTGCTATAACAGATGTGACTACAAAGATACAAGTAGGTTCAATGAGCTTCTGAATACCAACATTAATCAAGGTATGAAACAGGATAACAGATATTCACCTGTGTCATGAAAGAGATTGTGTGTGTGTGCACTGGCGTCATGAAAGAGTTTGAACACTGCAAAGTTCAAAAGGAAGGATTCCCTATTAGTTAGGAGGCTTTCCAAATTCTTGTATTACAAACTAATTTGTACCCATTGTATTAAACCCTGAGCCACAACAAAATTTTCTCGAAGAAATTTACTGACATTTGAAAGAAATCTGCCTAGTCTTAATCATGGGTCTGGCTTTGGAGTCAGAGGATGTCTTCAAATTCCTTCTCTACCTCTTTCCAACTGTGTGACCTTAGACAAATTACTTAACTTCCCTGGGCCTCAAATTCATCTGTAATGATGATGATGATGATGAAGATGATGATGATGACTAGGATTGATACAGGGCTTTAGGTTTTATTTATTTATTTATGTGATATTTTAAGGTTTGAACTGTCTCCTATCTCCCTGTCTTTCTCCCTACCCCATTCTAGAGAAGGCAGTCCTTAGATTTTGCAAAGCATTTTACATATATTATTTCATTTGATCCTTACAATAAGTCTATGAGATTGGTGTCATTTTTGTCCCCATTTTACACATAAGAAGACTGAATCTGAGAGAGGATGACTTTTCTGAGGTCACAGAGCTAATGAGTGTCTGAGGCAGGATTCAAACTCAGATCTTTCTGACTCCAAGTCTAGAGCTCTATCTACTATGCAATGCTGCCCTTTTGTAAAATTAATGGGGTTGGCCTAGCAAGCCTTTGAGGTTCCTCTTAGCTCTAAATCTATGATGCTTTGAGCCTATGATACTGTAACCCACCCTAGAAAAATTAAATAAATGATAAAAACATACTGCTCAGAATGTAACATGAAATTTTATATGCAACTGGTTGAGTTAGCTTCTCAGTGTGTGTGTGAATATGTAACCATACATACAGCATGTATATGGTGGTTTCCTGGAAAGGACATTCCCCTAATTTTAAAGTTAGTTTACAACATATACACACATACACACTTGTAGAGAGAAACACATGTTTGCACATACCAACATCTGTCTATATATAGGTATAGGCAATGCAGCTATTCTAAGAGCTGGTCACACAATGGAAAAAAAAAAATTTGTCTGAGTTGCCTTTTGGAAATTTCAGGGCACTACCAATGGTTCCAGGAAGTTCTGATAATCAACTCTCAATTTTTAATAGCAATATTCTCTCTGTGATGCTATATAGCTGTGAATCTTGTAATGCCACAATCATACAGGATCTCTGAGTTGAAAGGGGCCCCAGAGGCCATCTACTCCATCCTACACTTGAACAAAAATCTCCTCTACAACACACCTGACAAGTCATCATTCAGTCTTTCCTTTAAGACTTCCAGTAAGGGCAAAACTACTGCCCCATGAATCAGTCCTTTCTACTTAACTATTTTTGTAGTGCCACAATTTAAATTTAACAAAAGGGCAAACTGAGGCAAAACTCCAAAAAAGATAACATTTATTAGCAGGGGCATGATGACTCCATAGGTTCAATGGTTTTCCTCCATTAATGCCAAAGACCCCAAGCAAAAAGACAGTTCTTCTTTATGGGTTTTGAGGAGTACAGAACCAAGAACAAAACAGGGGTAGATAATATCATGGACTTGAGGGTAACACAATTTGTTATAGAGCTGAGTTTCAGAGAACAACATGATTGGTTGAAAGTTTGGTAATGGGGGCCAGCAACGACCCCCATTCTCTCATGAGACTAAGAAGTTGTCATTATTTGAGTGCAATTGCAAGATAGTGGCCCAGACTTTCAGACAACAAACCAGACATCCTTGAAAGATAACTTGATAGTGTAAAGATATCAGGCCCAACTCAGTAGTTAACAGGTCAAAAGCAATTAATTATAAATAAGATCAATAAATAAATTATATAGGACCAATCTTAATCTTCTCAGTAGGTATTGCCAAGAGCAATATCATAGAGGTTAGGTTGGATGTAATATATTACCAATGGTATAAAAAGACAATGTCAAGGGCATACATATATAACCAAAGAAGGAGGTGAGCCTGTTATATAACAGGATTAAGATATGATAAATGGTTGACTCGAGTGCTGTATAAGTACACCTGAAATATTATTAAAAGAACTATAGGAAGACCTCCAGCACACTGAAGGGATCCTCTAGGCAGAATTTGTAGACACCAATCATATAGAATGAAAAGGCTCAGTGGGGCTAATATATGCATTAGTTGAGGAATAGAAGCACCAGACAGATCTTGGCTCCACTCATTTATCAAAGGAACTATTTTGTAACCAAAGAATATATCAGTATATCTTCTTAGGCTGTTGTTTTGTATATATATTTTTTCTTTTGTCAGTCTTAATGACCGTTCAATTCATTTATAAGCAATTTTCAAGTTATATCTTAATAGCAATCAATGAAATTATAAAAATCTATATACATCAAATTTTGTACTCTATGTGGTCCTTGTCAATGACCAATGAGGGGACTTAATGTTGCAGGACCTGAATCATAGTAACCCTAACATTCTCACTATAAGTGAAACAAACAAAAAAAGGAAGTTGGAAGTAAATGGAAGGATGACTCATAGATTCTCCTTAGAGAGGAAAATAGACTTGGCAGAGTTGGTTTTATTATGCATTTAAAGACAGCAAAAAACATCATTTTGTGGGATATTTGGTCATCCTATATTGCTGTATTTATGATAAGCATTTGCAATGAACAACTATGAAGATCCATTTGAAGCTTATTATGCAATATCTGTTTCAGAGGATGAGGACAGAGAAATTTGATGAAAAAAATTGATAACTCCCTACAAATTAGATCAACATACATCTTAGTACTTAATGATTGCAATGCATAAGGTGTGCTTAGAGAAAGGTATATGTTGGAAAAATATTCAAGAATAAGTGAGAGAGGCTAAAGGATCATAGATTTTAAAAATTCTCACACATATATCATGAGTACTTTTCAAAAGAAGTTAGAAGGTGCTGGACATGATGAGCACCAAAATGCATCACAAATAATGAAATTGATTGCATTTTAATACACAGAAAAAGACTGGTGCTAACATGGAAGCCATTTCTGAATCAGTAATCCATAAAACTATCAACTTCTTGGAGCAAAAATCAAAATTAATACCAAATTAGAAGAAAGAATAAAAATGCAAAGATATGGCACTCAATTAAGTCAACTCAAAACTGACCCATTTAAACAATTTGTTAATGCCTCCCAATAAAAAAAAGAATAAATGAATATAAAAAAGTATTAGTCATTTTCTCAATAAGATTAACCCATATAAATTGATCACTACAATGAAGAGACAAACAGAGCCTAGGAGCAGCCTTAGCCAGCAAACACTTGATTGCCTTGACAAACAGAGAGTCAAGGCAGCCAAGGGTAATACATGTTTAGAACAAACTTATTCATTAAATCTTATTGGAAATTGTGGTGGGTGATTGGGGGTAATATTGCCTCATTAAGTATGGAAAAGCAATGAAAAAAAACTAGTTTACATTAAGCATAGTGAGGGTCCAAACCAAACTAGATCACCCTGAGAACATTTACAGATGAACCTGGAAGAAAGGTAATAAACAGACGAAAAATGGAAAAGATCTATAATGATTTAGATAACAAATTATTTTCTGCATTAATGAAAGTTTAGCCATTGTATTTGAACTCTAACATCAAATTCCTTAATGTAGCACTTGAGAAAATAGAAATGGCACTAAAAAAACAAAATAGGAAAAGCAGTTGGACTAGAACAATTATATACAGAAAAAGTCCATGACAGAGGTGGCACAATTTTGAAGATATTGAAGGATCTATTGCCAAGAGATCTGAAAGAGAGGAGTATAACAAATGTTTAAAAAACACATGTACTTGTGCAACCATTCCCTAATTGAAGGGTATTCCCAATATTTCTAGCTCTTTGCTATCATAAAGAAGTTGTGGGATGTGATCATGATGGAATACTACTGTGCTGTAAGAAATGATGGAGCTCATTATTGGTTGGTTGGTTGGTTGGTTGGTTGTTGGCCGTCATTCTTGAAGAGGACCAAAATGACATCACTCTGCTAGAGTCAAGTTGCACTGTGTCCAACTGTGGCTGCTCAGACCAAAACGAGCTCAGAATATTCTTCCACAGGTTGGGCACAAATAGGTGTGAATATTAGGAGTGGATTCTCTAAATTTGTACATCCCACATTTCTTTTGAGCTACTTGAATTCTGCTTTGCTTATAGAGCACAGCACCTTCTCTGTTAAGGGCATGCCATACTGATGCAGTCCTGTGCCAGTGTCTGCCATGTCACACAATCAATTCCAAAGTTCTTAAGAAAGACCTTAAGAGTGTTCTTGTATTTCTTCTTCTGACCACCATGAGAGCACTTGCCATGTGTGAGTTCTCCATAAAATAGGCTTTTAAGCAAGCATTCAAAAAATATGCTCAACCTATCAGAATTGCACTTTCTAAAGGAGAGTTTGAATTCTTTAGTTTAAGAAAGCATGCAGTTTAGTTTAAGAAAGGACCTCAGGTTATCTTATCCTGCCAGATGATCTTCAGAATCTTCCTAAGATGATTCAAATGGAAGTAATTCATGAAATAACGAGATGCAAAATGAACAGAACCAAGAGAACATTGTATACAGTAAGAGCAATATTGCTTTAAGAACAATTTTGGGTGACGAAATCATTTTGACTATTATAAATAACCAAATTAACTACAAAGAACATATGAAGGAAGATACTATCTGCATCCAAAAAAAGAACTGATAAATGGAAGTACGTATAGAATAATTTTACATACACACAGTTATCTAATGGTAGCCATCTCTAGGGTGGGGGAGGGAAGAAAAAAGAAAAAAAAGAAATTTACATGACAAATTTCTTATACATTTAAAAGGAATAGCAAATTGCACACAGTAGATATGTAGTTTCATGTGCAATCATCTTTTTATTATTCTACTATATTATGGATATATTTATTTTATTTTATAAACTAAAGATAAAATAAATAAAAATGTTCAAAAAGAAAATGTATTATCTTATTATAAAAATAATAACTGCGGAAATACCAATAATTATTGACCTATATTTCTATTCAATTTCTACAAAATCTGTTTGAGAATAATCTGCAATATTTATCAGGGCATCCTTGATGAAGACTTGGGAAGGGAAGTGGCAGGCTTTCACAACTGATATTCTACATCAGACAACATCATTAAATTGATACGTGTATAGAGAATACAAGCTCCTGATGAGCTACTGTTTGTTGATTACAAAAGAAAAAATGTGTTTATGCTGGAGACCAAACATAGCTTTAAAAATATTTCCTTTAAGGACTTTGTGTCTCATAAAATGTAGAGATCACACAAAATACTCTTAAATGCAACCACAAGACTTACTAGCTGTGTGACCCTGGGCAAGTCACTTAACCCCAATTGCCTCACCAAAAAAAAAAGGCAACCACAGGGTTAACTATTCAATAACCTTTCAATTATTAACATCAAGCAAGAAAAAGGCAAATAAGGTCTCCAAGAGTGTTTTGAAGGTTTTATTGCACAAAGTCCAAATGGAAGAAGGATTACCTTTATATAATAAGTTCCTTCAGTTACTCCTTTTTGCAGATAATAGTGTGTTGATTGCATCAATAGCATCAGAGAGACAGTGTGGTATAATGGATAGAGAGCTGGAGTCAGCCAGGAACAAATGAATTTGAATGCCACTTCTGTTAACTCTGTAACCCTAGGCAAGTTATTTAACCTTTCCCAGGTATAGTTAACATATCTGTAAAATGAAGCTAATATTTGTGGCACTTGCCTCATGGGGTTGTAGGAGATCAAATGAGGTAATATATGTAAAGCATTTTGTAAACATTAAAGAGATGTATAGATGAGTTGTTATTATTATTTATTGTACTTCATAAAATTACAAAGTTTCAACTGAGGCTCCCTTCTTATGAGGCAGCTAATGGCACAGTGGATATATTATGCTTGGAGTCAAGAAGACCTGAGTTTGAATCTGGCCTCAGACAATTTCTAGCTGTGTGACCTTGGGCAGGTCATTTAACCTCTGTTTGCCTCATTTTCCTCAACGTAAAATGAGGATAGCAATAGTGTTTACCTTGCAAGGTTGTTGTGAGGATCAAATGAGATGACATTTTTAAGCACTTAGCACAGTATCTGGTACAAGTGTGCCATGTAAATATTTATTCCCTTCTCTTTATTCCTTCCTCACTGAGATTTATGATTATTCAATAAAGATGAGGTTAACAATGAATACAGGAAAAACTAAATTGATGACCAATGTTTATTGTCCAGCATATAACATATTGAAAGACCAATACATTAAATGATCACATTAGCATATGAATTGGGTATAGGAATTTCAAATGGACAATATAATGAGTGCAAACGTGAACTGGAAGAAGTAAGCAAGCTGGATTACATCTGGGAAGTTACAGTGATTTAAAAAACAAAAAACAATCTCCAGATGTTCTTCCATACAAAGATGTATCTTTTCATTACCAACATTCTCCCTTGCTGATGTTATATGGTTGTAAATCTGGGGAAAAAAATAAAATCTCTGAGGAATCTAAGTTGTAAGTGATTTTTTAGTGCTTGGTGGGTACAAGTTAGTTGTATGTCCAACGATAATGTAGGTTGAAGAAGTGGCAAGAGCAGTACATTTGAGGAAATAGCTGGTTGGAAATATCTGGTTGGAGTAGAGAGGAGAGAGGATCATGTGTCCTGAAGGAAATATTATAGATGGACACCCTGAGTGCTATATCACTGTTGACCATGTAATGTAAAAAGACCTACAGGGAGGAATAGATTCTTTGTAAGGGATCTATGGGAAAACATGGACAAGAATCACACAGGATGAAAAGGCATGGATGAGTCAAAAGTTCCATTAATGAAGGTAATCCTTACTTTGATGAGATCATAGACCCACCAAAGTTATGAAGTAGGAAATTTGCCTAGACTGTGGCATGCAATCTGTTCAATTAGTTTCTCAATAGGAAACCAAAGTGCTCCACTAGTGCCTTTGCATGGGGTGCAGGTGACTCTGGATTCTCTGGGGCTGCTATAGGAGTTCAAGCAGTTTGTACTCTCTGGGTGTATGTGTATGTGTGCACACACACACATATAATCTTGAACACATGCTGCATGTGGATACTAAACTGGGCCCAAATTTAAATAATAAGAGTTTGAGCTGAATTAAACTTGAGAAATTATAGTGCTTTTGAATTCTAAATAGTTCATTGACACAAAATCTCAACTCTTTAACACCAATCATCCCACAGTGGTGATATGTGGCCATGAATTATGGAAAACCTTAATCTCAAAAGAATAAAGTTTATAAGTAATGTAAAGGACAATGAAAAGATGCACAGCTGGTGTAAGTAGGTTGCTGTGGCAGTTTACCAATCACTTTTTGTACACAATTAAGGAGGCAAGGTGATGCAGTGGAAAGAGCACTAACAGAGGACCTGGGCTCAAATTATTTAGTGCGTGATCTTCATAAAGTTCTTTAACATCCTAATGCATCAATTTCCTCATCTTTAAAAATTGAGGCAGTTGGACTAGATGACTTCTAATGTTTCTTCTAGCTCTAAGTCCATAATCTAGTAAATGGTGAAAATACGTTATTGGGAACAAGTGTCATCAGAGAAGGGGGTAAGACAAATAGGTAGCATGAATTCTAATTCATGACCACAGATGGCCAGCCTTAGTAGTATAGTTGTAGTCCCACAATATTAAAAGACCAAAAAGAAGACATCTGATGTGTTGGGTGGCTCTGCTATGGAAAATTTATGGAAAGACATGGACAAAAATCATTGTTGTTGTTCATCCTTTGTTTTTAAAGAGGACCGATAACATCACAGAGTGATGTCTTGACTTACACTGAATCAGATTCAAGTGAAGCAGAGTTATGCAAAGTCCTCAGCCTCACTCTCTTCCAGTCATCAAAATCCAATGGCAAGACAAAAGTCAAGATGACTGGAAATAACCCAAGATGTAGTGGATGATCTGGGTGTTTTCAGTGTCTGAACCAGCTGTAAGCACTTCACAGCACCTGTTTAAGCAGTCTTCATGGACATTGGAACAAATTGTTCTTGTCTGCCTATTCTGCCAAGGGAAGTCTTCAAGAATCATGTAGCATAAGAAGGCATGGAGAAGCTGCTATACATGCCAGTTGAGGGAATGAACATAACAGTGAGATCACAGATCTGTCAAAGAACCAAAGTCAATGTATGTCGCATATGTGAATGCTGGGAAGATTCTAACAGGGGTGGGGAAGCTGCAGCCTCCAGGCCACATGTGGCCTGGAGGCTGCAGGTTTCACACTCCTGGGAGTTCCAATCATTTAATGTAATGAGATGATGCTTTTAGCACTACTTCCTTCCAAATTTAATACTATAGTTCAAGCTAATTATCATCTGGTGTTGATAGCTTACCTATGAGACAGGACTTGTTTGAGAATACTTTCTATTCATGTTCCCTCTCAGGACCAAGATTCCTTTGGGAAGCTTGTACATATTCTCTCATGTGCCTGCCTGTAGTGAATGAAGTTCATGCTCCCTATGTCCTCTTCACAGACATGATCACTACTTTTTAAAGTAAGCAATTGAGCCTCATGTCCCTAAACAATCCTAAACACTCATGATTTATGAAACATTGATTATGAAAAGATTTCACAAAAGGAGCTCAAAGAACAACAGCAAAAAGATTGATGGTCCTATGTTTACTTTAGATAACTTCTTTCTGGTTTAGTTACGGAACCCCCAGATTTATTTTTTATCACATCAGATTAAATTATCTTGCAAAGGATTTGTAAAACATTTGTTGTTTAGTCACATCTGACTTTATGTGACCCCATGGACTTTGTCCATGGGATTTTTTTGGCAAAAATACTGGACTGGTTTGTCATTTCCTTCTCCAGTGTGTCCCCGTTTTACAGATGGGGAGCTGAGGCAAATAGGGGTTAAGTGACTTGCCCAGGGTCACATAGTTAGTAAGTGTTTGAGGCCAGATTTGAACTCAGCTCTTTCTGACTCCAAGCCCAATGCTCTATCTACCACACTATCTTACTGCCCTATAAAATGTTGTAGAAAAGTAAATTATCAGTATGATGATGATTATTATCTGCTGAGTGTTCCTGACAACTCTTTCTAGTATGATGTGAAAATAGTATTTTCTATGAAGACCTCTTGACTCCAAAATTAACTTCTTTTCCTGGTTTAACAATTTCAGTACTTCAAAAAAATCCAGACTTTGGTATGCTGGGCATTCCTTAGTAGATGAGTTTCATGAGTTTCTGCAGCCAAAAAAAAAATCACCTCATAAGTGATCTTATGGTGATGAGCCGCTCTCCATTTAGTTAAGGCAGACAGTCTGACCTGGAGCACTGATAGAGTTTTCATTCTGAGGGCATGACCTTTGAAAAAGCAGGGAGGCATCAAAAGAAGAAGTTAGTTCTATTCCAGAAACGACTTAAATATTTATTGAGGAGGATATAAAAGAAGTAAAAGACAGAGTCCTTAGTCTCAAGCAGCTTGCACTTTTTCTGCCAAAAGAAGATGGTCACATAAGAAATGACTGGTGAAAATACATCAAATGATAATCAAGTGTTAAACTGTGTCTGTATGTTATTTGTCTAGAACAGCTAAGTGGCACAGTAGATAGAGTGCCAGACTGGGAGTCAGGAAGACCTGAGTTCAAATGTGGCCTCAGACACTAGTTATATTACCCTGGGCAAGTCACTTAACCCCTTTTACCTCAGTTTCCCATCTGTAAAATGAGCTGGAGAAGGAGATGGCAAAACACTGCAGTATCTTTGCCAAGAAAACCCCAAAAGTGGTCACAAAGCATCAGACATGACTGAAAAATGATGGAACAACATTTGTTATGTCTGTGTGTGTTAGATTGTGGCTATAAAAAATTCAGAGAAGAACAGGATCATGATAGCTTGTGGCTGAAAGGGGAAGATTTTTTAGAAATCTGACATGAAGTTGTTTTTTGAAAGTGGGTAAGATATGGATAGATAGAGAAGAAGAAGGAACACTTTGGAAGTAAGAGAAGAAAAGGAGAGAAGAAAAAAATTACACAAGTAATCCTCCAAACTGGGATAACCACTTTTTATTTTAACTTCTCTATGCAAAATGTGCTTTGGTTCTATTTTATATAGAATCAAGGTGGAGGTACACTAATGGTTCAGGTCCCTGACCTCCAAGTCAGCAATTAAAAATGAGTACAGTGCACATAGGAAGTCCAGGCACATCTACTCTAAATCAGGCAGCTGTGCCAAGAAACACATTCTTTTCAGTTTTTCTCTATGTCATTGCTTGTTTTATGTGTGAGATTGGGTTTTTATGCATCCATCATTATTGTCTGAGGTTGGTTTATCATTTACTACTGGTGTCAAACTAGAATAGAATCTGAGGCCATTAATCCATATATATAAGGATTCCTGTATCCCTGTATCCATATAGTGAGGCTGGATAGGTGGTGCAGTAGATAGAATGCCAAGCCTGGAGTCAGGAAGATCTGAGTTCAAATCCAGCTTCATACACTCACTAGCTGTGTAACTCTAGCCAAGTCACTTAACCCTGTTTGCCTCACTTTCCTCATCTGTAAAATGAGCTGGAGGAGGAAATGGCAAACCACTACAGTATCTTTGCCAAGAAAAACCCAAATGGGGTCACAAAGAGTTGGACACAACTGAAACAACTCAACAACAAAAGTCACCTATTGAATTAGTTTTTAAATGTAATGTTGCCTATGTTTCATTGTGTTTTCATTTATTTTGTTAAATATTTCCCAATTACATTTTAATCTGGTTCAGGCTGGTTCAGTGGGCCACATGTTTGACAACTCTAGTGTTAACCCTTGCCCTTCAAAACACATTTGAAATATTATGGGTAAACTCAATTTTCCATCCATTATCCACTGTTTTTTTAAATGATTCCTTCTTGAGACCATTCAATTCTTGCATCAGGAGACCTTGACTAGAGGTTCCTGTTTCCTTCTAGTGTTTTTTTGTAGGTAAAATTTTGAAGACAGAGACAGAGAAAACAAAGAGACACACAGAGAGAGATACAGAAAAAAGAGAAAGCGCACGATGATGGTAATGCTTCTGCTTCCCATTGTTTAGGTTTTGAAAAATCTCTTTCCAGTTAAAGAAAAATCCCAAAACAAATCCTAGAAATTTCTAGAAACACAACTTCTTTGCTCCTGGGTTTATGAAAGGCTATCTTGAGCAAGCTACAAACCATGTAGATCTCTTGCAAGGCAGTATGGTGTCATTATTTGGAAAGGGAAAGGGGAATTAACAAAAGGAAGAGAAAAACATTTAAAATATTTCTTTCTCACAGTTGCTAAAGCAAAGTGGAAATAAATGTGAATGCACTGCACCACAGTTCATTTGGACTGGGGGATCCCAAAGTATTCTCCCCCTCAGATTTGGCTTCAGCTTTGTCACTCATTCTTCTTTCCTACAGATGCTGACAGCATCCCTACTGTTTGTTAATGACTTATTCCAGGTGTCTTGGAAAACAACCCTAAGTGTTTCTCTCCTGATGGATGTTTTGCTCAGAGGCAGAAAGGGTGCGGAATCTAGAATTTCTACATAGGGAAATGTGGTGGCTAAAGAATGACCAATTAAGTGTCATAGCCAATTAAAAATACCAGATGCCTTTTTATACTTTATCAAATGAGTTAGGAAAAATTAATGAAATTGCCTTGTCTAAAGAAAATACCACAAAAATGGCACTGTGGCTAGCAAAATCATATCTGTATTTCCAGAGGTTGCGCAGTAGAGAGTGGGTAATTTACAAGTCCCAAAACATTTCAGAGACACCATCTTCTACTAGATTCTACACAATGTGCTACTCACAAGATAAAAATAGGAGATGCCTCAGAGCTTTCCTTTCAGGCAAGAAGCAAACGAGTCAGGTTTGGAGTCAATCATCATCAATGGAAACTTCTAGCCCAGCTGTTAATGCCTCCCCATTCCACCCTACAAAAGGCTTATATTTATTTTATAGATATTTTCTATATAACAAAGGTGGAATAGCAGAGTAGATAAAGAGCTAGCCTTGGGGAAACCTGGGTTCAAATCTGACACCTACTGACTAGGTAACACTGGCAGAGTCACTTCATTTCATTTTATTCCTCCCCCACCCCCACCCCCACCCTCCACCTTCCCTATTACTGTAGAGGACAACATTAGCCTTCCACTCTCCCAGGCTCACAACCTACATGTCCTCCTTGACTCCTCACCGTTTTTCACCCCCTTATCTGCTATGTTGCCAAGACCTGCTAATCTTACCTTTGCAACATCTTTTGAATATGCCCCTTTCTCTCCTCTGATACTGTCACTACTCTGGTGCATGGCCTCATCACTTCAGGGCTTGACTATTGTAATAGTCTGATGATGGTTCTGCCATCCTCAAGTATCTCCCCAATCCAATACATCCTCTAATCTCCAAATTAATTTCCCTAAAGTGCAAGTCTGATCATGTCACACACACACCCCCACTCAATAAACTCCAGTGGCTTCTTATTGCCTTGAAGAACAATTACAAAATGCTCTATTTGGCATTCAAAACTCTTCTTAACCTGGCACCCTCCTACTTCATTCTTCCTTTATCTTACTCTCCATGATGGATTCTTTGATCCAGTCACACTGGTCTCTTGGCTTCCTCATGAAAAGATACTCCATCTTTTAGCTCCAGTCAATTTCTCTGGCTGTCCCCCATGCCTGGAATATTCTCCCTCCTCATCTATGCCTACTACTTTCACTGACTTCCTTTAAATCCCAACTAAAACCCATCTTCTACAGGAAGCCTTTCCCAGCCTCTCTTAATACTAATGCTTTCCCTCTCAATTATTTCCTATTTATCTTGTAGACAGTTTCTTTTTCTTTTTTTCTTTTTCTTTTTTTTTTTTCTTTTTTTTTAAATGAGGCGATCAGGGTTAAGTGACTTGCCCAAGGTCACACAGTTGACAACTTGTTTTTCAGAATATGTTTGCTTCTTGTCTCCCTCATTAGATTGTAAGCTCCTTGAGGTCAGGGACTGTCTTTTGCTTTTTTTTTGTATCCATAGCACTTAGCACAGTGCCTGGCATATAGTAGGCACTTAAATGTTTGTTGACTGATTGATTTTGAATGCCCTTGGGTAATCCTTTAATATTAAGACTATACATTGGAGAATAGTCACCTTGTAATCTTACTTGATTTTTTTTTGTCTTTTGAGATGGACTCACTACCTCCACTTTTATGTATTCCCCATTAGTAGAATTAATCTACTATATATTTATGTGTTCTGCGTGTTTTCCTTAATACACTGTAATGTCCTTGAGAGAAGGGACTGTTTCATTTTTATCTTTGATTCCCAAAGGCCTGGAGCACTGTTGTTTAGTCATTCAGTCCTGTTTCACTCTTTGTGACTCCATGATCCAAGCACACCAGGCCTTTCTGTCCTCCACTATCTCTCAAAGTCTGTCCATGTTCATGTTCTTTGTTTCCATGATACTATCTAGCCACCTCATCTTCTGCCATCCCTTTTGCCTTTTGCCTTCAATCTTTCCCAACATCAGTCCTTTTCAAAGACTCCCATTTTCTCATTATGTGGCCAAAGTATTTAAGCTTCAGCTTCCGTATTTGATGGCACTTAACATGCTTGTTGATTCATTGGTCCTCTTCTTTAATGGTTCAATTAGGAATTCAAAGGGGAGAAACACTGTTCATGTTCAATGAACTTGTCTAAGTATGATTTATTTATATTAACACAAAGGCTACAGCATAGATATGTACATTTCTGCTATAAAGTCACTCTCTGGCCATGTCTTTTTTCCTGATACTGGGATGTCTAACACGGAATCTAACCTGGTACTTGCCAGGATGCTCAGGACTTTGGTCTGGGTGCAAGTTGACTGATGGTCTCTAGGGGCATATTCTTTTATTTATTTCCTTGAGTAAACAAGCTACTCAGTGCTTCACAAATACACCAGGGTCTGTGTGGAGTGTTCAACGAAGACTAGCAGTTCTGGTGTAAAGGTCTGATGAACCTTTTCAGGGCTGTTCATCCACCTTTGCTGTGTACCTGGCACTCAATTCTCACCCATGGCTCCAAAAAGCTGTAGCATTGTAGTGGCCACACTCCTGTAAAAATCCTTTCAGCAGATGGGCTAAACCAGGTTGAGGGTAACCTACAAGCTGCAAACATGCTACTAAGTTAGGGAGGTGTGTACCCAAAGCATGAGAAAACTTTGCCTGATAGAATGGGTGGATGACAACAATTTGTTCTAACAGCTGAAGTAGGCACTGTAGAGTGTTTAGAGCTTGGTCAGACATTGAAGACACCAAGGTGAAGACACTGCATCCCAGGACATCACCAGTAGTCTTGACTTTTGTCTTGCCACTGAACTTCAATGACTCTGGAAGAGAGAGTGAGACTCATGACTTTGTGCAACTAGGACTCACTTAAATCCAGTTCACTCATGAGTCAAGACTCGTCTTATGATTTCATTGGTCCTCTTCAAAAAAGGAAGACAAACAATGACAAATACAAAAATCCTGAGTAAGACAGATAAGAAGGCACATCCAGATTGGTACAATTTCTATGGTGGTTATACTTCATGGATTAACTAGCCTGTATCAATCTCCTAAACTGACTGACTGAAGCCTTCTCCTACCACTCTTGTGTGAAATATCAGAAATGATATTGGTTTTGGACTGGACACTTACACTTCATGTGACCAAGTTATTTAGCTTCTCTGAATCTTGATTTTCTCAGTAGTAAAATGGAGGATACAACACAGGACTTTTGTCAGGAAAGCATTATGTAAATATTAGAATTTTATATAAATGTGAAACATTTCTATTGGAGGGAGATGGTAAAGTTTTTTTTTCTTTTAATAGAATCACAAAATTTCAGAATTGCAAGGGAACTCAGTGGCCATCTAGTTCAGTGTTTACCCCAAAAGAATACTTATGCTGATAATAAAAGCTAGCATTTGTATAGCACTCTAAGTTTTGCAAATGGCTTTCTAAATTTCATCTCATTTTATGCTCACACAACAACCCAAGAGGTAGGTGGAATTATTATCATCTCATTTTACAGATGGGGAAATGAAGGCAGACAGAGATTAAGTAACTTGCCCAGGGTCACACAGCTAGTAAGTTAGCCTGATGTAAAGTTTTAATTCAGGTCTTCCCCAATTCCAGATCTAGCACTTTACTCATCATACTCCACAGTCATTCAATCATTTCTTGAAGATCTCTAGTTAAGGGGAGCCCATTACCTTCAGAGGGAGTTCATTCCACTTTTTGATAGATCTAATTGTTAGTAAAAATCAGCATTTCTTAAGTACTTACGATGTGCCAAGTTCTGTGCTAAGTGATAGGGATACAAAAAAATGGTAAAAGACAGCCCCTGCCCTCAAGGAGCTCACAATCTAATGGGGGGAGACAACAAAGAAAGTTCAGATTGAACTCACTGCTCTAGTATGTCAAGCACTTTTTTTTTTGTATCCTGACCTTTCCATCCAGTTTTTTAACTGTGTCTGTTGACTTTGCATTATCTACAAATTTGATAAAGAGGCTATCTATACTTTTATCCAAGTCACTGATTAAATTGTGAAAAAGAACAGGGCAATGCAAAGATCCTTAGGTCATTCCACTGTATAACTATCACCACTTTGACATGGAATCATTAAAATCTATTCTTTGAATCTACTCTCCATTTTGTCTACAAGGAGAAACTATATCAAACACTTTGCTAAATTTTTTAGTAGATTATATCTATAATATTCCCCTGAGCTACTGGTTTAGTAAATGTATCAAAAAAAATTGGATTATATTGGCATGACATGTTCTTGATCAATCTGTGATGGTTCTTTTTGATCACTAATTCTTTTTTCTAGATGTTCACCATTTCCTTAATGACAAATTCTAGAATTTTCCCAGAAATTGAAATCAGGTTCACTGTTCTAATAGTTGCAGATTCCATTCTTTTCCTCCCTTTTGAAAACTAAGACATTTGCCCTTCCTCAGTCCTATGGTACCTCTCCTATTCTCCATGTTCCTTCAATTATCAGTGACAGTGGCTCAGCAATCACATCTGCTACTTCTTTCAGTATCCAAGAATGTAGTTTATATTAGTCAGGTGACTTGAACTCTTCAAGTGCAACAAGTTGGTCCCTTACTATCTCTTTACTTATATTTGATTCAAACTCTTTATTAGACATCTTTATTCTGGCCTTTGAAGGCCAAAGAGCATGTTCCTCTACTGTTCATTCTTACCTTAAGTCTTTCAATGATGATGTCTGGTGAAAGGCAATGATGAAAGAAGAGACTTTGAGCCTGCTGATGCTGACATGTGTCCCCATGAAAACAGGCCTCAGTCCTTTGGCCTCATTTATTCTTTTTCTCTTTCAGTAAAGGCAACTAGTGGTGAGCATGCTGAGCCTGGAGTCAGGAAGATTCATATTTAGGAGTTCCAATCTGGCCTCAGACATTTGATAGCTGTGTGACCCTGGGCAAGTCACTTAAACCCATTTGCTTCAGTTTCTCACTTGTAAAATGAGAAGGAAATGACAAACCATTTCAATATCTTTGCCAAGAAAACCTCAAATGGGGATGGGAATAACTGAAAATTACTGAACAACAATGAATCACCAGAAATTCCTAATGGTCATTGGTTTCAGGAAATCTTAGGAGGATCTCTATCATGTCTTGGATAAAAGCTCCAGGAAAACAATAGAGAGCTCTTTTTGTTATATTCAATCAGCAAATAGTTGCTTCAGCTCTCCTATCCAGGAAGTTACCAGCAATCGGTTCTCTTCTGGTTTTCCTCTAACTTTACCTATTGATCTAAAACACAGGATGACAAGTATATGCTTCTTTCTCAAAACATTTAGCATCCTCCCCTTTTCAGAATGATTCTCTTTACCAAGGTCAAAATATATCCTTGGTAATTAGCACAGCGCTTGGCACAGAGTTAACATCTAATGAATGCTTGTTGGCTACTGGTTGATTGACACAGCCAGGAAGCAAAAGAAGCAGATTTGGAATCTTGGTCCTCTGAATTTACATCCAATGTTCTTCTGCAGCACTTCATTGATGAGAGTAATGAGGCAGGAGTAACCTAATATCCAAAGTACTATGAAATGCAAGAAACTAGCCAAGTACAGGTAAGAGTAGGGAATTCACCATCTAATCTCAGATCCAACTTACTTGAGGCAAATCTTTCCTGACCTCTCAGAACCTGTTTCCTCTTAGTTAATATAAATTTGTGTCCCACCACATAATGCTTTAGTGGTTTTGTGAAAATGGGAAATGTTATATGAATTATCTATAAACAGAAAGTGAATATTGCCAACTGGTTCTAAATTAAACTTCGAAAATGTTCACAAAAGAATACAAACTCAAAGTCCTAGAGGCAACATGGTACAGTAGGAAAACATCAAATTTGGAGCTGAAAACCTGAGTTTGAATTCCATCCCCGTTATTTATTAGGCATATGAATTTGGACAAAATCCTTACTTTCTTGAGGTATCTTGGTTCTCAACCATAAAATTAAAGGAATGGACTATACAGGTCCTCTAAAATGCATTCCTGCTCTAAAATTTTATGATCCTGATGACTTATCTATCCCCTGTGTTTAAGTTTGGTAACTTTTAAAAATGCATTACATTTTTGGGGGGTAGCTAGGTGGCACAGTAGACAGAGCACCAGCCCTGGATTTAGGAGGACCTGAGTTCAAATCCAGCCTCAGACACATAACACTTACTAGCTGTGTGACCCTGGGCAAGTCACTTAACTGCATTGCCTAACCCCCAAAAATGCATTAAGTTTTCTATGATTGCTAGGGGACCATTTGATAAGTTCTTTCTTTAGCAGTACTATCAAATAATTCCATGGGTAAAAGATGCAAAAAAAAAAAATCAGACTGCTTAGATCAGGTTCTTTCACCCAGAGGAGGTGGTGAGACATAGAGAGTTGAGAAAAAAATTTTTATTAATAACCAATAATTTGGGTGGGAAGAAGGAATTCAGAGTTCCCCTTTTTTCTATAGTCTCCATTTCAAAGTTCAGTCTCTTGAAGGACATTACTGATAATGAGATTAAATTAACTCTCCTCAATCTTGGTCAGATTCCACCCAGCCTTCTACTCATGTTTGGAAAGATTTAAATTCTTTGAATAGATTGCCCAATGCTGGGTAATTTAGAAGTAAGTGACATAATCAAAGTTCATTAGAATAGGTCCAGCCCCTCATTGTAATATTCATCCTCTCATTAATTGTTAACCAATCAGAGTTGATTGCTACCCTCAGGAACACCTCTCTTCCAAGGGCATATAAGTCATGAATCTGCCACCATGATTGTGGTATTAAAGAGTGCCACTGACCTATTTTATTAAAATGCTAGCATTATTTTAAAAATGACTAATTACCCAGAAATTATGTCTCTCAAACCTTTTAAATGCCATAGAATGAAATGGCAAAAATGAACTATTAGTTCAATTGCTGATTCCAAAGGGATTCTACCAACCTCTGCACTTAGCCTTATCAGGCCTCTTCAAGATTAAAGCATTTTAGGAGGCTATAACTCTCTTTGTCTACTTCATTACCAAACTATAAGTTCTCCAATATCTTCAGGTCATCCTTTAATTGGGCTTTGTCTGTATACAGCTGATTTCCTCATGGGTACTTCTACATATTCCTGAACCAAACAAGGATAGTAACCCATTGAGTAGTAATGAAATGGAATGCACATGTCTTTTTGCACCCTTCTAATCAGAGTATGTCCATGTAATTTGCATATTATTCAATAAACCCTGTAACATGATGTGGTGAAAAAGAGCACTAGATTCAGAGTAAGACAATATGGGTTCATGATTCTATGATTAAAACTTGTATAAACCTAAGAAAATCATTACCCCATCTGGGTCAGTTTTTCCATCTTTAAAATGAGAAAATGAACCTCAATAATTTACTACTAAGTTCCCTTCAGCTCTAAAGCTATGATCCAGTAGAATATAAGCTTTTTTGAGGGTAGAGTAAGTTCTCAATTTTGTTTTTGTATCCCCAACACTTAGCCCAGTGCCTGGCACATAGTAGGTGTCTAAAATGTTTAGTGAATGCAATTGAATTGAATCCTATGGTGCTACAATGCTATAACCCTAAGCTTTGATTTCATTTCTTAAAGTCCTGAACCTCATTAGCACAAGATACCAGGGAGTAGTTTTAGGAATGAACCAAATGTAAATCATTGGGGCAGCTAAGTCGCACAGTGGATAAAGTCCCAGCCTTGGGGTAAGTAGGAACTAAGTTCAAATCCAGCCTCAGACATTTGACACTTACCAGCTGTGTGACCTTGGGCAAGTCACTTGACCCTAATTGACTTACAAAAAAAAAAACAAATGTAAATCATTGTTAATTACAAAAACTTATGAGAATAAAAATTATCAACTAAGGAAAAGAACAAAATTTCAGGCAAGTTCTCCTGGATAAAGAGGACATGTGAAGATCAGATTGGCAAAAAACTTTAAAAGTTATATGTAGTTAATAAATATAATATAATTTGTCAGTAAAATGGCATTTATTCTCATAGTTCGAATACAAATATGTACTCTTTGGAACAAATAAACAGCAATCTTCATGCTTTTATCAAAACATTTTAAATATGACATTCACTAAAAGATACCTTGACACTAGCTGATGATAATCTAATGAATAAGAATTTCATGAAGACACAGAACATTTTTAAAGTTATTAATGTAGTGACATGAGAAAAGTATAAAGAAATTAAACATGTCCATCTTAGATAAATGATAGAGTAGGAAGAAGAAGTGACATTAAAATTATTGTGGAAATTTAAGCTCAAGGAGAGGACTAATTTAAACTGCTATAAATAGGCACATTCAGGAATAATACAATGAAAATGAAGGATGAGAACATTTACCCCAAATATAAGGCCAAAATTTCTTAGATGCTAAAACAGATTCTTTGAGACAAGTATACCCAAATTCAAACTGCTCTGAGATTTCTTAAATTTGGGAGTTCTACCCAATGATATAGATCACATCCATGCCATGATTTACTTAGAATGATTTAAAATAATATAATTCTTGAAGTTAAAAGGACACTGACTAAAAATTAATGCTACTCCCCTTTGGCTCTAATAATCATGATCATTAGTAACAATAGATCAGAAAAGCATCCCAAGCAAGCAATGAAAATGAGGCTCAAACCACTGGAGGCTGAGTCTTTTGAGCTTCAGGCAGCAAGGAAGCCAAACAACTTCCTACCTTACTTCAAGGACCCAAACTAGCAGATATAAAATAGTTGATGCTCTTACCATAATTGGTTTATTACTGTTATAGTATCTTCCAAAGATTATCAAATAATTTTGATATACGGAATAAACACACTTTCTTGGAAAAATATCTGTAAGGCAGCATTTTATTGTACAGAATCAGGTGGAGGTAGATATACATATATACATATATACATATACATATATATACATATATAATTAACAAACAATAAGCACTATATATATAGAAAGAGAGAGGCTATATATATATCCTCTACATCTTTCAGTTAATAGAGAAATGGTAAAGATGTGGTCTATTGCTAAATATTATAACTTATAAAAGCCTTCTTGTTCTCTCCTAATACTTTTATTATCATGGATGCCCTCAATTTGCAAAAAGATGATCTTCATAAAGATTTTTTAATAGCTGAGAGAGTAGCCAAATAGATCAGTGATTGGGAATGTTCTGTCAGTCACCTTTTTTTAATATGAATAAGATCCAAGATATTTTTCTTTGTTATTTCCCTCTTCTTAAGATAATGATCATGTAATATACTCACTTTTTTCATTTCCAGCACTAATGTTTTCAATATACACTTAGTAGAATTCATCTGCTTTCCCCACATGTGTTCTCTGCAGTAAAATTTTTGCCTTTTTTATTAACACATCCAGTATAGTGAAGCTAAGATTACAGTGTGGTAGTTCCACTGTCCTAGATAGACAAAAGGGTTTCTTAGAATGATTTCTGAATGTCTTTTTCCCATTTTTCTTCCATTTGTAGTTCTCCCATCTCCATTATCAAATGCTTTGGAGGGATTTTGCTTAATTGTCTACCTTCAAACTGGTTTTACTCACCATTGTTTTTCTCTGTATTGTAAAAAAATATTTCTATAGTCATCCATCATCTTTCCTTGTATGACCTTACAGATGACTTTATATTCTAACCTTGTATTGCCAATGGCAGCAATCTCTTACTATTTGGCAACTAACTTAGATCTTCACTGATTAAGGCATATTCTGGGTTCTTTTGGTCTCCTTGTAGTGGTAATTAAGTTACATAGTTTAAACTTCTGAACAAAATTATCTATCTGAATCAAAGTCATTTCTGTTGCCCATTTCCCTTTTTAATTTTTCAATTCATTTTTTAATAATTCAGACTTAATTTGTTGCAATTATGCACCTTATATTTTTCTCATTATTTTTCTTTTGAAAAAATTATTCTGATCCTAGCTCTAATAAATCAGTGGTCTTAATTTATGCAGATAGGATGCATTAGGGTAACACCCATATCAATAACAAATCTCTTCTTGACTGTTAAAAATTAAGCTGATCCTTCTTTATTGTATTATTTGATGCTTGCCAAATACAGTGCCTACTAATTCTCACTTTTTTTTCAAAGAAAATAGGCCTAGGGATTCTGTATAAATCAACAAGTCTTTGGACTCTTCCATTCCTTCCTCCTGAACCATACTTTCCCATATATTTCTTGTTATCCTCACTTTTTCTCACCTTTGCATGTACACCAAGTAGCAGAGTATATTAAAATAGAAAATAAGACTTGATTTGCCTTATCTGCCACAGTGGATAGTCAAGTTAAATCAAGTCAAGAAGGATTTATCAAGTACCTACTGTGTACCAAGCAATGTGGTTAAATGCAGGGCATAAAAAAAAGAACAAGACAATATCTAGTTTTCAGGAACTCAGTTAAATGAAGAGAAAATATGTAAACAACTACGTACAAATAAGATAAATATAAATTAAATTGAAGATAATCAGCAGAGGAAAGGCACAAGCATTAATGAGGATTTGGAAAAAGGCTTTTTGTAGAAGATAGAATGTTGAAACTTGAAAAAAGTCAAGGAAGCCAAGAGGCAGAAATGAGATGGGAGAGAATTCTAGGCATGGAGGACAGTAAAAAAAAATCCCAGTACCATATGTGAGGAACAGCAAAGAAGCTAATGTCACTGGTTTGCAGAACACGTGGGGGAGAAGAAGATGTAAGAAGACTAGAAATGGAGGGAAAAACCAGGTTATAAAGGGCTTTGAATGCCAAATAGAGAATTTTATATTTGATCCTGGGAGTAATAGGGAACCATTGGAATCTACTAAACAGGTGTGTGGAAGTGACGTGGTCGGGCCTGTACTGTAAGAAGATTAATTTGGCAACTGAGTGGAGAGTATAGTGTAGTGGTAGGAGATTTGAAGTAGGAAAACCAATCAACAATCTATTGCAATAATCTAGACATGAAGTGATAAGGGCAGGCACCAAAGGATAGCAGTGTCAGAGGTTTGAGGTATATATGAGAGATCCAATGAAGTTAAAATGTACAGGAACTGGCAAAAGATTATCTATGGCAGTAAGAGAGAGTAAAGAGTTGAGCATAACACCTAGGTTGAAAATCTGGGTGATCAGGATGATGTCAATACTCACTACAGTAATAAGAAGTAAGAAAGTCAGAAGTCAGTAAAAGAGAGAGCTTAGGGTAAAAAAAATAATGTGTTGGTATAGACATGTTGAGTCAAGATATCTAAGGACATCCAGTTCAAAATGTCTAATAGACAGTTGGAAGTGTGAATCTGGAAGTTAAGGGAGAGGTTAGGCCTGGATAAGTAGATCTGAGAATTGTCAGCATAGAGATGATAATTGAATCAATAGGAGATGAAATCACTGAATTGAATAACAAAGGAGGAAGAGAAGAGGGCACAGGACAGATTTTTATGGGACATTCATGGTTAGCAGGCAGCAAAGGAGACCTAGAAGGAGGAATTAGATGGGGAAAAGAAAAGACAGAGTGGGAATCAGGAGAGACCTAGGTTTGAATCTAGCCTCAAATACACATGAGCTATGTGATCCTGGACAATCACAACCCCTTTTAGTATTAGTTTCTTCTTTTGTATAATGGGGAAAATAATACTACTTACTCCACAAGGCTGTTATGAGGATCAAATGAGATAATACACACAAAACACTTTGCTAACCTTCAAGCACTATGTAAAAGCCAACTGTCATCATCAGACAATATAGGTGGAACATTGAGTAGAACATTAGCTTGAAATCAGAATGATGGAATTCAAACCTGGCCTCAGATATTTACTTGCTGTGTGATCCTGGACCAGTCACTTAACATCCCTTTGCCTCAGTTTCTTCATCTGTAAAATGGGAATAGCAATAGCTAAAACGAGATCTTCTGAAACCCTTATAGCACTATATAAGTGCTATAAATTGCATCTTAATTTATTTTTGAGGTTCTCTGCCACCAAGTCCTAGGGAGAATTTTTCTATCACTTCATTCTCAGCACTAATGCTGATAAATAAGTTGCAGTTATTTTCATGATGGTCTTTTAAGCAAATATTTCTCATTAGTACCACAAAAAGAGTGAATAAATAGTCCATGAAATAGAGTTTCATGTTGCCCTTGCACATACAATAAAACCTGCTCTGCCATCTCCTTTCTTTGCTCCTTCAGGGAGCACCTATGAGCTATTTATCCATTGAGGTATAAATACTTTCTTTCCTCCCACTTCATTTGTAACAAAAATGTCAGAATTAATATGATTTAGCTCCTCCAACACTGCCTATTGGTTCAAAATTGGATGAAGATCTCATGTTTATAGTACTAGTAGTCAAATTAAAATTCAATTATCTAAAATCTATGTGACTTAGTACACTCTGTCCTATTTCCCACCACTCTGCCATGGTTACTATAGAAATGGATGAGGGCCTCACGGAACTGGGGGATGGACAATATTTGGGTTTTCTTTTGTCAAATATAGATATACGCTGTCTACATAAGTTGCATAGCTAGATATGACGTGAGCCCTGGCCCACCTTTACAGAGTAGGAAAGACATGTTTATACTGCCTGTAGCCTAGCTGGCAGGTGGGGTAGGCAGGATTCTGCACTGCCGAGACTGGACAATCTCTCCTCTAGTTTCCAAAATATTGAACTATAATTTTCTGTCATCCTTCAAATATCTCTAGTCTAGGGTTATGGATCTGGGTTCAGAAAGAAAGCTGCTTCCATGATTGTTTTTAAGGGGGAGGATAACATTTAGTTTACATTCACCAACTTAATCTTTTCCCACTAAACTCTGGTTACACAAAAGAACATCATGAATAGCTAATGGACCTTTTTAATCAAGTGAAGTGGCAAAGAAAAACCAGATAAAGTACACAGATTAGAATATGCCAAAGAATACACAAGACAAGGTAAGGGAAATTTTCATGTGGGAGTGAAATAAAATCTCAGTTTACTAAGAGCTCACCAAGAAGTATCTGACCTCTATGACTACAGAAGCTGAAAGTTAACGGACAAGGAAGGATGAGGAGAGATAGCTCTCCTTTATAAATTTGTGGCCCAAAGCTACAGTTAGACTCACTTTTCTCTTGACCTGTCCCTCTCCAGTTCCTGTCAGGAAGTGTATTCTGAACAAATCAAGTCCCTTATCCCTACAGGATTGTAAATCAGTATTATCTCAGCCAGTTAGGAGTCATACCCCCTTAAATGTGCACAGTACAGGTCACAGGGCTTTGGAAAGTCACCCTAGGCTTGGGCAGAAGCAAGGTTACACTTTGTTTCATGGGCTGCCATGACCCTTTCTCCCCACAAAAATCTTAATCACCAGAAGGCAAATCTATATGGTGATGTACTTCTCCATACTTAGCTAGGCTGGCACTCAGAAAATATGCTTTGTCTATTGCTAGACCATATCCAAAGCCTTTCTAGCACAATAGAACCTGCCCAAGCCTATTCTCTATTGTCATAGCTTTCAAGAACCCTGGATTACCCCCTTATCACAATGAGGCTTTGGAGAAGTACTTTATGGAGGAAGATGAGTAAAAGACCATGTTTTATACTTTTCTATCTTCCACAGTACCTATCACAAATATGGGCACACAATAGACACTAAATGAAGACATTGAATTGATGCCAGTGTTTAGAGTATTTAAATGACCCTGGATATATTTTTTTAAATGATTTTGGACTTGGACAGGAAAAATCACTTAAAATCACCTTCCATCTCCAGATTTTTTTTAAATTCCAATTCTACTTGGAAGACAACTGTCAGGTCCTGTGATGCCTTCCTAAAGAGAGTGATACAGTGCTTCCTTACTTCCAGGATCTGTTCATTTATGAGTGTAGGTACTTCTTCTACCAACCCAGATTATAACCCCTTTACCCTTGGGTAGTTGACCTATAAGACTTGCCACAGACAAAAATGTAATCAGCTTTCAGCTATTGAAGAGCCTCTCCTAATTTCACAAGGCTGGTCTTTGGATGATAGACACAATTTGTTGCTTGGCCTGTACTTGACTCCCTTCAAGCTTGGCAAAGTATGTTCAAACTTATGTTCCATTGGTGTTGTGTTTAAGAACCCAGAGTTGCCTCCATGGCACAATGAAGTATCAGAGAACTTTTGTAGAGGAGAGTAACTAGTAGGGAACATTGATAAATAGCTTTAGCTAATTAACTGTGACCCATAGTCCAGAAATGAAGGTTTATGGTTCAGTCTTAGGGACTTCTCATACAGGATTTCCTGTTGTGACATATGAATTTGGCTAATGTTTAGTCAGGGGAGTTGTCAGGATCAAATGAGAAAATGGACATGAAGCACTCTGCAAACAGTAAAGCTCTAAATTCCAGGTGTTATCATTTATTATTAATATTATTATGTAACCTACAGTCAACAGGCCTTTAGTCTGGTGATGGCTTAATTTCCTCAGCCTTTTATTACACTCTGGTTGAACTCAAGACATTTTTATAGACAAATACAGGGTGTGCTAGTAAATGTTTAATAACCAGCCTCTCAGGGGGAACTATATGTGTATATGTGTGTATGTATGTGTATGTATATGTATATGCACATATACATATACATATGCATATTTACATACATATATACATATAATTTTAAACTTAATCTGTATTATTAATATTTTAAGTCTAGAAATTAACAAAACAATAAACAAAGCCTGATTTGTAGGGATTACTATTTTCTGAGGTGTAAATGCTTACACTGAAAATTTTAACAATCAGCTGTGGGCAATTTGGTTAGGGCTAGCTTCACAAAGTCTGTCTAGGTCACTGTAGAAAAAGTATGGGATTTTAAGTTCCCATTCAAGCATTTGGGCTAACAATACATCAAACATAAGACAGTCTTTATTTCATCTGACAGAAAATGTGAAACAAAGAGAACTCATGTCTGAGTCCATAAGCAATTAAGACAACTGTCATTTTCTCTCCAGTTTCTCCTTTTCTCTATCCAGAAACTAAAATGTCCTGCAGAACCATAGTGCTACCCTAAGATTGAGCCCACCCATAGGAAAACATCTGGAGTTTCTAGAAAATTGACTCCTTTCCCTCTTGTGAATGCCATCTTTTCAGGGACCCATATAGTCCTCAAGCTTGTACTCTGGCTTGGTGGTAGCTCATTCCCACCCTCCAACTTCCATAGGAAAGAAATTGGATTTAATAAGGAGCTTACCCTGTTTTCCTCCAATCCAGTACAATTCACATGGCCCTTGAAAGGCAAGAGTCTGGTTTTCTACTTCATATTGCAATTCTATTCTTCAGCTTCATCTACTTCTTCTGAGAACTCAATCATCTGACTCCCAGGAAATCCTCTTCTCTCCAGGGCATGTGATTTTTTTCAGTGTTGTTAAAATACTGATCTAGCACTCTCTAACTGCTAATTCACTGCTACTTGTCCAAATTCTTTCAGGTTCTGGCTTGGTTCAAGAACTGCCATTGTATCCAGTCATTGCTATCTTTGTGCCATGTAATTCTCTCCTCTCTGGAGGTCACATGATTCCTCACAGGAGTCTTCCAGATGTGTAATTTACTCCAGGGAACCAAATTTATTTCTCTGTACAGTACCTCTCCTACTGTATTTTTCAATGCAAGTTCACTTTTAAAATATTTATTTTTTTTATTTATTTATTTTTAGTTTTCAGCGTTCACTTCCATAAGATTTTGAATTCTAAATTTTCTCCCCCTCCCTTCCCAAGATGGCATGTAATCTGATATGGGCTCTACATATACATTCATATTAAACATATTTTCACATTAGTCATATTGTGAAGAAGAATAACCAATAGGAACAGCCATGGAGAAAGAAGAAACGAGAGAGACAGAGAGACAGAGAGAGAGAGAGGGAGAGAGAGAGAGAGAGAGAGAGAGAAAGAGAGCAAATAGTATGCTTCAATCTGCATTCAGACTCCATAGTTTAGTTCTTTTTCTGGATGTGGATAGCATTTTCCATCATGAGTCTTTTGGAATTGTCTTAGATCCTTGCATTTCAAGCTCACTTTTTAAAAGCCAAGTCTATGGCATATCTCTTGCTTATGACTAACCATGAGTAAGTCAATTGTCTTCAAATGAGATGTTAATGGTATCTTTATACAGTGTTTACAGAAACATTTTCAGTGCCAGGTAAAGGCCTCATTAATGTTTTTTCATCACTGGTGATAAGAAAGCAGAATAGTGCCTGCGTTCATACACCCGATATCACTAATCAACAAATATTTATTGGTGCCTACCACATTCATATCATGTGTCATAATAATGATCCAAACTGGGGCAGCTAGGTGGTGCAGTGGATAGAGCACTGGCCCTGAAGTCAGGAGGACCTAAGTTCAAATCCAGCCTCAGACCAAACAACTGACACATACTAGCTGTGTGACCTTGGGCAAGTCACTTAACCCCAATTGCCTCACTTAAAAAAAAATTAAAAAAAAAATGATCCAAACTCTGAGTAAATCATCTCAAAATGACCATAGATTTAAATGAAGATGAAACATTTTGTGGAACTTGAAACAATAATTATCCTTACTTAAAAAAGAGCCTCTTATTTTGTTACACCTGCAAAGAGGAAATAAACACAGACCAGCTATCTATCTCAATCATGAATGTCACATAGTATTTTTACATTCTGTGGGTTAGTCATAGGAAGAGGAAATGCTGAAATAATATGGAAAGTTCTGTGTGTTTTTTAACTTCATAGCAATTTTAGAAATAATGGTGCAGAACATGAGGTGATGGTTTTATTTTTTATTCCTTAAGAGTTAAAAAAGATTTTTATGTAAAACTTGAGTCAGTTAATATTCTAGAAAGAGTATATATATATATATATATATATATATATATATATATATGGTTAATTCAAAACATAAGGTTGAACAAATATATAATTTCTTACTATGTAATATAGCCATATTCATATTTAGGTTATGCTGACATGATGCAAAACATCTGAAAGTAAATTTTGAAATCTAGTTTCATTTGGATGAAAGTCATTGGAATATTCAGTCCTGTGTGGACACAGATATTCTCTCTGTCTCTGTCTGCCTCTGTCTGTCTCTCTGTCTCTCTCCTTTCTCTCTCTCTCTCACACACACACACACACACACACTCCTCATCTGTAGCCAAAGCCCCTCTGTTGTCAAAGCAGAAACCAGTTGCCATGGTCAGGTGACTACTGACCCAATCCGTATAATCGACTGACAGAGAACTGAGGGCAGACTGCAGGCTTTGTGCATGCCAATGAGAATGACTGAAGATACCTGCTATGGCTAGTCCTATAATCTATCTTTGTCACTCAAAAAGTCTGCACTCTAAGAGCTACAGTTGCTGCCTATATGGTCCATCCTTTCTGGTGACCATATGGTCAGCACTATGTGGAGCCATCTCTGATTACTTCAAATAGACGCAGTCAGGCAGCTGCTGTTGCTGTTTCTCAGCAGACGGCATCAGGATCATATTGCTGCCCATTAGTGCCTCAAAGTTGTTGCATTTTTTTAAGTACCCTGTTTGCTAGGCACACCATTTGCATCTTTCAAATTATTATACTGCCACAGCTTTTCCCTCCTGGAAGATTGAACTGTGAATCAGGGAAGCTCAGGCCATTTTGACTTTTCTGGTGACTTTGGTGGCCTCCTGCACTTATGTTTTACATGACCCTTGAGTTTGCAATAGTCTGCTGTTTGGTCTCCCTACTTCAAGCCTCTTCCTGATCTAATCCATCCTCCACTCGGCTATCAAAATTCCTAAAAGACAGGTCTAACCATGTCACACATACCACACCACTTTATTCTAAATTCCAAGTGGCTCCCTATCACCTCCAGGATCAAATGTACAATTCTCTCTCTGGCTTTCAAAGTCCTTCATCACCTGGCTCCTTCCTACGTTTCTTGTCTTCTTATACCTTACTCCCCTCAGTATACTCTGCCATCCAGTGACTCTATCTCCCAACTCCAATCACTGTCTTTTCCTCTGCCTGGAATTCTCTCCCTCCTTTTTCCCTACTTAGTTTCCCTGGCTTCCTTCAAGTCCCAGCTAAAATTCCCCCTTCTATAGAAAGCCTTTCCCAATGCTCCTTAATGCTAATGCCTTTCTTCTGTTTATTATCTCCAATTTATCCTATATACATCTTATTTGTACATAGTATTCTTCTACACTAGACTGTGAGCTCCTTGAGAGCTGGGACTGGTTTTTTTTAAAACACTTATTTGGTATTCTCAGCATTTAGTGCCATGTCTAGTACATAGTAGGTGCTTAATAAATGTTAGTTGAGTGACTGTGACCTTAACTAAAGCTTTCTGATTTTCCTTTTCTTCAAAATAATACTTTTGGGGGCAACTAGGTGGCATAATGGTTAGAGAACCGACCCTGGAGTCAGGAGGACCTGAGTTCAAGTCTGGCCTCAGACACTTGACACTTTCTAGCTGTGTGACCCTGGGCAAGTCATTTAACCCCATTGCCTAGCAAAAAAAAAACCAAAATAATATTTATGATAAGCAGGGTTGTTGTTAGGACCAAATGAGAACATGTAAAGCACTTTTTCTATGCTAGAGCCCCACCCTCCCTGAAATGTAAGTTGTCATTATTATTATTATTGTTATTATTATTATTATTATTAATTTGGGCTTCCTCTAATAACAAAAAGGGGGCAAATGCTCTAATTACTTTCTTATCTCATAGTTATAACTGGAAAAGATATTTGAATTGGCAAGGAAATATAGTTCACTCTCAATTATCTGCAGCT
Organism: Vombatus ursinus; assembly: GCF_900497805.2. Classification (NCBI taxonomy): domain Eukaryota; kingdom Metazoa; phylum Chordata; class Mammalia; order Diprotodontia; family Vombatidae; genus Vombatus; species Vombatus ursinus. The sequence continues at coordinate 7,014,737 of NW_020954590.1, read as the reverse complement.
GTATCCCTGGCAAATCTTGCTTTTAAGCCCACTGACAGTTAACACCTCCTCTTCTTAAATATTTGCTTTGTTGATATCTGGGATACTCACTATTCATAGCTCCAAAACAGCTTAATTATAGCTCTCTAGCAACTCTTATTTGCTTTGCGTGAGAAACCATTTGAAATGCAAATTTTAACCACCTTCCCAGCTCTAGGGCCTGTTAAAGAAAAGACAAATTTCATCTAAAAATGATAGCTAAAAAGATAGCCTATAGTAGGGTGTAACTGCATTGTAAATGCAAGCCCTTCCTTTAGCCAAGTTGAAGTCATGACCTATCTATACTGTGCTCTTCACCTTAAGAGAGTGGGGCACTTTCCCTCCCATATAGGACAATTTATTTCCAGGCTGTCTTTGTTTCAGACCCTGGTCTGACCTATTCAAACCTAAATTGGTCTTCCCAACTGATAAATTTTGGCTTCTCTACCAGCTTAATTCTGGACTACAACCCTTGGAGCACATTTTCTCACCTGGTTTTATAACTGCAACCTGTGATTCAGAATTGAAGATTTCGACTTTACACAGACCTGGTTTAATCTTGGAATAATATCTCAAAAATCTATCTTTGGCTTATACTCCAATTCTTCATTTCCCCTGGGAATAGTGTATTCATGTCTTAGTCTGTACAAAAGGGTAAAGAAAGGACTGTTAGTTTTGTTGTGGAAGAAATACTTTCTTTCTGAGTTCATTGTGTCAATAACTGCTGCCAAAATATATTTGTTAAAATACAGAAATCGTAGAAGTAGAAACCTCGGTTTTATTATTATGCCCAAGCATAGGTTCAGGGCTTAGAGAAAACCTGGACCCCTATTAGGATTCTCAAAAGTCCTCTTATCAGCAAAGTTATATCAGAGTGACAGAGAAATAATTCATTTGCATATTGACATCTTTTACATTCTTCTTGGGCCATAAAAGTTAAAGAAAAGATAGATGCATAATCCCACATTTCTTTCAACATCATAAAATTTGAACAAATTTAGTTAAACTGAGTCATAATCTCATATGTTCTCTGAGGAAACAAACCTTGCTAAATCAACTCTATAGGTAAACTAAGTCAGATTTCAGATTAAACTACATTTAGAGGGTTCACAAATAGGCTAATTGAGGAGGAAGCTTTACATGTGACTGTAGAGTCAGGAATGGTAGAGATTCTTCCTCTGGCATGTTAGCTAAGTAATGTTTAAGGCCTAAGTAATGTTTAAATAAATTTTCACATCCCAAGGGACAGGTTTTGTTCAATTCAATGACCTCTCAATCAGGAAAAACGGTCCTGATCTTTCCTTAACATTATTCTGTGAGTCAGATTTTGGTCAGGTGAGGTTAATAAGTCAAAAATAAAAAATTCCCCTTAAGTTCCAATGCTCAAGTTTAGACACAGAAGAGAGACAGGCTTTATTTCACCTACCAAAAAATACAGAATGCTGGAACCCATAAACAATAAAACCATCCTCCTGCTCTCTCTGGTGGACCTCCACCTACCTATATATTTCTCCAGACTTCTTATACTTCCCTAGGTTTGAGGCTCTCCCTTTCACCCCACAAAAGGAAAGCAGTTGGAGTTGTAAGAATGTCAAACACCCAATCCTTCCAGGGAATGTCAATTTTTCGGAGTTTTGCAGAATAACAATAATAATCTTCTTGAGACCTCTCCAAAAGTGGCAAGTGGCCAGGATTTGTCGAGAGTTAATCTACCTTCTCTAGACATGCAGAGCCTACATAACTCACAAACCCACTTAAGAAAAAAGCCAGGGTTTATGCTTCCATAACATGGCTCTGTCCTTTTCCCTTGCTATTCCCTTGCTTGGTGTGGGAACTTGATGTTGTTTAACAATTCCTTCTCTGCATTTGGGAGGATTATTCCTAGAATTTCTCTCCTTCTTTAGGAAGGCCTCTGACACTGACATTGCCACTTCTCTGCTTCTACCACACCTGTCAGCTCCCAGCTTGGTACAGGAATTGCTTACTGCCATACCACTGCCATTGCTGGAGCTGTGTGATTCTTCCTCTGCTGGGGCCATGCAACCATATGTCAGATGCTTGGGCTTCCCTCTAGTGACCTTGTTTTGCTCTTTTAGTGTAGTCTTTCTCTTATTTCTGTCTGTAAGCTCTGATTATCTCCATTTTTCTTCTATCTCTTCTTTCCATTGTAAAGCCCAAGTTTAAGGGAATACTCCTATATGAGACTAGCCATGATTATATAATTCTCAAATACTGTATCAATGGGGATGTTTACTCCTTGTATAAGAAGATGTCTTTAATACCAGTACAAAACCCTCATCAGAAAGCATCGGCGAAGACTGAGTTTAATGCCTGCACTCTGCACACAGACACACGTGACACTCCAGGCTTCTTTTCCTTTCAGTCTGTCTGTGGCATGTGAAGCTATATGTTCAAGATGCTTACCATAAGTCAAGATGCGCTCTCAGCATTAAGGAGACTCAAGCTCTAAAGCTGAAGCCAAGTTTGACTGACTTTTTTCATTGAATTATTGCCACTCAATGATCTTTGGACAACTGAAACAGATCTTTTTGAATTTAGAACAAGAATCTAGTTTGTTTTAACAGAATGCTATATTCATGGATGTGCTAGAGTCCAGGTAAACTGACTAGCAAGAGCCTATTTTTAAATTTTCAGTGTGACCATTTACTACTTGGAAATTGTTGATTTCTACAAATAAGGGCTTGATTTATTGTTTTGCTCATTTTCTAGACTTAAGGTAGTGATAGAATAAATGTTAATAATGCAGATTAAATTTTAAAATGTGTCCTGCATACTTTTTTTTTTAGGAGAGCCAGTTGAAACATTTACCAGCAAAACTCTGACAATAGCTATAGGTTTATTTTCATGGATAAAGAGGTGAGGTGGAAGTCCTCTACTAAAGTCCTCCTCCAAGACCTCATTGAACCATGAAGGTGACCCTGGGTTCTTGAAGGCTGTACCACTGGCTTGAAATCAAAGGCCACCCTCCCTCTCTCCAACTCTTTCTATATATTCATTTTCAATCTTGTAATCAACTATATTATTCAGGGTTTAATGAGTCTGTTTGTTCATCCATAGCAATGATACTCATACCCTGGGCTTTTGAGCTATATGTGACACTTTCAAGAGCACCTTGGACCAATAATCACTTCTTCAAGGAAAGGTTAGACATACTCTGCTTGGTCCCAGAAGGCAGAACAATTTACCATAGGAGAAAAGATTTCATTTCAAGATAGGACCAACTTTCCTAAATAGACATGTCAAAAAATGTCATGGTCCTCCTCAGGGGGTAAATGAGTTCCTTATTACTGTTGTTGCTCAGGAGGAACCCACCTGACCAGATGTTTGTAGACAGGCTTCAAGTTTTTAGATAGAAGTTGGCTTAGGTGACAATAAGTCTATGATTTCATGACATTTTCCTTTAGAATCCCTGTTTTTCAACTCTGAGGTACCACCTCACACCTATCAGATTGTCTAATATAACAAAAAAGGAAAATAAAAAATGTTGGAGGCCATGTGGGAAAACTGGGACACTAATGCATTGTTGGTGGAGTTGTGAATTGATCCAACCATTCTGGAGAACCATCAGGAACTATGCCCAAAAAACTATAGGTCTGTATCCCAAAGAGATTTTTTTAAAAGGTGGGGGGAGGGAAGGACCTACATGTACAAAAATATTTATAGCAACTCTTTTTTTTGTGAAGAATTGGAAATCCAGGGGATGCCTATCAATTGAGGAATGGTTGAACAAGTTGTGGTATATAATTGTGATGGAATATTATTGTGCTATAAAAAAATGATAATCAGAACAGTTTCAGAAAAACCTGGAAAGACTTACATGAACTGATGCAAAGTGAGGTGAGCAGAATTAGGAGAACGTTGTACACAATAACAGCAATATTGCACAATGAAGAACTGTGAATACTTAGCTATTCTCAGCAATATAATGGTTCAAGATAATCCCATAAGACTCATAATGAAACATGCTATCCACTTCTAGAGAAAGACCTAATATTGTCTGGATACAGACTGAAGCATGCTATTTTCACTTTCTTTCTTTCTTTCTTCTTTCTTTCTTTCTTTCTTTCTTTCTTTCTTTCTTTCTTTCTTTCCCTCTTTCTTTCTCCCTTCCTTCCTTCCTTTCTTTTTTCTTTCTTTCATTCTTTTTTTTGTTTGTCTTATCATACAAAATGACTAACATGAAATTCTACATTATTGCACATAGATAGCTTACCATCTCTGGGATGAGGGATGGTAAGGAAGGATAGAATTTGGAACTTGAAACTTTAAAAAAAACTAATTTTAAAAATTGTTTTAACATGCAATTGGAAAAGCGGGAAATATTATTTAAAAATTATTATTTAATTATTTAAATTATTTTTTAAAAAAAGAATCCCTGTTTTCCTTCAAAACTCATTTCAAGTACTACTTTCTATGGGAAGCCTTTCCTTATCCACCCTAGCCCTAGTGCCTCCTCCTCCAATTCCTTTGTACTTGTTGTGTATATATATCTGTTAATGTGTAGATATTGTGTCCCTCAACAGCAAATAAGCTTCCTGGGGGCAGGGATTGTTTTATTTTGGTCTTTGTAGCCCCAGCACCCAGCAAAATACCTGGCACATAGCAGACACAATAAATGCTTATGGATTGATTGATTAATTGTAATGAGATATTTAATTATACAAAGTCAGCAGATACAGTTGCAATGTATCTGCTTTGATTAATGAGGATAATAAACATGGCTCCAGAGTCCATGGGTATCACCTAGAACTTTAGATACTCTACCATATCCTCTCTTTTGCTCTCTGTCTTGGACAAATTTTGCAATTCATTGGCACCACTGCTGGAGGTTGGTTAAGGAAGAGAAAACCCAAATCAGTTGTTTTTCTGCTTATTAGCAATGCATGTAAAGGTTTGTTAGAGGAAGAAAATGCAAATCAATGACTAACACGAGGTTTAGGAATTGTCTATGGATTTTGTTTATCCAACCTCATCTCTGTCCCTCTAGAATTGCACCCCAGGGGTTAGGGCAGCAGATCTTGTATCCACAAGGCATACTTTTGATAGTGTTTCTCTTAATGAGCAGCTAAAGAGGTACTAGATCACCCATAATATCTCTTCCATCTTCAAACCTATGCTCCTAAGTGGAATGTGTGAATAGGTGAAAAGGGAATAAAGCCCAAGATCACAAGGAGAACTGTGAAGCTCAGCAGGGATCCTAAGCCTGAATGTGCAGTTAATTTGATGGTTTTAGTAACAAAGGGTCATAAATTTGTAAAATGTAAAAAAGATTTTAAGGTTCCTCTAGTGCATGGTTCCCAAGATTTTTTTTGTTCCGTGAACCCCTTTCAACAACAATAGATATGTTGTGAACCCCCTGAGTAATTTAATATACTTCTCATAACATTATTTTAATTTATTCATTAAGTGTATATAATAACTAAAATGATAACTTTTGCCCCCCAAAGCTTCTAACTAAAATTTTTGTTATATAATTATTGTTATGAAATAAATAAATAGAATTTTATTTGACCTATAATTATAAAAACTCTAAATATAAAATTATAAGACTGATTATAAACTGATTATGGATGTTTTATGTGGATTTTCTACAATAATTAAAAAAACAAGCCTATAATGATTCAAACATGCATATGCTTGTCACTGAGAAAAACATACTTATAACATAAATGAGCAATTATTTCACGTGCTTCAGACACCATTAAATAATTTTTAGCATGAAACCCTTGGACCATTGTCACAAACAACAGCCACTAAGTGGGAGGAGCCCCCTACCTAGTACAATCCCCTCATGATACAGGTAATGATACTAATAGGTAAAGTGATTTGCTCAAGATCACATAGCAACTCAGTTCTTAAAACTAGAACCGGGTTTCTTGACTCCAGTGCTCTTTCCATTATACTACATTTGGTCTTTTATGAACCCTATATAGTAGTTGTTCTCTCCCAATCCTTCATTTTAGAAGCATTGGAACACTCATATTACCTGCATTGCTGAAGACAGAATAAAGCTATAGTTACTAAAGCTCTTTCCTTTTCGGAACAATGATAATCAAACTAACTCTCATCAACTGTCCATCTTTCAATATCTATTCATTCCCAAAGGCTGAAGCAATGAGGAAATTGAAGAATCAAAGGATCTCTGGTTTTCAAGGGACCTCAGAAATCATCTAGTATAATCAGTATCTGAATAGGGATCACTTCAACAATATCCTTGACAAGTGCTTTTGAACTGTGCTATCCCCCTGCCTGAAATTCTCTTCCTCTCTACCTCCATCTTTTAGAATCCTCACTTTCCTTTAAGACTCCAATCAAGTATCATCTTTTGTGTAAGGCTTTTCTTTTTTTTGCTAGTTACTTGCCCCACCACCAGGGGCACCTTGTAACTACTTCTTAAGTATATACCTAAATATGAACATGTTATCTCCCCCTTTAGACTATAAATTCCCTGATGGCAGAGACTGCTTCACTTTACATGTTTTATGCCTAGTAAAAAGCAGTGTCTGACATATCTAATTAATGTTTGATGATTACTTGACTGGGCCTCCAAACTCGGCATTAAAACCTCCATGAGAAGCAACCCACAACCACTTGAAGTAGCCCACTTGGATAGTTCTAATCAGTAGCTATTGATAGTAACCCAAATTGGTAGGATTTCTAGTAGAATAGAAGAAAGGAGGCCTGGTCTGAGAAAACAAATCTGTTGGGTGCAGAAACATCTATCTCCTCCTTTCTTCTAGCACTTTATCATGAATGAATCAAGAATTTGGCTGCGTGTGAATGGAACTGTAGTCACCAACAATCTAGGAGATAAATGTTTGTTATTCCATGCTATAGATAAACTTCAAAATGAGTTCAGCTAATGCATCCAAGAAAGTCATCAAATTTCTCATATTGAAGTTTCTTTCTAGTCCTCTGTTGTGGTTCTTCACCCTGTATTCATTAAACTATTGAATCACCTTAATTTTTCACTTTGTTGATGTTGTTTTCATTGTGTATTGGGGTTATTGAGTGGAAGAATGAATTGAGACAAGATGTAGGCTTACAATTTTGGCTCTATTGCAGCATTTTTCCTCTTATATGTTTTTTTAGTAGCTAGATTCAAAGACCATTACAAAAGGGATTGCTTTGACTATGGTGAGTTCACAATAGTGTTGACCTATAGCCTCAGATCCTTTCTGATATTACTGGTATTCATAGAGAATATTACTCACAGACATAAATGACCAGCCTGTCAAGTAACTATGTAGCTGCTTTTATGAAGTGATTTGAGGAAGCACCAGAATAGGTCCCCATCCCAAAATATAAATTTTACCATTCTACTGCTATCAGAGCAATTTTCCTCTGGGTCTTTCAAGCTTCTTTTCAGTCTTCAGAGTTCTTTATTAATTTTAAAAGAGGAGATGATAATATTTGTTCTTGCTGTCTTACAAAGATCCTTTGCTTCTCTAACCTGATTATCCTTTTTTTTTATCCCATCTCTTCTCTCTACCAACTTTACTTAGACTGGAGTCTCCCCCTCTTTCATTTCCTAAGCTTACAGGTAAATACAAATGAATACCTGGCTAGGGTACAATATTCATTAGATTTTCAACTTTGCACCATACTGGCATAGATAATTTTATGGGAAAGTAGAAACAATTCTTAAGCTCATTTATTCAGAATATAATGAACTTAAATTATCTGAAAGCATCTACCCAGACTCCTATACATTGAGTCTAGATAACTATATTTCAAATTGTGGTTAGGGCATGGGGTTATAAAACAAAATCTTTAATTTTATAAAACCCTAAAACTTAAGATTCTAAATATGTAGTTTCATTGAATGTAGATCAAATAAACAAGTTAAGCAGTTTTCAGGTCCTTGATTTGATAAGTGACAAAATAGTTAAAGATGCTTTATCAATTTCCATTAGCTGAAAAGGAAAAATCAGTCTACTTAGTTAACAAGGAGATAGGAAATAAATGGTGCTAATAATACATTTATTGGAACTATGAAACAATCAGGTTTTGGTTGAAATCCAATGTTGCAGTTGTAATCAATTTGATTCCATTTTATATTTCATGTTAATGGACTAATAAAACCATTTTTCTGTGAATAAAGGGGTGAAAGGCTTTTGAAAATCAATAAATCTATTTTATTTTATCTAAAACACAAGAAAATCATGAGACATAAAACCCTCCAAACATAAATTTGAATTTTCAATTGGAAAGTCAATAGCAATAATATTTGGTGGTAACTGTTCTTGGTCCTGAAATATATGATATGCTCTTCTGAGGCAGAAGACTTGCAATAATTTTGACTTGAAGGTTTCTAAAGTTGTACTACTAGTCTAAAAAAAAAAAAAGCTTGGAACAAATAACCTTGAAAAAGCTACTAAGCAGTTATGACCATAACTGAAATTTCTTTATGCTATTAGCTAGCATTTCCTTCCCTTTAAAGATGGATCAATTTCAAAGATAATGCTGCTCCTACTTTGACTCACAGCCTTACAACTCTCATTTACAGGAATGGGGAGGTTAGCTAATTTTCTCAAGGTTATAAAATATCTTCATGGTTGAGCTAGAGATGAGACTAACATTGTCAGATATGTGAATTATGTCTATCCAGTAAATGATGTTGTTTTCCGCAGTAGGTCAGCACTCAATTAACATCAGAATCTTATTGGATATCTCATTGGTAAAGACAATTTTGGAAACTAGCAACTGATTCATCTATACTGCTGACATCTCTACTCCCTCTATTTGCTTTGCATTCTGGGAAACATTTGAAAGCTATAATACCTACTCATCATTAGGAGACAGTTAAAAGATGACAATAGTAAATGTTAAAAGGAAACAGACTACTAACTACTAATGAAGGATAAAGAACATTAGCTAACAGTCAGAATATTAAAAAAACCAGTCTAGGACACTGATATAAATGCCACAAGATTCAATTTATTAAGGATAGAAATAAAGACATACTTAGGTTTTTAAAAATCAACTTCACGAGTACAGATAGGAGAGGCATGACTAGGAAGCAGTTCATCTGAAAAAGATCTGAAGGTTTTAGTCTCAAGTTCAATATGATACATCAGACAAGAAAGGAAATATAACCTCTGACTACCTCAAGAGAAGCTTAGCATCCAAGACTAGAGAGATGATTGTCCCATTATTCTCTCTTCTTGTCAGACTATATCTGGAGTAACTTGGGCAATTCAGTCCTGGACACTATATTTTAGGAAAGATATAGATAAGCTCAAGAGTGTTCATAAGAAAGCAAATAGGATGGTGAAAGGTCCTCGGTCCATGCTATATTAAAGTCACTTGAGGGAACTGGGCATATTTAGCCTGGGAAAGGGAAGGCGTAGGTGAGACATCATGATAGCTATCTTCAAGTGTGTGAATTGTTATCACATGGAAAAGAAAGTAAAGTTATTCTGATGGCTCAAGAAGGCAGAACTCAGAGATATGGGTGCAAGTTACAAAAAGGCATATCTAGACTTGAAACAGGAAATATTTCTTAACAATTAGAGCCATCTGGATCTTCCTGTTAAGATAACAATGTGAAAGACCACAATGCACTCCCAATGAATACTACAGCAAAGATTCAAAATGGCACCACATGTGGTAATGATAAAGAAGACCAAAGAGAAATACCAGTATGTTCCTCCTTCCAGTTCAGGAGTGCACAAAAAAACAACTAGAAGCCTATAGGAATTCAAAGTGTGAATGAATAAGGTGGGGGGAGAGGTAACAGGGGATTTGTGCTAATAAATTGGGTCTGAAGACAATGGGATCTTGGCCTTGGCCTATTACAGCTGAATCAGGGAAAGGAGCTAGCCCATTGTGGGTCATGGGTCATTGTTCAGGAAGAGTAGGACAGGCAATGCTGGTAAGCCTAAGGCCTTTCCAAGAGACCTAAACCCAACTCCTTTTAGAGCCACAATAGGAAACAGCACAGTGTACAGAGGACTGAATATAACATGATCCCTGCCACCTATCAGATACCTAATCAGGGGCTTTGGGGGTCACATGGGGGAAGGAGCTACTCCTACTTAGGGAATATGAAAGGAGAAGGAGGCAGCATCAACATGATAGAAATGGAGATGGAAGGCAGGGTTTGTGTCAAAGGATGGGACCTATTCCAGCCAACTCATCCCAACATTCAATGGCAGTCATTTCTAGATTATTGGGGAGAAGACTAAATAGGCTACATGAGAAGGGGGATAACCTGGTCCTGAAATAATCCAGAAACTGAAACTGGAGACATGTGTGTGTGTATGGGGAGGGGGAATGCTCTGAAAAGAATGAATAATTATTATGGGTAAAGAGAAGGCCAAGAGAGAAACACAGAAGAGAGTAACTCTATGTTAAGCACAAGTAGGGCTTCAGAAAAATGAAAAACTTGGCTACAAGGATTCTAAGATTGCCAGGAAGAAAGAACATAAAATTGAAAGAATATGTTACAATGAAAGCAAATCACCCAGAAAATAGGTTGAGGAGAGGTAGTTTAATAATCAATGGACTCCCTGAATACCACAAACAAATAAAAAGCTGGATATTGTATTTAAGAAATCATACAAACAAAAACTTCCCAGATATGTTAGGACCAATGGACAATGTCAAACCCTCCTGATAGAACCCTCAAAATGAAAGCACCTAAGAAAGTCATAGCCAAAGTCCAGAGCCTACAAGTCAAACAAAATACTCTGCAAGAAGCCAGAAAGAGAGTTCAAGTTCCAAAGAACCACAGTCACAAACACATAAGATTATAAAATAAAAAGGCTAATAAACTTTGTAAAACTAAGTATAGGGGAATAAATGCATAGATTATAGATGTATAGAATGTATATGAGTATTGCATTTTATAAAGTGTAGAATATAAATGTAAAGGATATATATGTGTAAAATAATAGAATTGACTTTCAAGCATTCCTGATGAAAAATGTCAGAGTTGGGTAGAAGCTCAGAAATGCAAACAGTAGAAACCTAGATGCTAAATACATTTGAGAGTGCAAGGGATCAAATGATGTTAAGGTGCTTGCATTCTAATAAGGAGGGAGACAAATGTCCCTTCATTCTCTTTAAGAGTCACAGAGGAAGTAAAGAAAGACAAACATAAGATGTAGAGTGGTTATGTTCTTCTTGATGTTTTTTTTAAGAGAAAAGAAAAGGGGAGGGGACTTTACTAGAGTAGAAATGAGGAAGCAGGAGTAAGAAGGAACTTATTATTTCTTATAATTGTGGTACACCAGAAGAAGAAAATCTAAATTCTAAACATAGAGGATAGGGTAGGAGAAGGAGGTGTCTCCTGATTCTGATTGTTATCTTAACCAGATAAAAGAGGGTTGAATATTCACATCTTTTCATATAGAAATTTGGCATGGAAATACATTGAATTCTGTAGGGAAACAAATAGGAACAGAAAAAAGAGAGAGCAAGATTTAAGAGGAAGGATAAGCAAGGGAATAGTCACATTGATTTTTCAGAATGTCTATTTTTGTGTTTAGTTATATTTTTATTTGTTGCTTATTAACTTGTTGTATGTCCAATTCATCAACTTGTTCTTTCCCTCTTTTGGTAGTGAAAGTACAGCTTTTGGTGATTCAGAATGCTTTGGCTGCATAAATTTTTATATACTGTGTTATTGATGTCATTTTCTTTGACAAAATTTATCTATTCTTTAGGATTTTATTATTTGTCTCCATTTTAGCTTGAGCCTTTTATTCAAATGCCCTTTTTGATTATTAATTTTATTGCATCATGATTTATAAAGAATGTGTTTACATTTTCCTTCTTTTCTTTATGAAGTTTTAATGCCTTAGTATATGGCCAATTTTTGTAAAGGTACCATATAGAGCTAAGCAATATGTGCTCTCTCTTATATTTCTATTCAGCAATTTCCAGGGATCTAGCATATGTAATTTTTCTAAAACTCTATTCAAGTCCTTAGCTTTTCTCTTGTTTATCTTTTTGTTTTATTTGTATACATCTAAGGGACACTTGATGTCCCAATTATTACAGTTTTGCTATTTCTCCTTTAAAAACTTAGATGTTATGCCATTCAGTGCATATATATTGAAGGTTGATGTATTTTATTATTTATGATGCCTTTAAGTATAATGTCATTTTCCTGCTTATTTATTTTAATCATGCTTATTTTATTGTTGCTGTGAGTGAGATTTTGATTGCCATCCCCACTGTTTTACTTCACCTGAGGCATAATAAATTCTGCTACAACCCATCATTTTAACTCTCTATAAATCTTTGTATTTCATATGTTTTTCTTGCAAACAACATATTGCTGTATTCTACTTTTTGATCCATTCTGCTACCCTACTCTCTTCTGTGGGTGAATATATCCCTTTAATATTCATGATTATGATTGTTAATTATGCTTTTTCATATATTTCATATTCTTTGAATTTTTCCTTTCCTATTTCTTTTCAAGTAAGATGTCAAGGGGAAAAAAAGGAAATGCGATCACCACCAGTAATCTATAATTGAAGTGGTGTAATCCCTCCACTCTGACCTTTCTCTCTTCACTCAGCCCAGATGCATTTACTGGTTGTTGTACTTTCTCTACTTTTAATATCCCCTTTATGATTCATCCTCTGCAGATGAAATTTGCTTTGATTATGACTATTCCCTTGCCAACTCTAATGTTCCCTACTCTCTCTCTCCTTTTCCTGTTCCTGTTTGTTTCCCTACTGAATTGAATATATTTAAATGCCAAATTTCTATACCAAAACATGTAAGTGTTCAATCCTCCTGGTTATCTGGTTAATGTAACAATCAGAATCATGAGTCACCTGCTCCTCCCACCCTGTCCTCTATGTTTAGATACTCTTCTTCTGAAATGGTAAGTTCCTTCTTACTCCAGCTTCTTTAGTCTTACTCTAGTAAAGTCCCCTCCCCTTTTCTTTACTCTCTTAAAACCAACATCAAGAAGAACATAACGACTCTACACCTTATGTTTGTCTTTATTCCCTCTGCAATTCTTAAAGAGAATGAAGAGACATCTCTCTCTCTCTCATTAGAATACAAGCACCTTATCATAATTTTGCAATCTCAAATGTATTTAGCATCTAGGTTTCTACTGTTTGCATTTCCAAGCTTCTACCCAACTCTGACTTTTTTGTCAGGAATGCTTGGAAGTTAATTCAATTATTTTACACATGTATTTTCTCTACATCTATATATTATAAAATGTAACATCCATGTACATTCTGTATGTCTATATTCTATCATTTATTCCCCTGTAGAATTATTCTGGTTTTACAAAGTTTAGTAGGCTTTTTTCTTTTATAATCTCATGTGACTGTAACTGTGGCTCCTTGGAACTTGAACTCTTTCTGGCTATTTGCAATGTATTTTGTTTGACCTGTAAGCTCTGGACTTAGGCTATGACATTCTTAGGTGCTTTCATTTTGAGGGTTCTATCAAGAGGTAACTGGTGGATTGATCCGTTCAGTTTTGACTTTGTCCTTTAGTTCTAACAGATCTGGGAAATTTTTGTTTGTATGATTTATTAAATAAAGTATCCACATTTTTATTTGTTTGTGATATGTGGGGAGTCCATTGATTGTTAAATTATCTCTCCTCAACTTGTTTTCTAGATAATTAGCTTTTATTGTAGCATATTCTTCTAATTTTATATTCTTTCTTCCAGGCAATCTTAGAATTCTTGTAGCCAAGCTTTTCTTTTCACTGAAAACTCTACTTGTGCTTAACATAGAGTTACTCTCTTCTGTGTTTCTCTCTTGGGCTTCTCTTTATCCATAATAAATATTCTTTTCAGAGTGTCTTTTTTCTAATATTTCAATTTTTATATTGTCCACTGTGATGAAAGCTATGGGTATTTACTAAAGAGAGACTGTTGGAAGAAGAGGTAGAGATCATCATATGATTCAATTAATGCATCACTGGGCCTCTAATTTAATTTTGACTATACTCTTCAATGTGCAATGAAACCCCCCCCCAAAAAAACAACCCCAAAACTTCACTTACTTGAGATAGTGTAATATACTGCCAAGATCACCAATTTGACAATCAGTATACCTGTGGTCCAGGCATGGTCCTGCCACTAATCAACTATTTGATCCCAGGCAAACCACTTTTTCTCTCTGGGTCTCAGTTTCCTCATCTTTAAAATGTGAGTATTGAACTAGATAACATGGAACTAGATAACATGGAAGGTCCTTGGAAGAGGTGAACAATATACGCTTTCATCATTTTACATTTCAGCAGTTTGTCTAAGATTGGTTCAATTTACCCCTACCTCCTGCATGACACCCTATGTTGTAATCTCTCCTTTTTTTTCCTGCTGTAGGTGGAATTCAGTGTTGCCAATTCTGTTCCAGAGTTGCTGTTCTTTCAGGAAGACAGGAGAAATGTCATTTCCCAAAGAGAAGAGCTTCCAATGAGACACAGGGGTAGCAACACAATCAAGATGTGGGGATATTCTTAGCAATGTCAAAACTTTGTTCCAGACCAGAATTGTGTGTCCAAAAGTTGACTTTGCTTTGGTATTGTTTTTTTATTGTCTATAAGCATTCAGGTCTATCTGGATGGCCTTACCTAATGCATGATAGCACACCATGCCTCATGCATACATAGTCTTTCTGTAGTCTTTCTTCTTGGACTTTTGCTACTGGAAACACAGCCTTCTTACCTTTCTCTGGAAAGCTTACATCTATGCAAACAGAAAGCATCCATGCCTTATTGCTTCCTGTCACTATATCTGTTGTCATTTCCATCTACTATGGAAACAACAATCTTTCACACTTCCTGGTTTTAATTTATTCTTCACTGAGTCTTGAAAGCACTGCACATATCCCATACCATTGGTCTACATATGCTTCCCCTCCTGGCAATGATTTCAGCAGCCCAGTGACCCTCCATTTTCAGCCTAGCCAATAGCAAACCAAGCGAACACAGCTCAGATGTCTACTGAGCCATAGTGCATTCAACTCATTAGTGAGAGACTTCGCCCTGCTACTAGATATGGAACACTAGCCAGGAATGTCACAGAGAAACATGACATTGAAAGCAGGTCTCAACAGATTGGACCATAGCTTCAGACTTAATTGTTCTGAAATTTGATTCCACCACAGAGCCGGACCCTGCCTGACCATCTGCCAAATAACACATTGCTTTTGTTGACAGGGTTTCTGACTTTGAGCTGCTGCCTATTAATGAGGGAGCACAATCTCCAAAGGTCTCTGCACTGCTATTCTCCTTTCTCTGCTCCACACACAATGGCACCTTCTTTCCGTTTTAATTGCAGAGCATGGAAAGTGGCAGGGGAACAAAGCATTCACATATTAGTGTTCAGTTCAGAGCACCTAATACATGCAAATGCTTTGGGCATTTTTAAAGGATAGTTTACCTTCTTGGCACATCTGGTCAACATTATCTCAGGGAAAAAAAGCAGCTTAGAGTCTAATGCTATCCCCTTCCTCCCCACCCTCCCTATTTTCAGAAACATCATCCTTTGAATCTATAAGTGTGTTTTTTAAAAAAACCAATGAACTGAAAGGAATGATGTTCAGAAGCTGGAATGTAATGAGAGAGGTTAATGTGCAGAAATTGACTCCAAAGAAAAGATTTTTTCCTCCCACTGTAAATTTATCTTTCATTTTGAATGAACTTTTGTGAAAGTAGTGAATATGTACAGGTGCATCAAATACATATCTGACTTGTACCAGTTGCCCTTCATACCATGCAAGACTGAATTACAGGGCTGCCAAGATAATCTCTGATACAACTGCCCTCCAATTTTTCCATGTGAAAAATACCACATAGATTCTCTGACCCCTTTTCTGGTGACATCCATGCCTCAGTCAATTACACTGTGCTGGTTATCTTCTCTTGCATTTAGATTCTAACCTTTGAAGACATTTTTTATGGCCAGATCTCAGAGAATTAGAATCACAGAGAAGTAAGAGGCTTCAATGGACATCTAGTCCAACCCATATGCAAGTGGAATCTCTACTACATCTCACCCTACGAGTGGCCATCTATTCCATGTGTAAAAACCTACAAGGATGGGGAACCTCTCACTTTTCTAGAAAGTCCATTCCATTTTTTGGACAGCTCTAATTGTTGGAAAGCTTTTCAGACAACAAATCTAAATTGCTTTCTTTACAACTTCTGCAATCCAGTTGCTCTGGTTCTACCCTCTGAGGTCAAACAGAACAAATCTCATCTCCCTCCACACCATAGCTCTTGAATTTTTTAGCATATTTATTGGGTTTCCACTGAGTCCTTTCTTCTCCAGGCTAATCATGCCCAATTCCTCAATTGATAACTTGCATGGCATTTACTCAAGGCTTTCATCTCCTGGTTGCCTTCTTCTGAACACTCTCCAGCTTTCAATGTCTACTTCAACTTTGGTGTCTGGTATAGCCATGCCTCTTCTATCTTACACTTATGGAACTGATGTTTTTGTACTCAGTTCTAAGACTTTTCATTTATCCCTATTGAATTTCACCTTATCAAATTCATCCCAGCACTTTCATCTGTCAAGATACTTTTGGATCCTGATTCTGTCATCCACTGTGTCAGTTATTCCTCCCAGGTCTGTGTCATCTGCAAATTGATGAGCATACTACCTATGCCTTTACCAAGTCATCCATAACAATGTTACACAGCTCATAGCCAAGCAAAGGTATTCCCTGGAGACCTCCCTTCCATGTTGACATTGGAATATTAACAACTACTGTTTGAGACTGGTCATCTAGCCAGTTCTGGATCCATCTGGTTGAATCATCATTGAATCCATATCTCTTCATTTCCATAAGAACAGCATGAGATGCTATCAAAAACTTTACTAAATTCAAGATAAACAATATCCACAGCACTCTCCTCATCTATTAGTTTAGTAATCCTGTCTAAAACAGAAGTAAGGTTAATCTCAAATAGCTTGTCCATGATGAAGTTGGCTCTTTGTAATCACCTTTTTCCTTTCCAAGCTACTTTCTGATCACCTCTGTTCACCAACTATCTTAATAATCCATTCCAGAATTTCCCCAAGAATTGAAGTCAAGCTTGAGTTTTCAGACTCTGTTCTCTTCCACTTCATCTTTTTTTTAAATTGTAGTATTTAACCTTCTTCAGTTTTGTAGTAGTTCTCCCCTTTCCCATGATCCCTTAAATATTATTGATATTGGCACATCAGTTACATATTCAATTTCCCTTTTCTTTTTAGGTGGTCTCCAGTGACAAAATCACTTCTTTTTCTCTTACCTTTGACCTTCACCCAAATACTCTCTATCTTGACTCCTCCCTCTGCTTCCTGGATTTCCTTACATGGATATACTTTCTTAATATGCAATGATACCAAAGTCTACCCCTCCCCCCTTACTTAATCTGTTTCTTTAGAATAAGGTATACCTATGCAGAGTCATGGTCTAATAATAGGCTTCATCCCACCAAATCTTAGTTATGAAGTCTAATTAGCTTTCTTGTGTTAGGGCCTCTAGTCCTCTTGGTTATTGTCTAAACTTTGGGCATTTATATACCTACATTTGAAACTGTGGTTTTACTTCTGGCTCTTTTCTTGTATTTTGTTTCCTATGAGTTTTCTGGATGTCTCATCAGCTATTCTTTTTCCCTCTTTGTGGCTACTCACTGTAGAATCTAACTTGGGACATATACACAGGTGATCTTCTCCCTTCCCCACACTTAAGTTCCTTTTGGTTAGATTGGCATGATACCTGGCAAATACATTCTTTCCAACTTTTGTGAGGTATACTCAGTCTCTGGACAGGAATCTGCCAACCCTATATTATGATCTGAAAATCCAAAGTCCATTCACAGATACTACCTTCTCATTTGGCTGTTCACTTACAAAACTGATGTGTTTTCTTTTTCTATTGTGTATCTCTTTCTTTCAATGGGCAATACATATGATAACAACCTGTGCCCATATGACCTTTAGTTTTTGCTCAAATTTTATAATTATTGGTAATATTTTTAACTTCCTTCTAAAAGTGTGATTTGCTCACATAAGAATCTCTATAAGTGGGTCATTTTCATTTGTTTTGATAAATCGTGGAAGCTTCTCTATTATGTAACTGGATGCAATGTCCCAGGAAGAGAACAGTCCTCTCTGTTATTGTTATCAATTTAATACATAGCTGCCTTAGTATCCAAAAATTAAGGAACAGCAAGGAGTAGAAGCTACTACTACTCTCTTCCAACCCTTACTGGATGACTTTTCAATGCCAATATTATGTTATTCTTTGGAGGACAAGCAGCTTCTTATTTCTCAGAACAACTAGCTCTCTCTTCTTCAGAAAAAGCCTTAAATCTATTGTTGAGATCTAAATGTCCAGATGTCCTTTCCCTTCACTTTTTCCCATGTGTTAGACTCTTGCATTCTCTTTTATGACCTGATGATAGGAGAGAAATTCTATTCCATCATCTATCCTTGCTGATCCCCTCCACCTGAGCTGCCTAATATCCTGAAAGGATACCACCCTGAGGCCAAACCCCTAGTGGTGTTTTAAAAACTTCTTGAACTCATATGGCAATAATGAACAAAGTCCCTTAAGGCCATATCTTCCCCACCCCAGTGACCCTGAACTGCTGGCTGTCTTTATATACATCCTGTTTTCTACCCTCCACTGTTCACTCTTTTAGTCCCCATCTCCCTCAACCCAACTTCCCCCAGTGTTATACTCTAAAACTGCCCACCCCTTCCACTGTACTCTGAAATATGTGCTAACATAAACATTTACATGACAAATTTGCTTTAGGCTTAAATCATTTCCTTTCTCACTCTTTTCACCTTGTGGCTGTCACTGAGAACCAGCTCCTCCCTGATGAGACAGCCTCTCTGGTAACCCTTTCTGGCACTGATTGTATTTTGCCTCATTTCCCCAATTCACTGATTGAGGTAGGAGAAAGTTAGAATACTGCCCATTGCTATGTCCAGACTTTCTGTCTACCTCCATCACTCAGTAACCTCTCTTCCTTTGAGGTTCAGTTAATCTATATCTACCATTCAATCAACATTCTGGTAGTTATTGTCTCTCAACTTCCAAGATGCTCCCCTTTTTTCCTTGGTGAATTCAGTACCTAGCTCAGTCTTTCTTCCCTCCTCAACTCCTACCCTCATATTAGCGACTTCAATAAACATATTTCTTTTCACTCCCTTTTTACTGTCTCCAAAAGGTACTGTACTTTGAATACAGATGATAGTCATTTATTTGGCTATAGAACAGATACAAATATCTCACATGTGTTTCAAGTCATTGCAATAATTAGGTGATGAAGCGGATAGAGTGCTGGACCTAGAGTCAGGAAGACCTGAGTTCTAATTCAGCCTCAGATACTTATTAGCTGTGTGATCCTGGGCAAGTCACTTCACCTTGTTTGCCTTAGTTTCCTCATCTGCAAAACAAGTTGAAGAAAGAAATGGCAAACCACTCCAGTATTTTTGTC
Organism: Vombatus ursinus; assembly: GCF_900497805.2. Taxonomy (NCBI): domain Eukaryota; kingdom Metazoa; phylum Chordata; class Mammalia; order Diprotodontia; family Vombatidae; genus Vombatus; species Vombatus ursinus. The sequence continues at coordinate 6,995,261 of NW_020954590.1, read as the reverse complement.
CAGAAAACTTCAAACAGGGTCATGAAGTCGGACATGACTGAATAACAACTCCATAATGGTTAAGATTTTCAAGTCTCATTTCTTTGCAATATTTTTGAGGGTTTACTCAGCCTTAGGCTTACAACCCTAATCATCTGGTTAAAACTTTTATCACCTCTTAATAATTTGACAACCCCAGTCAAATCCCTTTTCTTAAACTCAACAACATTGTCAATGTAACAATAGCCACCACCCCTTCTGTTTTACACCAATCTCCTATTTCCCCAATTTACCCCACCCACAAAATCACTCTTAATTTGTTTAACCTTAATTGGTAACTTGCCTTTTCTTCCTTTGCTTGGTCTCATCAATTATATTTTACTTATCCTACTTGTGTCTACCTCTTCAGGTTCTTCTCTCTAATCCTCCCATTGATCCCCCTTAATCCTTCTTAATCATTTTCTATCCTTGATCCTACTTATGGAGTAGAAGCTGGATTAGTATCTGGGCCTAGAGATTACTCTTCATTCTTCATACTTTCCTCAATTTTTCCAAAATATTTACCAAATTCCTCCTCACCAAATTCAACCTCTGACCTACTCCACTAGTCCAAACACCTCTCAGACCTGATTTTCCTCTCTTTATTTGGATGTTATAGGTCACACTGCCTTGGGAAACAAAAATAGTTTCTCATTTTCCTGGAAAGAAGAGGGGTTTTTACTAATCTTTTTTAAACCAAATATGTCTTGTTGAGTACTTTTCATGCATTAATAAGCATTTATTAGGCACCTACTATGTATCAGGCATTAGGCTAAGCTTTGAATATCATTTCTTTGAACATATTGCCATATTTTTGTTAGTGCTAAAACTAGGCCACAATTATATTAGTTCAAATGTAAAAGATTTCTACTTGTAGGATTGGAGACTTTATAGTTATAAATGTTCTTAAGATAACATCTGTTTATAAAACACTCTTCAAACCTTAGCATTATATATACACCAATAATTAATATAGATAGAACTAATATAAATAAACCTTCTTATTTTACAGATCAGGAAACAGAGACCCCAAGAAATAAGTCTCAGTTCTTACAACTGGAAAATGAAAGAGCTGGCCTAGATCTAACTGAGAATCTCTTCCATCTCAAAGGCACTATGATTCTAAGTGACTTGTCTAAGGAGACACAATCTTTTAAAGGCATATTTGGAGGTAGATTCCAGTCACTATATAGTGTAATGGAAAGAAAGTTGGATTTAGAATCAAAAGATCTAGATTTGATTCCCAGCTCTGCCAACATGATAGTCCTTCAAATATTTGAAGTCAGTTATTATGTCCTACCTGAGCATTCTCTAAGTGAAACATCTCTAGTTCTATCAATAAAACTTTACAAGGCGTGAATTTAAAGTATTTTGCCATCCTATTGCCCTCCTGTAGACATCCTTCAGCTTAGCAATAATTTTTTCCCCAAATTTAAACTCCAGAACTGAACCCATACTCAAGGGTGTGCTGGAGTCAACTTTGAACCAACTTGTGAGAGCTGATTGTCAAATTTTCGGTGTATTTACACCTCAGAAATTGGCACTACAATTTAGGACTTGATTTATTGTTTTGTTCATTATACAGGCTTTTAAAAGTGTCAATAATACAGATTAAACTTTATGTGTATACATTTTTCCCCCTCAAGAGCCCTGTTGTTAAATATTTACCAATATATCCTTTCAAATATTCCATATGAGTTCAAATATAGGGAGACTATCGCTTCTTTATTTTAAGAAGTAGTGCCTCCATTAATACAATCTAAGGTCCCATAGCTTTTCTGACTGCCATAACTGTTATGACTCATAATGAGCTTGCGATATATCCAAATCACCAAAGCTTATTCAGATGAGTGGCTATCTAATTATGCCTTCCCCATCACCTACATGAGGTCAAGAAATGAATTTCACAAGCATTAAGACTGCACTTAACCCTACTGAACTTCATCTTATTTTATTTATGGATTGTGAAAGTGGGTCACTTGTGGGTGAAGATGGAATGAAGAGTATAACCACCTAGCTCAGTATGGGGCTAAGGTAGAGTAGAAGTCAATGGAATTAAAAGGTTGAGAAACTGAGAACTAAAGGTGATCAGGAAAACTTTCGGTCTTTAAATTGACATCCCAGAGTTTAAGGGACAATTCTTTTTGTGTTCCTTCTAGGAGTACCCTTTGTGCCCAGTGAATCACCAGAGGTAGGTAGTATAGTTTGGACAAGTCTTAGGAGGTTCTCTGCTATGTCTTGGGTTTTTTATTGCTGTTGTTTGCCCTTCATTTTTTGAAAAGAACTAATGACATCGTGAGAATGATGTCTTGACTTGCATGTGAACTAATTTAAGTGAGGCAGAATTGCAGTCATCAGCCTCATCCCTTCCAGTGTCATTAAAGTCTAGTGGCAAGACAAAAGTCCGATGGCCCAGGATGCAGTGGATGACCTTGGTGTCTTCTATATCTGACCAAGCTCTAAGCACTCCGCAGTGCCTATTTCAGCCACCATTCTCATCTGCCCATTCTGCTGGGAGAAGTCTTCACATGCTTGAGGTAGACATCTCTCTCACTGATAGATGAATTTGAGGCCTATTGGTTACCCTCAACCTGGCTTAGTCTATCTGATGAGAAAGTTTTATTGGGGTATGGCCACTGCAAATACTATGGCTTCTTGGGAACACAGGTGAGAATTGGGTGAAGGTGAACACCAAAGGTGGATGAGCAGCCCTGAAAAGGGCTCAGCAAGGCCTCTCACCAGAGATGCTAGTCCTCCCTGAGCACCTTATACACCTCTATGACTTGGGTACATGCCCCAGGGAAACAACACACTTTTCTGTTGTGATCAGGTCAACAAATAGCTGCAACTAGGGGTAAAATGGTAAATGTCATTCCCCAATTGATAAATGGTCAAAGGATATGAACAGGCAGTTCTCAGATGAAGAAATTAAAGCCATCTATAGTCCTATGAAAAAAAATGCTCTAAATCACTATTGATTAGAGAAATGCAAATCAAAACAACTCTGAGGTACCACATCACACCTATCAGATTGGTCCACATGACAAAACAGGAAAATGATAAATGTTGGAGAAGATGTGGGAAAATTGGAACACTAATGCATTGTTGGTGGAGTTGTGAAATGATCCAACTATTTTGGAGAGCAATTTGGAACTATGCCCAAAGGGCTATAAAAATGTGCATACCCTTTGACCCAGCAATAGCACTTCCAGGGTTGTATTCCAAAGAGATCATACAAATGGGAAAAGGACCCACATGCACAAAAATATTTATAACAGCTCTTTTGTGGTGGCAAAGCTTTGGAAACTGAGGGGATGCCCATCAATTGCGGAATGGCTGAACAAGTTGTGGTATATGACTGTAATGGAATACTATTGTGCTACAAGAAATGACGAGCAGGCAGACTTCAGAAAAACCTGGAAAGACTTGTATGGTCTGATGCTGAGTGAAGTGAGCAGAACCAGAAGAATGTTGTACATAGTAACAGCCACATTGAGCCATGACTAAGGTGGATAAACTTAACCCTTCTCAGCAAATACAAGGATCTAAGACATCTCCAAAGGCCTCATGATGGAAAATGCTATCCACATCCAAAGAAAGAACTATGGAGTTTGAATGTAGATCAAAGCATACTATTTGCTATTTTTTTCTTCTGTTGAGTTTTGTTTCCTCTTTCTAATGGTTCCTCCTATTGGTTCTAATTCTTCCTTACAACATCACTAATGTGAAAATATGTTTAATAGAAATGTATCTGTATAACCTATATCAGATTGCATGCTGTCTTGGGGAGAGAAGGGGAGAAAAATTTAAAGCTCAAAAGCCTACAGAAGTGATTGTTGATAAATCAAAATAAATTAATAAAAAAAACAATTAGCCTCTGGGAGTAAAATGCATGCACAACAAACTTCTAAGTTTAATCTACATTATTTACATTGTCCCCCTCACTTTCTTCAGTCTAAACAATCAACAAAACAATAAATCAAGCCCTGACTTGTAGCATTTGCTCTTTTCTGATTTACATTTAAAAAATTAACAATTGGCTTTCCAGAAGAGCTTCAAGATAGTCCTGGCACATTCCTAGCTCCAATGCAAATCCTCCAGAGGGTTTCCCAGTCATCCTCTTCCTCTGGCCCTTACAAGATGATACCTCATTTGACCGCATCTTCAGATCTGTATCATCCTACTTTGGAGGACAAACAGCTGCTTCCTTCTGGCAGCCTTCAATTGCCTCTTTTTTATCAAGAACCTCAGATTTGTTTCTTAGCTCCAAGTATTCAGTATCCTTCCTCCTTATGCTGGTCATCCTTGCATTCTCCAACTCAATGGCATAGGTCATGATGCCCTGATTCTGCACCTCCTCTGTCTTCCTTATTTCCCATCTGAAGAACTTTCAGTTTTTTAAAGAATGCTTCCTTGTCCCTAAAAAGCTGGAGTGAAGAGAGCTGCTCCCTGAGCCCATTCACTTTTTATTTAAGAGGTAGACCAGGGGGCAAATTGTGCATTAGTAATAGGTACTTAGCCATGGCAGAAATACAAACATTGCATGTCCAATGCAAGTTAACTGAAAAATTTCCCCTTCTCGCTATTCCTCCTATTGTTCATATGCTCTTTTGTCACCTTCTGATCCCTTTGCAAATGAATTGCCTTTTAACATTCCCACTGATTAGTTCAGTGTCTGGCATATAGCATGTGTTTTTATAAATTATTATTGACCAACTGTCTCCCAACCCCTTAAATTTTGTGATTTGGAGGAAGTTACTTCAGCTATCTGGCTCTTAGTTTCCTCTTCTGCAGAATAAGAGCATCTGATGCTCCATCTGGTTTCAACTCCACACAAACAATAATCTAACCCCTTCCCTCAAACTTCAAGCCTTGACTGACACCACCTCCCACACCCTTGTCTCCCCTCTGATTGGAACACTGGAGGTGGAGTACTCAATTCCTCCCAATGCCTTCCTTTATAGCGATAAGAAACTGGTCTTGCTCATTCCCCTATACATTTGCTTCCCTAACTGGTTTCAACTCCACTGAACAAGATTCTCCCCTCCAACCCCTCTCCAACCTTACCAAGTAACCTTGGTCTCCTCTACCTCTTGCTTTCCTTCAGCCTTTTATGTGTTGTCTCCCTCTGTTAGGTTGCATCCCCAGCACTTAGCACATTGGCAGGCACATGTTAGGTGCTTAAATATTTATTGGATTGGATTGGCCTAATCAACCTCTAAAGTCTTTTCCAGGGCTAACCCATTTTATTGACCAATAAGTGAAGGAAAGAATAAAAAGTGATTTGTTTTATATGAAAAACAAATTATTTCTTTGTTGGGAACCAACCCAGACAGGTGAGAATGGAAAGCGATAAATGGCATATGCATCCTTAGACAATGAGATTTTTATTTTTAAGTAAGAGCTTTTAAACCAAAAAGGAAAACTGGCAAAAATGCTTCTAATTAATCAAACTGCATCAATGTCTTCAGAAAAACATGATTTCTGCTCAGTGACTGAAGAAATCTTCCTGTAGCATACTTAAACACTTCCACAACTCTAGATTTCACTTTGGCAGAGATGATCAGGCTTGTAAATCAAAAGCTCTATTCATTGACTTGTCATTTAGAGCTGCTTCCAGCAGTCATCAAAAGTTATCTTTATGCTGGGGTAGGTCTACTCTGATGCTATATGGATTTGATATCCTGTGCTGGAAAAGTTGGGGGTGGGGAATCGGGGAGGAGCTGGGTTGCTCAGTGGATAGAGCACAGGGCCTGGAGTCAGGAAGACCTGAATTCAAATCTGGCCTTAGACACTATCTGTATGACCCTGAACAAGTCAGTTGACCTCTCTTTGCCTCAATTTCCTCCTCTGTAATGGGATAATAATAGCACCTACCTCCCAGGCTTGTTATCAGGATCAAAAGAGATAACAATTGTAAAGTATTTAAGTACAGTGCTGGGCACATAGTAAGTGATATAAGTAAGTTATTATTATTATTATTTTCTGCTTGTGTTTATTACAGAAGACTCTTTTGTTAAGGTCTGCATTGATTTCTATGCACAGGCACACATCTATCCAATTCACTCACTGCCAGAAGAGAATATGAATGTCAGTGGCCACCCTCACTGACTATGCTCGATTCTTTAGCCGCTGGTGACTTTTCCTCCTATCAGCTTGACTAAATCCAATTATCTGTAAGAACCAATCACTAAGGCAATACAGAACTGCTTCTGACAGGGTGAAATGAACACCAATGTTGTAAAAGAAAGACAATTTCTCAGTAGCCAAACATATGGTCTGTAACGTAGCAGGTGTTGGTATAATCCAGAAAAAATCACTCATCAGAAGGGGGTTTTAATTCATTATGGTCACTTTACAAATCAAAGCTGTCACTACCTCAGCTGTATCATCTTCAAAGTTTCATTGACATCAAATATGTTTACTGTGACCTGCATCACAAACTGATGCCTGTCTGAGCAAGAGCTGCAGATGACTCATCCTCCTCCCCAAACCTCAATCTCCATTCTCCTTTTCTTATAATTCCCTCCCATCTACTCCTTTATTGGTAAAATGAGCCTAAGCCTGGACAGAATGGTATACAGCAGGGATAAGAAGTTTGCTAATGATAGGACATGTTTACGTGTCCTATTTTCAGTCTACAGATTTTGTCACAATTTTGTTAATAGGCATAGACATGTACTCTTATTTCTTTGGGGGAAGGATGGACCATTCCTGTGATCTCATCAAGGTAGAGAACTCCTGGGGTGGAAACATTCTCCATCAAGGCAAATGGGCAACCTATCCTTAAATTGTAGCCTTAAAGAGTTGCCTGGGGCAGAGAATTTAAGGGACTTGTCCAGGGTTATACAGACAAGCTATGTCTGGGGTAGGATTTGAACCCAGGTCTTCTAGAGTCTAGTGCTGGCTCTCTGTTAACTTGACTCTGTTGCATGTGCTCTAGTCTCCAATGATGAGGAAATTGAAGGTCAGAGAAATGAAATAAATGACTTGTCCAAAGTCATGTCAAAGTAAGTGGCTGAGGGGCAGCTGGGTGGCACAGTGGATAGAGTACCAGCTCTGGAGTCAGGAAGACCTGAGCTCAAATCCAACCTCAGACACTTACTAGTTGTGTGACCTTGGGCAAGTCACTTAACCCCAATTTTCTCTCCTCCCCCCCAAAAAGCAAGTGGCTGAGCTGGGGAGTCAGATTTAGATCTTCTGACTCTGAGCTCCCTGACCTTCCCACTATGCCAGGCTCTCCTGTCTCATTAGTCCAAATATTCACATATTGTTTTGCCAAAGTATTCTACTTACTAGTCCTTTGAACTGCACTCATTTTTAAGGGACTGTAATAATAGATTGTATTTATGGATTACACTAGAGCTACAGGAGGGTTTGTAATACTATTGTGCGCTATTCTCATATAACTCACATAAGAGTTCTATGAAGTAGGCAACGTAAACATTCTTGGATAGGCAGCAAGACATACTGGAAAGACTTTTGGACTTGGCAAAGACTTAAATCTGAATCCTGTCTTTAGCATTCACTAGATGGATAACCAGCCAAATCACTTAACCCTTCTGAGCCTTAGTTTCTTCGTCTGCAAAACAGAGATTAAAAATAATAGCAGGATCTATTTCACAGGAATATTGTGAAGTTCAAATGTTATGACGAATACAGAGCAATCTGTAGAACTCAAAAGCCTATGAAAATATGCATTATTATAACCCCATTTTATAGATGAACCTACCTGAGGCTCTCTGAGGAGAAATTGTTGCACTTAACCAATTAGTCAACAATTTTTATTTGTCAAATTTATCAAGTACCTACTGTATGCAAGGCACATAGTATAGAGATATCTTGGTGTCTTGGATAGAAGACTAGCTTTGGATCCAAGAAGACCTGGGTACCAAACTTGTCTTTTGACACACAATGGCTGTGGGACTACAGTCATTTAACCTGTCAGGGCTCTAGGTTTGAGTGTCTGACTGTAACACTACAAGTTGCAAATATAACAAGACCTTTGACAAACATTATTTACTTCAAAAGGTATAATTACAAATACACAAACTTACTTCCCCAGCAAATGGGAAGCATAGTCCTCCTTCTCCCTCTATGTCACCTGAGTCCCTAGAGAGGAGAAGGGGATTAGATTCATAGTTTAGCTCAGTTCCCATAAAGCACAGTCCCAGTTCCAAGTCCCAACCCCCTACCTCAGGGCTAAAGTCTTAGGCACCTTGGCTTCTTCTATGCAGACCTAGCTGGTTACACCATCCAATCCTGGTTCCAAAGTCACCAACACTTGAATTCCCTGATCCCCAGCAGATCACCTTGGTACTAGAAACTGAAGACAAAACCACACAACACAGAAACAAACATTCCCAAGCTCATTTCTCTGAGCCACAAGACCCTTCCTGCTTATTTTTCAGTTCTTCAGTTCTTCAGTTCTATGAAAACAGCAAATGTCTGTATGATCAGTTTTAAAGATACAGACAGTCAATCCAGGAGACTTCCCCCCACCCACATTCTATGGGACTCCATTTTAGCCTTACTGGGCATGCTCAAAAGGCAGTCTGGGTTACACAGAGAAGATGCTTACCTGAATAGGTAAAGGAACCTACCTTATCTAGACCAATGAAATCACAGGTCAAATCCTTATTCCTTCTCAATAAAGTATGTGCCAGACACTACAGATGCAAAGGCAACAATGAAAGTCTCTGCCCTATAGGTGCTGGCATTTTATGTTCACATATGCATAATACATAAAAAATAAATTCAAGCTTATTTGGGGGCAAGGTCGGAGGAGAGGCGCTACCACCTGGGCATGATCTCACATAAAAGATGCTACTTGAGATGAACTTCTCAGAAAACTCAGGATTTGAGAAGAAGGTGGGGACAAAGTGCATTCTAAGCATGTGGGACAGCTCTGGAAGGATAAGAAAACAAGAAATGGAATGGCAGCAAGAAGGCCAGTTTGGCAAGCAATGTGTGAAAAGAAATCATATAATTTTATATAGATACATGTATACACACATACCTATATGCACACATATGTACATATGTGTATGTGTGTGCACATGTATGTGTCTGTGTTTACACATGCATATATACAGGTATCCCTTCCACATCGTGACTTTCCCCATCACAGGTTTCAATACATGGCAGGTCGGTGTAAGAAATTAAATGGAAATTTTAGGGGAGCTTTGTGGAAGCTATAGAGAACACACAAAGGCCAACAGACAATTTAGAAAACGTTTAGATACTCAGAAATACATAAGATATATGTATAGAATATCAACATATTCTATCTTTCAATACCATAATAATTTAGACTTCTTCTCTGGTATGTAGGGAGGGACAAAACATTTTACATGGATTTTCCAGATCTAGTAAATTCCATGATGTGGAAGGGATAACTGTAGTTGTTGTTGTTCAGTCATTTCAGTCCTGTCTAACTCTTCATGACCCCATTTGGGGTTTTCTTAGCAAAAATACTGGAGTAGTTTGCCATTTCCTGCTCCAGCTCATTTTACAGATAAGGAAAATGAGGCAAACAGTAAAGTGACTTGCCCAGGGTCACACAGCTACTAAGTGTCTGAGGCTGGCCTCACTTCCAGACCTGTCCTCTTTCTACTATCATATAGCTTGTTGCCAATATGTGACATGAAGATGAAGAACTAGGAAGTTTGAGTATATTGTATTCTAAAGAAGTCATTCTCTCCACAAAAAATGAGATTCCTAATGATTCCCTGGCCCAGTATGTTAAATTCTGGGACCCCCCCACAAATAAAATAACAATGGAATCATTCATTGTGTTTGCTAAGCTTTCACTACCTCGAAAGGAGTTCCTTTTCAAATATTTATAATTATGACTAGTTTCTGCATTTAATTTTCTGGAGAACAGTAAATAAATTTTATGGTAACAGGTAAACGCCTGGAAGCAGAGCACCTGGAAAGGGTGTGAGTCTAACTGATATTATTCATTGGTTTCACCTGTACCAGCCTCTCAGAAAGGCTTTTTTTTAAATCAGTCAGGAGACATGTTTCAAACTTTTATTCTAAAAGCATTACCTTGACACTCTTGGAAAATATATCAACAGTTCTTTGTGGAAAAAAAAGAAGGAAACAACCATTTTTAAGTGGCTGCTATGTGCCAGGAAGTATGCTAAGTGCTTTATAAATGTTTCATTTGATCCTCACAACAACCTTGGGAGGTAGGTGCTATTTTTCTCCCCATTTCACAGTTGAGGGAAACTGAGGCAGATAGAGATTAAGTGATTTGCTCATGTGTCTGAGGTCAGATTTAAACTCAGCCATTCCTGACTCCAGGCCCAGGAATTTATCCACTGTGCCATCCAGCTGCTTCTGAAAATTATTAAAAACTCAAAAATTATCTTATCTTTACAAATTAATGGATAGGACTAGGCCTATGTACTAACTAAACTGCAGGAGATAGAATTTGCACCCTGAGGAGTAATGAGATCTTACTAAGTGATAATGGAACAAAGAGAGGCTAAAGATCACTAGCCCTTGCTAATCAAGAGGCAGTCTGATACCTAATGGAAACACTGCTGGACTGGGAGTCAGAATATTTGGCTCTGATTCCTGTAACTTGTGTCACTATGGGTAAGTTTTCATCACCTCAGTTCCTCCTCTATAAGATAGGAATGATGATACTTTGGTTTTTTATATTGTAGGATTCTTGAGAACAAAATGCTGTATAAAGCTTAAAAGTGTCAAAGAATGGGAATTGCTATTGCTCTTTATCAAGATTTCTGGGGCCAAACAACTGCCAATTCATATATCAATAACTGGTGCTTTACAAGTTTTCAGAGTTCTTTTTCACACAACAACTGAATTAGGCAGCAGAGCTATCGATATATACATTTTAAAAGTAAAGAAACTTGAAGCCAAAGATGGGTGAAATGGCTGGTCCAAAGTCACACAGCTAAAAAGTAAAGGCACCAGAAATAAAACCTAGATCTATGAACTCTGGATCCCAGAGTTCTTTCCACTTTCCACTACAGGACTCTCAGAGACCACTGAGTGCAGCCTTTACCAGAACCAGAATCTCTGCCAAGAATTCTTGCCAACGTAATCATTCAGCCTTCGCTTGGACTTCTGGTGAGGGCAAGCCCACTACTCTCTAGACAACCCATTTTGGCCTTTATTAGAGTTTTTTGGCTACTATTTCTCATTACTGATTCATATTGAACTTCCATTAAAAAAACCCTAGATTTTTTCCAGACAAACTCCTGTCTAGCTGTACCTCCTCTCTTATATTTGTTATATTTATATGTTTATATGTTTATTATTTATTTATATTTGACATTTTGACATATAAATAAAATGTTTATATATTTATTAACATATATGTTATTTTTTTTTGAACCAAGGTATAAAACTTTCCATTTTCCCCTCTTAAGTTTTCGTTTTATTAGGTTTGACTCAAAGTTCTAGCCCATCAGGATCTTTTTGAATCCTGGCTCTGACCTCTAACATCTTTGCTATCCCTCCCAGTTTTGTGTCATTTGTTAATTTGAAAACATCATCTATTCCTTAATCTAAGTCATTGATAAAAATGTTAAACATCATTGAGCTAGAGACCTAATTTCAAAATGTCATCAAACCATTCATTGGGTCCAGTCCTTCAACAACTTATGAATCCAGCTAGTTACTGTTTCACAAAGTAGCATGAGAGACTTTGGCTACAACTCTAGCATTCCCTTCATCTTCCAGTTTAGTAATCTGGTCAAAAAGGGTTAGGGATGGGGCAGGGGAGTTGGAAATGATGTGTTCCTGATGAAGTTCTTTGTGATTACTGCTTCTGTTTCTAGTCATATACTAATCAACCCTTTAATAATGTGTTTTAGAATTTTTACCTGAACTCAAAGTTAAGTTCATTGGCCTGTATTTTCAAATTCAAATACTTTATCAGCTTTGTTTCTACCTGAATTGTTCTTCACACAAATGTTCTCCACCATTCATTCTTCCCTATGCTTCCTATATTTCCTCATATGAGTATATCTTTTTAATATATAATACTTCTCTGCTTCCTCTGTTGCTATTGATTATAGTATGCTCTTCTAGAGCCATATTCTAGTCACAGGTCCCATCCTTCCAAGTCTCAGTGATCAACTTATGATGATGTCAACTTGCCCCTTGGGTTAGGATCACTTATGTTATTTTATTTTATTGAGTCTGAGACTTGTGCAGACTAGAAGTTTAATGGTCACTCGTAGACCCAATTCCACTACTGCTCAGCACTGGAGCTTTGACCTGCTCTTTTTCTTAACTGGGCCAGTTTGTCCCTCCTTAGGCAGCTTCTCCCACTCCCCCACCCCTTTCTGGTGACTTAGCATATCAGTATCTGACTCAGTGCCAACCCTCAGTCAGTTTTAGTTCTACTTCCACTCTGAACTTTTAAGTTCAAGAGATCCCCCAGCTACAGCATTCTGGTAACAAGGATTAGAGGCTTATATCACCATACCTGGATGGGATCACTTTTTCTATTTCATAGAATCAGAGTCACAGAATTTCAGAGTCAAAAGGTATGTAAGATCCTATATAGCCCAACCCATCCATGAACAAGAATCTCTACAACATATCTAACAAGTGATCATCAAGCCTTTACCTGAAGACCTTTAGTAAAAGTAAACCCATTACTATTCAAGGCAGCCCCTTCCACTTTTGGATAGCTTTAATTCTCCAAAGGTGCTTCCTTAGATCAAACCTAAATTTATCTCCATAACTTCTACCCATTGCTCATAGTGATGAGCTCTATAACTAAGAGGAACAAGCCTAATTTGTCTTCCACATTGTAGCCAACCATTAGCCCTGCTTCCCCTTGTTTTCTCTTCTCTAGGTTAACCATCTCCAGTTTCTGCAACCTGTCCTCTAGGGCATGATCTCAAGGCACTTTGTCATATTGACTATTCTCCTCTGGATTGTCCTTCAACTAGTTCCAAAGAATAATAGCTAATAGTAGCTAGCATTTATATAGCACTTTGTCATGCAAAGTCCTTTAAATGTTATCTCATTTGTTCCTAATCTATATTACTACCCTATCTTCTAGTTTTCATATCTTCATCTTCTCTACTAGAATAGTTTGAGATGTTGTCAAATGCTTTGCTAAAATTTAGATAGATATTTATAACATTCCCTTTATCTACCATTTCAGTAACACTGTCCAAAAACAAAACAAAACAAAATAAAACCTCAAAAACAAAAAAACAAAAAAGGAAATGGGATTGCTTTGTCATGATCCCTGGTTCTATCCTGGGCTTAAAGGGGAAAGGGAACAAATATTTATTAAGTAACTTACTATGTGTCAGGCATTGTACTATGTGTTTTACAAATATTACTTCATTTAATTCTCACAACAACCCTGGGAGGTGAGTAGAATTATTATTCCCATATTACAGTTGAGGAAGCTGAGTCAGACATAGATTATATGACTTGCCCAGGATCAAACAGCTAGTAAGTGCCTGAGGCTAGATTTGATGTCCGGTCTTCCTGATTCCAGACCTGGTGCTCTAATCACTGCATCACCTAACTACCTCTAAACCTAGATACTTAATTTAAGCATCCAGTATCCTCTCAGATAAGAAGGAAATTGCAAACCACTGCTGAATCTTTGCTAAGAAAACCCCATGGACAGAGTAGTCCACAGATCATGAAGAGATGGACATAACTGAAAGACTGAACAAAAACAACGATTCTCTGACAGGCAATATGGTCATCACTTTACCTGCCTTGTTACCTATACTGTATTCATTTTTAGATAGACATTTGAATCCATGGGTCTTACTATAGACTCCTTTCTTGGATTTTGTTACCTATTCATTTCTGAGTGTTTCTTCTGCATGGTATCTGTCTTGGTAGATATACACATATACACACATACACACATACATACATATATACAACAAGTTACCAGGCCAATTTGTCTTGACCATCCCTTGCTAGGTGTATTCCAACCTTGACCAAGAGCCCAGCAATCTTGCCAAGAACCCAGCAATCTTATATGTTAAGCCAAGATCCAAAAATCCAAATCCTGTTTTCAGGCTCCATCTTCTTAACCAGCTATTAACTTCCAACATCTGCTGGCCTTTTCTGAAAGCCTGGCCTTCACCTAGCCACAGTGATAGCCATGAGTTCTCCAAAAATTGGACTAGAACTAGAGACATTTATTGCTCAGCAGAGCCTCATCCATACACATGTTGGCTTTTTTGGAATTCTTGCTTCCTTTTTGGAGTTTCTCTGCATGGTAAGAAATTTTGTGCTTTTTGTTTCTGGCCTGAGTATCAGTGAAATCCCGTTTGTGTAACTAGTATAGATCACTGTAATCTGAATGTAGGAAAATCCCCCACTAGTCAAAGTGCCTCATATGGATTTCAGAATCCAATCTAAACCCCCCCAACCCCACCCCCACCAGCCAGATCCCAACAAAGCCACAGTAGTGAAGGTAGATGGAAAGTGTAGCATTGAACAATGCAGTCACAGGAATTTTTGTATGAGCTAGTTTCCTTGTTCTGGCTAACATTTGAATAGTGGCTGACCGCAGTTAATAGCCAACATACACTTGGGACAAATAGGTTTTTATTACTCACATTTTTCATTTCTGGCTTCGACACTCTGAATTTGCTGGAGCAAAATGCTAGTACTACCAACATTTCCACAGAGGAAAAAGACACATGGTCAATTTTCAGAGGGGCTAAACAGAAAATGACTTTGGATGCAAAAGGAAGCTGGTGAGATTCAAGATATATGCATACATATAAATGCACACACATACACATGCATATATAAACACATGCAGACACATAAACAAATACATACATACACATACATATATAGCATACATATATATGCATACACAAACATGCATATGTGCAAATATACATGCAAACACATACAAAAACCTATACACATATATACAAATTCATATATAATTCATATACAAATATGTGGATATGCAAATACAGATTCACATACAGATTCATATGCATAAACACATACATTTACAAAAACCTGTGTGTATATATATATACATATACATACAAATATAAAAGCATATATAAACATATGCATGCACATATACAAATACATAATACACATGCACACACACATCAATATGCACATGTACATCCATAAACATACACATGTACATGCACATGCATATACACATACACATGCGCATGCACATACATGACAGCTAGGTAGTACAATGGATAGAGTGCTAGGCCTGGAGTCAGGAAGACCTGATTTGAAATTCAGCCCTAGACACTTTCTAGCTGTGTGACCCTAAGTCATTTACCCCCTCTTTGTCTTAGTTTCCTCAACTGTAAAATGGGGATAATGATAATAATACCTACTTTCCAGGCCTATTGTAAGGATCAAATGAGATAATAATTATAAAGCACTTAGCAGAGTAACTGGCACATACTAAGTGTTATATAAATGTTAGCTATCATCACTATTATATTATCATATATGTATATAATTAACCAATATTCTAAAAGAGGAGGTAAATAATGAAATAATGAGATCTAAAACTGTGCTCTTAACTTCCACTATATTATGCTGAGCTCTGAAACAATTGCAAAGCTTCCCAGAAAAAAAAAAGTATCCCTTCAAATAATCACTGAAGACAAATGCGATTTGTTTACCAGGCTATACCTAGGGAAAATGGTGGGTAGTGGATAAAATCCTAGACTTGGAGCCAAGAAGACTTAGCTTCAAATCCTCTCTGGACCTCAGTTTCCTTATCTTGGAAGTGAGGGGGTTGGATTTCATGGTGTTTAAGATCCCTTTCAGCTCTAAATCTATAATCTTGTCATTTATTATCCAATAAAAGCTATCCCCTCCAAAGAAAGCAGAAACTGTATCTCCTCAATCTTTACAGCATTGTAGCTCTAGAACTGGAAGGACCTCAGGCACCATCAGGTCCAATCCCCATACTTAATAGGTGCTAAAGTCTAGAAGAGTTAAATGATTTCCCAAAGGTCACACGGGGAGAAGGGCTGAATTTGAATCCAGGTCCTTTGACTCTAGAGCTCAGAGTCTTTTCACTACTAATGGTTAATAAATGTTTATTGATTGATTGATTGATTCACTCTACCACCCTGCCACCTTCTGGCCCAGGGGTGTGTGGTTCTTTCTAATTCTGTTGCCAATTCTCTTTGGCACAGTCTCCTTCACTCCCATGATGGGGATCATGGGACCACCCAGGTTACTCTATTCATGCGTGCCTTTTTTAGAAGATTGAGCCCATGTGTCCCCTCCATGAAACCAAAATGTACATGCACTGTTCTGTGGAAAGTACTCTACTCCAATTCCAACTATAAAATAAGGTTATTGACTTTTCATAGCCATGCTATAACTGTGTAGGTTTGTAAATGATTTGTTTATGCTGAAGGATAGTTTGGCTGTCTCTTTTATAATCCTGTGAGCATGCCTATGCTATTAGATTAAAAAATGACCAGCACTAAAATTCAGGGCTATAACTAGGATGGAGTGACTGGGCCTTAATCACAGATAACTGACAGTATTTCTAGCCCAGCAACATAAAAACAACAGACCTTTGCATCTATTTAGCAAAAATAATTAGCTAGATAAGAAAGTTACCCGATGGTGAGCCTGGGTGACTTCCTCCCAAACCTAGATCTGTTCTTCTCTCCCTTTAGTTGACGACACACTTCATACCATTTTTTCTGGGATAAATTTATAATAATTTCTCTGGTCCCAATAACAGCTGCCAAGGTTATTGGAAATAAATAATAATAATAGTTGGTGTTTAAATAACACTTAAAGCTCTGCAAAGCACTTTCCTCAATGAAAACATGATCAGGTAGGTGGTCAAAGTATTATTACTTTCATTTTGCTGATGAGGGAACTGAGACTGAAACAAGTTAAGTAATTTTCTCATTGGCAAACAGCTAGTAAGTGTTCTGAGGTGTTCAGGGAGGATTAGCACCTCTGGTTCAAGGGCTTACAGAGCCCTTTTCAGGGCTGTTCATCCACTTTGGTGTCCACCTGTCACCCAACTTTTACCTGTGTCTTCAAGAAGTATGTGCAGTGGCCACATCCCAGTAAAACCTTCTCAGCAGACAGGCTAAACAGGTTGAGGCTTCAAACCCATTGGTGAGTTAGGGGGATATGTACTTCAAGCATATGAAGACTTCCTCAGGCAGAATGGGCAGATGAGAACAATCTGTTCCAATGGGCATGGAGGCAGCTGATGTAGGCACTGTGGAGTGCTTAGAGCTTGGTCAGACATTGAAGATGCCAAGGTCATCCACTGAATCCTGAGCCATTGCCAGTTATCCTGACTTTCATCTTACCATTGGACTTCAATGAATCTGGAAGAGAGAGTGAGGCTGGTGACTGTGCAACTCTGCCTCCTTGAAATCCAATTCATGCCCAAGACATCACCCCATGACATCATTGGTCCTCTTCAAAAATAACAAGTGTTACAGCCAGAATTCTACACCAGGTCTTTGGACTCTAAGGCTAGGGCTCTTTCCACTACCCACATGGCCTCTCTAAAATAAGCATACTCTCTGCCTTCTTAAGGGATATATTCTAGTGGTATCTTAAATAGAGAAATTCTAAAAATCTCTATTGGACTATACTATGGCAAAGACTGTTTCTCTTTTCCACCCTTTTTTCTTTACTTACTTGCAGAATGCCAAGTTTGCTTTGCCAGTCCTCCCTATTCTGTCTGTAACAGGAAGCAACCCCAGCTGATTTGAGGAATCCCTAACATCTTCCCCACCAGGAAGACACAAGGAAACTTGAAAGAAAACTGGGAAAAATAGGATAATTTTTCAAGCTTTTAGATCCCTGGAGAATACTTATTCAGAGTCAAAACTTTAACTAGGTTAAGGTAGGTGCACTGTGCTAATACTCAAAGGAGTGATTTCTTTTTTTTTTTGAGGGGGCATAAACTTCCTCACTAGGATGGTCAGTGACCACTGAGCCAGTGCATTATACCTTTCAGTCTTCTGCCAGTCTTTGTCCAGATATGGGAGGAAATACAGGTTGCAGAATAGAACTGAGACATGGGATGGCTAAAAAAGATCAGGGGAGGGAATTTGCTGACCCTTCTACTTATGATTAGATCTCTTCTGCACCAATGCCATTCCCCCAGTCTATCATATAGGTACCCTTTCACTCCTCTCTCAACTGTTTTTGCTCCAACTGAAAAAAAAATATTCCAAGGTACACCTCTGGAAAGTGAATATTAAACTTTAAAGACACCTTATCTCAAATTGGTCTGGATGACTGAAACCCATTTGGACATGAGAGGAATGGTGTGCTCTTGATTCCCGAGGTAAATTTCTGCAAAGTCATATTCCCATAATACAAGGGAAACACTTCAGGGCAGATGCCCCTTGCTAGACACTGTGTTAGAGCTATAATGCAGGGAGAACTTAATTTTCTAACTAGTGAAATAAAGGCTTCCCTATACCAAATATGTGGTTCCTACCCTCAGTGCTTGTGTGGAAACCAAATACTACTTTTATTCACATCTGCAGAAAGTTAAGCAAGAGAATTAGTTGGAGATTTCCCAGAGTGAACTTTTGTTGGAAACAAAGAGCTAAAGAAAATATGGCCTTCAAGGGTAAGACTCCTAGATCAGAGCTGATATCTGGGAGCCCAGTCTCAAGAGGAGTCTGGGTCACAGATTAAGTATGTATCAGGAGAGAAAAGATTGAGAACCTCTATAATATACTAAATACAAATTATGATTTGCCAAAATTACATAAGAAAAACCAGTATCTGCTACCTCCTCTAGTAGCCAGAAAATATTATTATTAAATTCTTTGTTTTTACATGCAAGTGTAACATTAAGATAACTCTAGTTAGGTATTCATTTTTTACCAATGAAGTTAAGCGTCATGAAGAAGTTGTAAGCAAACTTCCTCTGCCATCCCTTAGGACCAGAAGCAAGAACTCCTAAAGATTATAGGGGTCAGCATCTGGACTTCTTCAGTTTCTATTTTATTTTGGTTTGCTTTGTTTGTTTTCCTAAGAAACCTAACGTTTTTCACAAATATGACTGAGAAGTAATTCATTTTTCTGAGCCAAGCTCAAATTTAACCTCCTCCATAGAGCCTTCCTAATATATAACTGGATGTTTTGGCTTATATCTTCTCTGACTTCTTATAAATATATAAATGTAAAGCTCTTAGCATAGTGCCTGGCATATACTAGGTGCTTAATAAATACTTGTTTTCCTACCCTACCCCCAATAGCCTTATTTTTTCTGTATTACTCATTTGGTAATTAGTAATATATCATCAGACACCTACTAGCTGTGTGACCCTGGGCAACTCACTTAACCTTGTTTGCCTCAGTTTCCTCCTCTGTAAAATGAGCAACCCACTCCAGTATCTTTGCCAAGAAAACCAACTGGGGTCATGAAGAGTCAAACATGACCGAAAAATGACTCAACAAAACCCTGTACTGTCATATAAATAATTCCTCTGCAGCTGTGTTACCTCCTCCATGAGATTAGTATTTTTTCATGCTTCTCAAATCATGCCCCATAGGCCATGTATTCAACATGACAACTTTGTTCTTTTCAAAGACTGGGCTGCCTAGAGCCCTACTTGTTCTGCCCAAAGACTTAGGAAAAACCCAGAATGGTGAGATAAGAAAGAGGGATCAGTAGTGCAGAAGGGAGCACATCCTTGTATGTAGGAGTATGTTTATCCCAAAGGCATAATCCCAAAAAGCAGTGTTGCAATAATTTACCTTCTAGGAAACATCACAGTATTCTCAGTACTCAAAGGCATAATCCATGGCATTTGAATAATGGGTTCTATTCCTGGCCAATTGACACTGCTGATCTACAAAGCTCCCCTTTTGCTTAACAGATGCAATACAGTTGCTTGAAATGCCATATAAAACACAAGAGAACTCTGACAGCCCTCCACCACACTCCTCCATCTGCCAAGATAGGTTCCACCTCATTTAATATCTGTTCTGAAATGCTGAAAGTTTAGAGGAAAGTGGACGTGAAGCAAAAGCATACATTTTTCAATTACAATCATTTTTTTAGTTCAGTAACACTGAGCCCAATGGAGGCAATAGATATGATTTCAAATGCACCTCCCTCATATAGGAACATACATGCTTACATGCACACAAACACACACATACACACACACACACACACACACACAAATAAAATGCCAAGTGTAGATGTTACTGGTTTTCCATCATAACCAAGATTATAGACACTGACTAAAGTCAGCCTGAACTACTAATACTGTTAATAATGTCTACAGACTGATAACTATTAATACTAAACTATTAATAAATGTTAGTTGATGTTGCTAGACCTATACAAACAGATTTCCTTTTTAGAGCCAAACCCAGTTGCTCAATCTGATTTTTATGCATTGGTGAGCAGGAACCAGCTTATATGGGTTCCTGAGAGCACATTGTTAAATTTTTACTGTAGGCATTTGCACCTTGAAAATCAGCAAAGGCTACAGATCAAAATCTGATTTATTGTCTTATTGATTTTCTATAATTAAGAAAGTACTAGAGAAAATGGTAATAATGAAGATTAAATTTAAAAGTAGGTTGTGAGTACATTTTTTCCACAGAAGGCTAGTTGTTATATAGTTATCAGAACATCCCTGCTTTGAATGAATAAAGGTACCTTTATTCATTTCTTCAGTTGACTTTGCCCAACTGTCAGTTTTTTATGGTTTAATCTTGTGATTTAATCTGTGTAGTGAACTCCCTTTACCCATGCAAATTTGCATTGCTAACTTCTGCATTTTTTTAAACGGACAAATCTGTGATTTGATCAAAATATAGAACTCCCAGTGAGGGAAACTTCTTTACCTGTGAAGAATTGGTCCTAGTGTTTAGGTTGGCCCACACTTTAAAAATGCACATTTTCATAACTGAACCAGATAGAGGGCAGGGTTAGCAGGACGAGGAGACATTACAGACTCTGTTTCGAATTTATGATTCTTTGCTCTCCCCAGGATCAATGGGTATACATGGTAAAACAGCACATTTAGATTTTTTTTTAAATTGTTTAGTCTGGAAGTTCTGGCAGTTAAACTGGTAATGTACTTGAACCCCCTCACTCCACAGAGGGGATAAATGAAGTATAGAATGGGAAAATAGCTTGCCTGAGGTTATAGGATGATAGATCTAGAGTAGATAGAAGATAGAAGAGACCTCAGAGGCGATTAGTCCAACATCTTCAGTTCATATATGGAGAAATTAACAAGCCTAAAGATTCCAACACTAAACTAAAAATGGTGATGTGCAAACAGCATTAGCTTTATGAGAGCAAGTGCTCCATAAGTACTAGTCTCTGGAGTATTGGAGTCGCCACCCTCCTTTTCAGTTCTATGGTGTTAGGAATAGATAGGTATACAAGCCAGACGCTGAATCAAAGCTTTGGGAGCCTGGAGCTGACAATTCTTTGTCCTATTAATCCAAGACCTGAGACCTTTGGAATGATGTAAATCCATGGTTCCCAAAGTATAGTCCCAGGGTCCCTGGGAATCTCTAAGGTCAAAACTACTTTCATAATTACACTAAAATATTCTAATGTCTATTATAGTAAATATCGATAGATATGACCCACATAAGCAAAATCTCTTGAGTTTCCTCAGTAATTTTCAAAAGTATAAAGCATTCCTCAACTGAGAAAGGTTGAGACTTCATGCTTCTCTCAAGCTATCCAATCATAATGCAGACAATTGTGAATTAGCTTGTCTGATTCATGTTCCATCTTTTCTCAGGGACAGAATGTCTATGATAGGCCACTGGACTTCCTTGTTGGCTCACTCTTCGTGCTGTATTGTGACTGGGAAACCAAAGGGAGAGCTCTACTCTAACCTGAACAAGGTTTTTCTGCCATGGTGAGTAGGAACTTGGAACTGAATGTAATGTCGTACTCCGTGATATACAAGTATATTTACTTTTAAAGTTTACTATGCTTGATCTACACTATACTAACCATTGAGGTTAAATGTCATCCAAGGTCACACAAGTAGCAAGTCAAACAGCTGGGATTTGAAGTACTGGACTTTTTAGAAAATGATTTTGGTTATAAAGCAAAGATTTTTAAACCTCACATTCTTTCAGGAGGTTGTCTACATCAAAAAATCGGTCTGTAGACATGTAGCATTCAAGGAAATTTTAATTAGAAATAAGATCTAGCATTACTAGATTTGGGTTGGGGGGTAATATTTCCTCTCTCTTTTGATAGGTAAGTGTTTAGGTGGGAAGAAAGTCTAATTGGAGAGCATAGCACATGTTCTCAACATAGATATGCCCCACATGGCAATAGTCTTTCTATTCCTTCTTGTAAAAAAAAAAAAAAGATGGAGGTACTCAGAGAACTGATGGGAACATTGGAAAAACATCCCTAGGGTTAGCAAAGAGAAATCACAAATGGGACTCTCATTTGAAAGAGACCATAGTCAGTATCTATTTAGGAAATGATCAGATAGAGACTTTAATTCCAAGTGAAACTAGAACTTAATGTTAGAGAAGCCTAGGGGTTTCAACACTCAAACTAAATAACTTAGAACAGAGAAGTCAGTTGGAATGGCAAATCCATTCCTTTAATGAGCTGAAACAGCCAAACAGAATAGATTACTAGTGACTGTGACTAATGGATGTTGTGGTAGCTGAGGGGAAAGCATCCTGAAAGCTTTTGATGTCAACCTGGTTTGAAGTTTCTGGGTACCATCTTAGGAATATGTCCAATTCTCAAATAAAAGTTCACTCTGAGCTGAAAAAAGCATTCAGATCAAACATGGATATAAAACTAGAGTTAAATTTAGAAATGATAAATAGCTGTTAAGGATCAAAGAGTAAGTTACTTAATAATTCAATTGTAAACTCCATGGGGGAAGATTGCATGTCTCATCTAAAACTTGGCATCACTCCCAGCACTTGCCATGGTGCTCCGTACACAGTGGACACTAACTGTTTGTTGAACCAAAATGAATTAAATTATACCTCAGTCCTCCTTAAAATTACATGTGATTTTTTTATGCTTATGCTTATCTTATTCTAATGAGCTCCGTTTCTATAAAAAATGATAATTGGGTAGGAAAGTTTGCTAATCTCTCCTTCAATTAACTATGTATGTGGGAAACCTGTCTGTTTGGACCATGAGGCCATTGCCAAGGCATCAGTTGATGAGAGGAAATTTTCATTGCAGCCAAGATATTGAAGAGAAAGTACAATTTGGAGTCATGAAACCTAACACTGTGCCATATAGTCATTCAATTCTTGATTTGTAATATTTGCTTTAAGCATAAATGATCATTTATTAAAAATTTACTAATGAAACACAGCTAGAGACCAGAAGAGATGTGAAGTTTGAATAAGATACAGTCCCTGCCCCTCAAAGAGCTTGTAGTCTAACAGAGGCTAAAGTATATACACAAGTAACTATCCTATACAATGCACAAGCACATTAAAACAAGATAAAACAAAGTACTAGGCTCAATAGATCTTAGTAATTTATTGAACATGAGAAATAAGGAAGAGGGCAAAGTCAAAGATACTGGTATGGTTTTTAAGTGCAGGAAACTAGGTGAATGATAGAACTAGTAAAGTCTAAAGTAAGAACAGTTTAGTGGATAAGATAAGAATATTGGTTTGGGATATGTGGTGTTTGAGGGGCTGATGAAATACCCAGGAGTAGGCACCCTATAGAGAGTTTGAGATGTATATCTGGAGCTTTAGAAGAAAAGTCTGGGCTAGAAATAGAGATCTGGGAGTCAACTGCACTGATGTGATAGCTAAAGATGTAGAAATGAATGAAACTACCAAAGAGAGACTGCATAAAGAGAAGAGGGTAAAAGACAGAACGTTGGGGAACATCTATCTTAAGGAGTCAGGAAGAAGACAATGAGCCAGAAAAAAAGAAGGAATGGGTTTAAGAGTTGGAAATGAACCAAAAGACTGTGACCTCAGAAGCTAATGGAGGAGAAAAGTCTTCAGTGGTGTCAAGTGCTGCAGAAAGAAAAGGAATAAATAAAATATAAAGAAGATAAGGATTTTTTTAAAGGACATCAGATTTGGTGATTGGAAGGGGCATTGGT
Source organism: Vombatus ursinus (assembly GCF_900497805.2). Taxonomy (NCBI): domain Eukaryota; kingdom Metazoa; phylum Chordata; class Mammalia; order Diprotodontia; family Vombatidae; genus Vombatus; species Vombatus ursinus. Next base: position 6,971,154 of record NW_020954590.1, on the reverse strand, counting down.
GATCTTTGACAGAGTAGTTTCAGTTAGAATGGTGGTAATAGAAGCCCAACGGCAAGTACTTGAGAGAGTTGATTCTATGCATGGATGTATTTTATCATATTTTGTATGAGGTTTCATTATAATAATATGTAGAGAGAATATGTTTGTTCATAGTGCTTCCTTGAGAGTATCAAGTGTTTTCTTGAGAGTATCAGGACTAGAATTTCAAGTTGACTTTGTTGACCTCATAGTTCTGTTTGGTCAGATTAAAGACAGATACATGTTGGATGGAGATTTTTTTGCTTTGGTAGGTGGAAACTTGGAACTGAATGGAATGTTGCTGTCTGTATCTAAAGAATTTGAATTTGACTATGCTTTTGTTGAATCTAATTAAAGTTATCAATTATAACTATTGGTGGTGAATGACTGATCACTGTTTTATCTAGAAAGGATGTGAATAGGAAGTAGATGGAGGTGGAGCCATGAGTCATATGGCATGATTGACATATTTTCCTAGAAATTATCTAGCTCATAGATATAATAGGAAATGGTAGAGTATTAGATTATTGATGGTCATCAGTCCCAAGGATCTAACTACTGACAGGCCCAATCTATTGCATATATAACAGCTTTCTTCCAAGGAGTTCCAAGTATCTTTACATATATTATTTCATTTTGCCAGTGTTAATGCATTTTCTATTATCCCCAAGAAGGAAGTAAAGATTTTTTAATTATCCTCAGTTGTAGATTTTCCTAAGGCCCATCCCTGACAGAGCCTGTACCAGGATGAAAGTCATTCATACCAGCTTTAACCACTAAACAAGCTGCTTTAATTTTTTTTTGTTAAATCGGGGATTTTTTTCTTCCTTTTGTAGCCTTGAGAAACACTGCATAGGAACCGCAGCAACAAAACATTTGTTACACATTTGAAACCACAGATTAAGGAATTTTGGAACTTACAAAAGGTCTTAGAGATAATCCATTCAAAACCCTTCATTTTTTTTTAAGACAAAGAAACCAAGGCCCACAAATATTAAGCTACTTTCCTAAGCTAATTAATGTCAGAGCCATGGTAGCTTCCAGCACACTCTGATGCCTCAGGGCCACTATACTAGATAGGACAAGGAAGTACAAAAAAGACAATAACCCCTGAGCAAATATAGAGTTCTTAACTCCAGGCAGCAGGATTCAGTGTTTTAAGGTCAGCTGCCCAAATAGGAATTATGTGCACTTAGCAAATTGTGCCAGGCTTATGTCATTGGACCCCTAAGTCAACCTACCCAATTGTGTATCTCCCATGGATTTATGGGGATTGAAAATAAACCCACATTATTATAGTGCTAAGATTGTTTTAGGAAATAAATGCTTGTCAGTTGATTATAAATAACTCTGGACTTAGGAGATCTATCTAGTAAAAGTTCTTAGTCTGCTGCCATTTTGCTTTGTGGATAAGTCACTCACCCTTTCTTTTTTTCAGTTCTATCCTCTGTAAAATGGCAGTAACAATACCTATCCCTACTTGTCTGAAAAGGAATCTGGGTGAATATAAGAGAAACCGTTATGATCCCTTTGGAAGAAGGACAATATAGCAATTTGTGCAGGCATGATGTGTTTAGAAACGATGATTTTTATCCAGAAAGAATAGGAGTAGGTGGTAGATGGAAGTGGAGCCATGAGTGACAAGTCATATTTTCCTAGTTATCTAGTTCATGGATGTAAATAACAGTAAGTGGTAGAGCACTGGACTATTGACAGTCACCAGTCCCAAAGTTCTCAGGACCAACCTGTTACATGTACAATATAGCAACTTTCCTTCAAGGAATTCAAAGAACCTTTACATATATTATTTCATTTAGCCAATGTTAATGTATTTTCCATTATTCCCAAGAAGGCAGTAAAGATGTTTTAATTATTTCCAGTTTTATATTTTCCTAAGGCTCATCAGTAATAGAGGAGAAGAGAAGGGAAAGGGAAAGGGGAGGTGCAGTGATACAGTGACGCGCTAAACCTTAGATCCTGTGAATCTGTGATCTCTATACTCCTGACAACTGAGTTGCAAGTCAGGAGACCCTGGTTTTTCAATTTCTGACCTTTGTGATTTAGGGCAAGTGATTTAACACTTCTGAATCTCAAGGTCCTCATCTGTAAAATGAGGAAGTTGGACTACAATTATTCCTTCCACATTGTGACTTTCCCACTGTGGTTTCAATATTTCATGGGTCGGCATAAGAAATTAAATGGGAATTTTTAGGGAGCCTTGCAGAAGCCACAGATGACACACAAAGGCAAACAGATGCAGAAAAAGTTTAGAAACTCAGAAATGCATAAAATGCATGTATAGTATTGTATAATGTCAATATATTTTAACTTTTAATACCATAATAATTCAGACTTCTCTGGTACAAAGGGAGGGCCAAAAATGTTTTGTGAATTTTCCAGATCATGGGGGCACTGTATCCTTAATCCTTCCCACCATGATGTGGAAAGGATAACTGTAAATGGCCCTTCAATCCCCTTCTTCCTCCAAATCTAAGATGTTACTTATAAATTTTCACAGTCTGTTGTTGACTTTCATGTTTAAAATCTGCAAATATATTTAGTATCAAAAATAGAAAACCTAGCTTGGTTTTGCCATTTCCCAAAAAAGTTCATAAACCATTAGAGCTATCCTTCCTGGTAAGGGGTTGGGGTGATGGGGGGAGGGGGCAGAGAATCATTCTGATTGATCTCATACTTTGGCAGAACCCTTTTTCAAAATTAATGATGGAGAATATTCTGCTCCAGGGAATGGGGAGGGTGAAGTCCTTAGAAATTCTGCAGCATGGCTGAAATTAAATCAGCATGCAAGCCTAAGAAATTTATCACTTTATGAAACCAATAAATATCCAGATTTAGCAAATGTACTTGTGATGGATCACAGACCAAAATTACTTTTTTCCCCCTACCTGTGCTGCAGTGAAATATTTGGGGAGATTTTTTATTTTGCTGACTTTTCAATTTTCCTTTAACGAAAGACCCCCAAGAGGAGGGCGGAGAGAGTGATGGGATGATGGATTTGAGTTTTCCAAAGAAGCTCAGAGATGTGGGGAGCTAAAGCCTTCACCTTATCTTCTCCCTTATTTCATCATACTGTCAGGCTGCGAGTACTTTGCATTCGCTGGATAGCTCCACTCTCTTCACTGAGAGAGGCCAGTGTGACATCCTCCTAAGGACCTCCTGTGGTGAAATGAAGGAACTTCAGGGTAATGATGGGAAGGAGTTTTCAGAGGAGTAAGTCAGATCAGACTAAGTATCAATCAGCTCCTCTCCCCCACTTTACTGTAACCTTTCTGAGTATAAACTCAGTTAGTACTGAAAAGGCATAGGCAAGGGTTTTGTTCTCCATAGGTTTTTCTACTGGACTGAAAAATGAGCTCCCCAAAGGCCAGAAACAAGGCCCTTTGAAAATGTTGACATCCCTAAGCAGTTGACTGGGAGTGAGGAGATAGTCTTCACCATAGCTTCTAATTGGAGCTCTGATACTGGTTAATGGCTTCCTTAAGTCTCACTAGTGGTCAGGTTACTGCATGAATGATCTCAACCAAACTAGTTGCTTGTGGGTTTTGGGGGAAAAAAAATGTGTTATAAGGCAGCCCACAGACTGATTCTGCTACAGTTGTAGAGAGGCCAGAACTCCTAGAGACAACCAGTAATAATAACCAGAAGAGAACTAAAAGACTTAGAATTGAAAAAGGACTTTAGAGATTATAAAATCACATATTTAGAGATGGAAGGAACCTCAGGGGTGATATAATCCCACCTCCTCATTTCACAGATGAAGAGATTGAAGCTTAAGAGAGGTTAAGTGACTTGTCCAAGGTCACACCAATAGTAAACAGCAGAGCCCAAAATTGAACTAAGGTTATCTCATTCTAGAGACAGTATTCATTCATTCCACTACACTATGCTAAATGAATGAATGAATGAATGAATGAATGAATCTTAAAACCTCAAACATTTGTTAATCTATTACTGTGTGCTAAATGCTGGAATTCTTAATACAAAAGCAGACAGACTTTTTCCTCAATGGGCTTACCTAAGGCAGATTAGCAGATATTAGGCTGGATGGGGAGTCAGGAAATCCTAAATTCAAATCCTGCCTCAGACCATTACTATCTACATAACCCTAGGCAAATTACTTAATCTCTCTCAGGCTCAGTTTCCTCATCTGTAAAATAGAAATTATTAGAGAACCTATCTCTCCAGATTTTTGTTAGGATCAAATGAGATAATATATACAAAGCACTTTCCAAATCTCTGAGTACTGCACAAATGATTATTATATTATATTATGATGATTATATTTTGATTGGAGGAGACAATGCAGGTAAAATAGTTGTAGCAAGGGATGGGCATTTTGGTTCAGGAAGTTACAAGGATGGTAAGCAGATTCTGCCCCTGCAGATGAGAAAGTGGAGACTCAGAGAGGGGATGGGATTTGCCCAAAGTCACTTGGGTAAAAGTAGAGTCAAGTTCCAAAGTCATGTTTCCTGGTTCCAAGGCTAATTAATGCTTTTGCCACTACATGACTGTAATAAGTCTGTAGGTTCCCTCACCTATGCTCTTCAGACTGAGGCAGGTCTTAGGCAAGGGATTTGATTCTAGGCCCCTCCATAACCCTAGGATCTGTATTAGCTTCCCCAGAAATTCTAATTTCCTTACAATTCTAAAACTTGCTGATGTGGATCAGAAATACTGGGAGAAGGCATTGAAATGCGTTTCTTTATATCTTTGAGACCAGATCTGGATTCCTGAAGTAGCTGCAATCTGGATTAGGCCATGTATTTTTTTTTCCTTTGGTTGAACCCCTAGGGTAGACCTGAGGGTCTCTGAAGTTGCATGTACGTGTGTGGGGGTGGGTGTGGTGTGGTGTGGTGTGTACTGCACAAGGTATTGAACTTCATTGGGTTTAAATTCTGCTTCGGGTTCTTATGGGCTGTGTGGTCCTGGATCTTCATCAGAGCAATCTACCTCACAACACACATGGAGCTGCCTTTGGAAAGGATTGCCCTTGAGCTATAATCTGTTCTCACCTATGTAGCATCACAGAGAAAAGAGTCCTAGCTTTGGAGAGACAATGGTGTAACCTGAGAGATGGCAGGGGTGGAGAGAGGATCCACCTGACCAAAAGGTGGGAATTTCTGAATCCCAGTGTCTTGGATAAAAAAGGAGAGATTTCCTGAGCAGGCAGCAGTAATCTCAGGGTTGTCTATTTACTAACCCCAAGTTCCAGAGTTCAGGAATCCAGATTTCCAGAACAGAGATCCTGGGCAGCCCCATTCTCTTAGAGAAAAGGGAATAATACCCTGGAATCCAATCTTCTAGAGAAAAGAGGCGGAGTTCCTGGATTGCACAAGTCTTTTGGAGAAAATAAAACATTCATGTGGCCCTCATAGCTGGAGAAGCCTCGAGGCACCAAATCCATGACATGGGGACACAAAACACAGAGACTTTGCCCTCCAAAATTCTCATGAGTTATTTGCAAAGTGAAGGTTCACTGTGAAGTGGGTTGTCTCTTTAGCGACCCCAATTGTCTTTCCCTTCTGGGGAAGAGAGAGAAATCTGTTTGTCAGAGTACTTGACCTTATAAAAGCTTAATGAAACACAATGAATACTCACAGTAGAAGTTAACTTAATGGAAAAGTAGTTGCAGAAGGCAATATATAGTACTCCACATTTATTTTGCTATGTACAATTAATTCTTCACTTTCTTAATGAAGTAATAATGTACTTAATGTCATCTGCTGAACCTCTGGTGAAGCCTCATTATTGTCTCCACATTTAACATCTTCTATTCGAGTTCTGAAGTCACACTGAAAAACCCCACGTGTATCAGAAGATATAATATATATATATATCATGTTATGTTACATTATGCTATGTTATATTATGTTGTTATGTTATGTCATATATGTATTGTGTGTGTGTATTCTTAGTTTTAACCATTTTGCCCTTTAAATTATATTAGGATTTTCCTCTGATGGAAAACCAGAAGCCTGGTGGTTTTTCCACATCAAAGCATTCAAATTCTAATTCCAAAAAATTAGAAAACTCCTTATATTTGTTAGATTCATTTTCCAAAAAGGCTTCATTTGAAGTCCACAGGTATCATGGTGTCAAGTGGCAAAAAACAAAACAAAACAAGGAACCACTCATATGATAAGGAGCCCATCTTTGCTACGTGGTTGGTCAGCTATTTGTACTCCTCACTGTGATTGGCCAGTACAACACACCAGGTTACACTACAGCAAGTCCTGGAAGTATTTTTCTTACTACCTAGTCCTGTAGTATAGTGGAAAGAGTGCTAGATTTGGAGTTAAGACCAAGGTTCAAATCCTACCTCTACCATCTACTATCTATGTGACCTTGGACATTTCTCTTTACATCACTGGGTCTCACTCCCTCATCTGTGAAATGAAAGTATTAGACCAGATGACTTCTTTTTTGTTATTTCTTCTCAAGTACATGAAAAAAATTTTAACATTTATTTTTTTTAATTTTGAGTTCCACATTCTCTTTCTCACTCCCTCCCACCCCACTTCCTTGAGAAGGCAGGCAATTTGATATAGATTATACAAGTACAGTTATTCAAAACATATTTCCATATTAGTCATGTTACAAAAGAAAACATTGACCAAAAAAACCCAAGAAAAATAAAGTTGTTTTTTTTTAAAAATCATGCTTTGATCTACTCTCAGACTCCATCAGTTCTTTCTCTGGGGGTGGGTAATATTTTTCATCATAAGTCCTTCAGAATTGTTTTGGACCATTGCATTGCTTGGAATAGCTAAGCCATTCATTGTTGATCATCATGCAATATTGCTGTTATTGTTTACAATGTTTTCCTGGTTCTGCTCACTTCACTTTGCATCAATTCATATAAAGTCTTCCCAGGCTTTCCTAAAACCATCCTGTTCTTTTGTTAGAGCATAATAGCATTCCATCATAATTATATACCACAACTTGTCAATCATTCTCCAATTGATGAGCACCTTCAATTTCCAATTCTTCACCACCACAAAAAGAACTGCTATAAATTTTTTGTACATATATGTTGTCTTCCTTTTCTTTGCTCTCTTTGAGATACGGACATAGTTGTGGTATTGCTGGGTATGCATAAAGGGTATGCATGATTTTATAGCCCTTTGGACACAGTTACACATTGCTCTCCAGAATGGTAGGATCAGTTCACAACTCCACCAACAATGCATTAGTATTCCAATTTTTCCACATTCCCCTTCAATATTTGTCATTTTCCTTTTCTGTCATTTTAGCCAAAACTAGATGACTTCTAAGCTCTCTTTCCACTCCAAATCTATGAACTTCACAATAGATGCAGTCAATTGATCAACCAGTCTATAAACAGCACCCCCCTAGTATCTGCTCCTGTACTAGGGCTATGGGAGATACAAAGATGAACAAGACCTGGTCTCTGACCTCCAAGAGTTAACAATGTAGTTAGGGAGGAAAGCATAATACACATGAGAGTCCACAGAACAGGAGAAGACAGTAGAGAATGGACAGATTGTAAATGTTACAGAAGTTCAAAGAGGGGCAGGGCAATGTGGGTTTTGGAAAGCAGAATAGACTTCACGGAGATGGTGGGACCTGAGCTGTCCTTGAAGGATGCTGACACTTTGAGTTGACAGAGAAGAGAGGGAAGTGCATTAGAAATGAGATGGACAATGTGAGTCACTGTACCCTTTAGAGCACTAAGAAACAAGGCTGTAACCATCTGGAGCTACAGGGGCTATTGCTCCATTGAGGGATGCTGAGGCCTAAGCCTTAAATTCCCTGTTCTGAGTTTTTGCATTGGTACTTTACCATAACTATTTCTGGTGGCCCACTGGTATAAAATTCCTGTCTGGGTTCATATACCTTCTGTTTAACTTTTCTCATCTATGCAAACCTCCACCAAAGTCCTACTCTGAATTTTTATTATAACAAGTAAGGAACTCTGGATTCTCAAAGGCTGTTTTAGCAGAACATAAACTACCAAACTGGAAACAGTCTGAATATGGATGGGCCCAGTATGGCTGTTGTCCTCATTTAATTTGGAAAGCCAAATCACAATAATGTTAGCAATCAATCAATCAGTCAATCAATAAACATTTGTTAAGCTCCCATTATGTGACAGGCACTGTACTAAGCCCTAGGAATACAAAAAGAGGCAAAATGCAGTTCTTGTCCTCAAGGAACTTACAATCTAATGGGCAAGGCAACGTGTATACAAATATATACAAAGCAAGCTACGTGCAGGATAAAGAAGAAATAATTAACAGAGGGAAGATTCTAGAATTAAGATGAGTTGCGGAAAGCTTCCTGTAAAAGGTAGAGCTTTAGTTAGGACTTAAAGGAAGCCAGGGAGTTCAGTAGTCATAGTGGATGGAGGAGGGAGGGCACTGTAGGTATGGAGGACAGCCAGAGAAAATGTCAAGGTCCAAGAAATGTAGTATCTTGTTTGTGAAACAGCCAAGAGGCCAGTGTCACTGAATCAAAGAGTACATATTTGGAAATAAGTTTTGAGAAGAAGACTGGTAAAGTAGGAGGGGGCAAGGTTATGAAAGGCTTTGAAAGTCAAACAGGTCATTTTGTATTTGCTCCTGGAGGCAATAGGAAGTTACTGGAGTTTATTGAGTAGGAAGCAAGGGGGAGGGCAGTGACATGACTGGACCTGCTCTTTAGGAAAATCGCTCAGGGCAGGAAGGAATGGAGTGGAGAGAGACTTGAGGAAGGCAGACCCTTTGTCTTGCAATAATCCAGGTGTAAACTGATGAGGGCCTGCACCAGAATGGTGGCAGTGTCAGAGGAGAGAAGGTATATTTGAGATAGGTTGCAAGGGTGAAATTGACAGGCCTTTGCAGCAAGCAATAACTTTATGTGTTTGTTTGTTCATTCATTCGTTGTTTTTGTTACAGCAACTCGTGAAGGCCTGTATCAATGGAGAGAATATCTGCACTGAAGAAACGAATATTGGAAATAACTCCTCCACATTTGACATTGCTGAATTAAAATAAATGCTTGTACAATGTACCAAAAATAAATAAATAAAAGGCTGGGATACTATGGCAAGTAATGTCTTACAGTATGGTACTTAAATGAACATACTTGTCAATAATATTATTATTATTATAGTATTATTAGCTATAACCAGTTATTGTGAGACTCAATAAATGACTCAATAAATACCACAACTCTCTATCACTCAATCATGGAAAAAATAGGACCAGGATACAAAAGTCAAAGTATGGTGGTTATGTCAGACCATTTTGCTAAGGAGCACATTCTTTGTCATTTCTCTACTCTCTTTCTTTGATTTGGTTTTTATCTGCATGGGGGCTGAGTCCCTTGCACTTCTAGTGTTGTTGGAAGGGATTGGGTGATTTAAAAAAAAATTTTTGTTGAAAATCATCTTGAACATCAATGCAACCACCTATACTTGTTTAGTAACTATTTATAACTGAATTAATTAGCACAATGGAAGAATACTGACTCTTGAATCGAGAAGCCCTGAGTTCAAATCCTGCCTCAGACACTCAATAGTTGTATGACCCAAGGCAAATGACTTGATCTCTGAACCCACTTCTTCATTTATAAAATGAGGGTCTTGGTTGAGAGGGTCTTTGAGGTCCCCTCCAACTCTAGACCTGTGATCCTATGATTGAATGCATAGAATGTCATGACTTTTTCTATGTCTATAATTATTAAAGCATTATGTCCATTATTACCCATCAACGGACTACACCCTTCTCCCTCCACCACCTTCAAGTAAAAGCACTACTTTATATAACAAATATGTAAAATTAGGCTAAAAAGTGAGCACACTAGCCATGTCTGAGAGTGCATGTTTTGTTCTAACTATACACATGCTTTAACACAGTGACACAGTGATTAGGCATGTATACCAAGAAGGTCAAGGGCAGGGGCAAAGGAACTCTATAGATACACAAATACTATAGTAGCATTTTTTGTTGTGAAAAAAAAAAAAACCCAAACTGGAAACAAGTGTCCATTAATTGAGGGCTGACAGAACAATTTGTGGTTTATTAATGTAGTGTATTGTGTTATTTTTAAAACTTCATTTTCAATGCTTTATCAGTCGCTCAATTTCCGTTTGAAGAAAAGAAAAAGGAGGGAGCTGAGCATATGATTAGGTCAACTAATATAAGCAATAAAATCAAGCCATTTCTTTAGGATTTGCACTTGTAATCCAAGGAACAGAGAAGTATCCATCTCTTTACCAAAAATAAATATTTCAAACTAGGCCCTACTAGACTATACATTTCAAAGAAAGAACCCTCATGTATTTCTTTACTGTTGGGTGACAATTGATCTCAGATCTCCAGATGGCTGGAGCAATATGATCTCCATCTGGCATGTAAGGGAGAAGATTCAATTTTTGAAAAAACCTCAGATGGATTTATCCCTCTCCCAGGCTTTATTTGGGGGGAGGGGAAGTGGAGTGGAGGCAGGGAAGAGAAGTTAAGAATGGTTGGGGAAGGGAGGAACAAAAAGAGAGGAAATGGAAAAAAAGTCATTTACTGAGTCTCACAATAACTGGTTATAGCTAATAATATAATAATAATAATAATATTCTTGACAAGAGTGTTCATTTAAGTACCATACTGTAAGTACTTATCAAAAGTCCACCAGAACTTTTCCTGATTTCCCCCAACTGTAATTACTTCTTCCACCACCCATTTCTCTGTATGTCATTTGTTTCATTTATCTCTCTATAATTTATCTCCCTGGAGTAGAATATAAGCTCCTTAAGTTCAGAGACTGTTTCACTTATGTCTGTATCCTCAACACCTAACATAGTGCTGGCCATAGCAGAAGCTTAATAAATGTCTTTTAAATTGAATTAAGTTGAAACTTGGACCCAGCCTTTGCTGTATTCAGCAATGGTGCTAAATCCTCTCACTCATGGATTAAACATAGAGGTGGAGAACCTGCGGCCACATGTCCTCTAGGTCCTCAAGTGAGACCCTTCGACTGAATCCAAACTTCATAGAACAAATAAAACTTGAACTCAGTCAAAAGGACACACCCAAGGACCTAGAAGACCACATGTGGCCTCCAGGCTGAAAGTTCCCTTCTTGGCCCAACTCATCTCTTGATTTATATGCCCAGTTCCAAGCATTTTAGTTGCACAGGCCTCAGACACTCCTCAGAAACTAAAACAAAGGCAGTATCATCCTCAGAAGCTTTACCCAGCCACCCCCCTCCCTCAGTGGAAAATCAACAACTGGCCTTAGTCACAGGTTACTCTGGATAGCAGGCTCTGTGAGCTACCAAAGTGAATCACCCAAGGGAAAACAGAAGTTTGAACATGAGGCAAATGAAGTGGAAAGAGAAAACCACTGAACCAAACACATTATTCACCACTAGAAGGGTCATTAAAGAAACAAAAGCAATTTTCAACCATGTTGTCAGGGAGGGGAGGAAGAAAATTTAATACTTTGATTGGAAAACTGCCTCTAGGTTCTTTAAGTCAGAATAGATGAAAAGAGGGGAGAAAAAAATGCCTTGTGTATGTGCTTGTAAGGGAATATATGAGTGCACCTATATATTTACATATAGGTATATACTTTTAGATTAAGGCAAACATAAAATGAACACCATGTAAATTACCCCAAGTTAACTTAGATAAAAGCCCATGCTGTCAAGGCATAGGCTTAAAGGAAGTGTTCACCACATTTCATCATGGCAATTCTACACTCTCAAAAAAAAAAAATAATGGTGTGTGTATGGGGATGCATTTTGACACCTTTTGTCTCTTCCTACCATCTAAAAGGATGCAGGCCCATGGCCATTGTTACCCTGGAAGTTGTATAATCTATAAAGCTTTGTCCTGGTTCCTGCCAAAGTTTCAAGGGTGAATCTCATTTTTTTTCTTATGACATTATGTTTCTTCTGAATAATTTAATCCTCCCCCAACAGAAAATGCCTTTGTTAAATCTCTGCCAATAAATAGGTGCATACATATGTATGTATGTATCAAAATACATATACATATGGAGAAAAGAAGGAGGAGAGAAAAAGAAAGAAGCAAAATGATGGGAAAAGAGAGGCAGAAGAGAAAAACACAGAGAAGAAAGAAGAGAGAAAGAGATAGAAAAAGATAGAAATTTGGAGAATGAGAAGGGATTGTAGAGATTACCTAATCCAACCTTCTTGTTGTATGGGTGTAGAGATAGAGCTAAATCAGCAGGCTGCAGTGGCTTACCCAAAGTCTCACAGAGAGTTAATGGCATAGGACCTTAGATTTGGAGCTACATTGGACTTCATTCACCACCTCGTTATTTTGCATATGAGAAAACTGAGCTATTTACCCAAGAGCTATTTACCCAAGATCATTCAGCTGCCATTTTAACCTGAAAGTAAAGGAACACTAAATTTAAAATGACTCCCATCTACCACATCCCCAAAAAGAAATTTTTTTAAAAATTAGTGCTTTTTAATGATGCAATATAATCAGCAATCAATAGAGATTTAGAGTTTTAATCCACCATTTGTCTGGCTAGTCTGCTTCCTCCTTCCATGCTTTATTATAACCTTCTCTTATTTTCCACAACCCTTAATAATTTCCATCACTGTCACTCTCCTCATGATCTTCAACTTCTTCCTCAATTTTCTCGTTTTCACTGGTCTTAGTTTCTCTGAATAAAGAAATTATCTTCAGTTCTTCCCACCAACTATGATATAAATCATCCTTTTAATACCCTTTAACTACAACCGGTAGATTTATCCAAGTCCATGCTAGGACTACAGTGAAGTAACAAACCAGCTACCTTGTTTCACCACTAGATGGTGCACAAGTGTGACTTTCAGGCAAACTCCCTTTGAAAGTGAAATTATTTGAATGAAAACCATGTTCCTTAGGTATGCGATGCAGGCCTTATTATTTGGAATGGGGTGTGAAACTAGACCTGTTATTTCATTCGTATAAAGGACTCCCTCTAACAATGTATTTGGAGATGTCCTCTACAATTTATATCCTTTAGTTTGTGAACACCTGGGGATACTAAGAGGTTAAGTGACATATAGGATACAGCTGTCGGGTGCCAGAAGCAACACTTGAACCCAGGCCTTCAAGAACAGGTCTTCCTGTTCTTTATACTACACTATTCTGACAATTGTAAGTGTCATTATCAAGCTAATCCTCAGATGAAGAAACGGAGTCTCAGAGAGACAAAGTAACTTGCCCAGGGTCATTCAACCAGTAAGAGTCAGAGCCAATACTTGAACTCAGGTCTTCTGACTCCAGGAAAGGGCCCTAAACACTATCTCAGTATCCTGACTCCAAGTTTAGCTGTATTACCACTTCTTCCCTTCCTTATAAAAACCATAAGCACATAACTTTGTAATCCTAACTCTTGATTGAATTCTGGGCAGTTAGAAGATGCTAAAGACTCCATGAAGAAAGGGTCCAAAAGTGAACTGGATGGTAAGGACAAAGACTTTGAACCACTAATTGTTAACAGATACAATAGAAGACTAAAGGCTAGGATGCTAAGTGGAAGACAAGAAGGAGAGCTGGAGGGCAGAAATGTCAAGTGGGCTTGTTGTTATTCAACCATGTCCTTCATGACCCCATTTTGGGGTTTTCTTGGCAAAGATATTAGAGTGGTTTGCCATTTCCTTCTCCAGCTCATTGTACAGAAGAGGAAACTGAGGCAAAAAGGATTAAGTGACTTGCCCAGCATCACACAGCTAGTAAGTGTCTGAAGCCAGATTTGAACCTTGAACTCATGAAGCTGAGTCTTCCTGATTTGAAGCCCAGTGCCCTATCCACAGTGCCACCTAGCCACCAGTCAGGTGAGCATAGAGCAATATATGGGGCAGGATTTCCAAGATGCAAGCAAATATTATTCCTAGATTGGGAGCAAAGATGGGATCAGCTTACCTGTACGAGTGAATCACTTTGATGATAAAGAGAAAACTACCCCTAAATTATTTACTTGTCTTATTCTCAGTTTGATATGTGCATGTCTATAATACAGCCTTTTCATATGTCCTTCACTGGGGTGGGATTGGAGAAGCAGGTCTCTCCTGCAGAGGTGCCTTTCATGTTAGGCACCAAGACCTGGGAGTAAATGATTTGGCTTTTGTTTAACTTGGCTTGTTATGCAGAAAAAAACAAAACAAAACAGGACTTGAACTCAGGTCTTAGGATCATAGATTTAGAGCTGAAAGGAATATATCAGAGGCTATCTAGTCTAACCTTCTCATTTATTCATTGTCCAAGGTACAGTTCAGGTGCTACCCCTTCCATGAAATCTCCCTTAACTTCCAAGCTAGAAGTTATTGTTTCCTTAGGTTTCTCCCAGTATTTTCCCCAGACCTTTCCTGTACACTTATCACATTGTCCCTCGAGTGAAGATTATTTGTGTTTCTATCTTTGCTTTCCCTCATTAGATAGGCTCCTTAAGACCAAGATCAGTCTTCATGTCTCCAGGGCCTCATTCACGATAAGTACTTAACAAACACTTCTTGAATTGAGTTTTCATTTTCTTGAAGGCTAATGGCCAGAAGCTCAAGACCTTTTAAAAAATGGTCATTCCAACCCTCCTCAACTATGGCATTATTTTTGTTTCCTTAAAATAGTTTCTTAACTCCTTTGTTCTTGCTCACAGTGGAGTTTCATGATGCAACCTTTTGGAATCAGGGGGAAACGTTCTGCTTTCCAAGGTGCTATTTGTCTGACTTTTCTCTCTCCTTCCCAGGCTTTCAACTTCACCCATCCCAACACATCCTCAGACTCTTCTGCCCTTCCTTGTCTTTCCCTTGCTGTGTACAGCCCTGCCAGTGTGTGGAGGAGCCAAGGAAATTGTCCCCTTCTCCAAAGAGGAGTTTACATTCACATCTTTTCATTTCATTGCATAGCCACACAGAGATGTGGACGTAAATCAATTCAGTGCTCACCAGAGCCCATGATTTGCTGTACATTTTAATCTTGCAAAAGGCAAATTCCAGCTGCAGAAAGTGCATTTATCCTATTTGTTCTGATTTGATTCCCTGTTTCGATTCCAGTCACACTTATGATAATGAACATGCCTAGCAATGCTCTTCACTGTGAGCCTGTCTGAGCACAGGCTATTCTGCCAGTGTGAGATGTCAAAAATTTAGCAATACATGCCCTTTGCTGGTATTCCTAGTGGGGGGAAAAGGGACAGGTTTCCTCCATTGTTTTTGTGATCCCTCAGGAGCTCTCTTGTTTGTGCTGTCCTTATTGATATGTCATTGCATATAAGAATTCCTCATGGAATGGTGTTTTAAAAGGAAAATGGGTAGGTGACCTATTTTTGTCCTTAAAATACTTCCCTTGAGGAAGCCTTTATTAATTATCCCCCTCCTCTATGATCACTCTGCTAGGCCTGTCAGCACTAATGAGGGCTGTACTGGTAAATGTTTAACAACAGGCTTTCTGAGAATGTAGGACACACTTTTTTGATTAATTCTGCATTAACATTTTCTACATTGCTTTCTTAAGTCTAGAAATCAATGAGACAGTTAGGTGGTGCAGTGGATAGAGTTCTGGCCTTGGAGACAGGAAGACCTGAGTTCAAATCTGGACTCAGACCAAACACTTGACACTTACTAGCTGTGTGACCCCTTGGCCAGTCACTTAACCCCAATTGCCTCACCAAAAAAAAAATCTAGAAATCAATGAAATGATAAATCAAGTCCTAATTGAAAGCACTTGCTGATTTCCAAGGTGTAAATGCTCATACTAAAAGTTAAATGATTAGCTCTTGCAGGCTGGTACTATTTCTGGATTTAATTTATATATTATCATTTGCATTTGTTGACATTTTGCTTTATATTTAGCAAAAGGAGAAATGATCACTTAGGACCCAGCATGGGCTCCCTATGAACAAATCATGCCCAAATAAATTAATATCAACTGCTTCTCAATTGCTCTATGATTCTTTCTAACTTCCCTGTCCAAAATACTCTCTCCTGGTCACTACTCCCCTCAATGTGTTGTCTTCCCCAGTAAGAATGTAAGTTCCTCGAGGGCAAAGACTGTCTTTCTTGTTTATAGTATTTATATCCTCAGTACTTAGCATAGTTCCTAGTATATTGTAAGCACTTAACAAATGCTTTTTCATTCATTCATTTCATTTTTAATAAGATTAATAGGTGGGTAAGTGGGTGGGTAGTGCTATAGGTATAGTATATCTAAATTTCAGCCAGGAATTGTTAAATTCTCTCATGATGTGTCCTTGTAAACAACAGAAGAGGCTCACATGGAAGCAGTAACCAGTAACCAGAACATAGAACTTGACTGACCTTGGCCAGGTATCAGCCATACTCTACACTCTATACATTGCAAAGTAGCCACATAAAACTCAGCATGAAAAACTTTTTTATACTCACTGGAGGGTTATTTTGTGGTCACTCTCACTGGAAGGTTATTCGTAAAATCAACCCTTAGAGAGAAAAAGTACTTGAGGAAATTTCTATTTTAAATTTGTTATGGAAACTGCTGCATCCTGTTACCTTAGATCTCACACACACACACACACACACACACACACACACACACACACACACAAAACACACATGCACCCATCCCACCCCAAGACAAGGGAGGAAGCCTCTCATTGACCTATGTATGCATCTATTTTTCCTTTTGACACAGCATCCTGGGCAATGATCCAGGAAAATAAGTCTTGTCTTTTGTGTCCCTTAGAGAACAAATACCCTTTACCAGACTCTACTCTGGATGTTTACCTGTGAAAGAAATTCAGGGAAAGATTCTGAAACGCTAAAGTTACCAGGATTTTAGTACCTATCATGTTGTTGTTGTTGTTGTTCAGTCATTTCAGTCGTGTCTGACTCTTCATAACCACATTTGGGGTTTTCTTGGCAAAGATATTAGTGTGGTTTGTCATTTCCTCCTCCAGCACATTTTACAGATGAGGAAACTGAGGCAAATAAGTTAAGTGGCTTGCCCAGGGTCACCTAGCTAGTAAGTGTCTGAGGTCAGATTTGAACTCATGAAGCTGAGTGTCTAGGCTGGGCACTTAAACTTTGACCAGGATGATATAACTTCATACCAGGTCACAGATTTGTGTTTAAGGTTTCGAGTCTTTGAAAATAAGCTTTGAGTGATCAAATGAGGCCACCACCTGGGTCTAGTAGGAGAAATATCAACCAGGAAAGACATAGGTTCCTTACAAGATGTGGATTAAATAATCATATAATGAGGAAAATGCATAACTGATGCCCAAGAGTAGGGATTAATGGATATGTATTATCCTGGGGAGATAGCATAGCATGATGGCTTGAGTGCTAACTTTGGATTGAGAAAGGCGTGTTCAAGCCCTACCTTTGACACTTAATAGCTGTGACCATGAACAAGTTACTTAACCATGCTGAGTCTCAGTCTCTTCCTCTATAAAACAAGAATAAGACCTGTAATATTGCACTTCAAGGGGTTAAAAAGAAAAAAGGTCCAAGCAAGTAGATAGAGAAAGCAGTTGAATCAATGATACACAACAGACTTTTAAGGATAAGAGATATTACAGTGTTAGAGAAATGTACAAATTTTTTTTAAAAGAAAACAGTCTGCAAACTATACACTAAAGAGCTTGATTTTGATAACTGAGAAAATTCTGAATGAGGAACTGCAATGGCCTTCCTGCATACCTAAGGCATCTTTTCCAACTTTGACTGCTGGTCCTTCCTGCCATAACTTCTAATTCAGTGGGGCTGGGCCAGCTGCATAATACAACTGTTCTGGCCACCTGACCCAAGTGGGTTCTTGTGTAGAGTTCCATGGATGTCCACACTCTGCTTAGGAAGCTGACTGCCATACACCAAAAGGGTCTCAGTTACATTTTCTTCCACCTTTTTTTCTGACCAAGAAGAGCTGGCACCTTCAATCTTATAGTTTCCACAATGTGTTTGTATATGTAAAGACAACAATCAGGGTTATTTTCTTAGCATTTAAACTGTCCCCAATATGAAAGATTGGAATTAGTGAAACTTTTTTGTTTGTTTGTTTGTTTGTTTTTGGCTAGGCAATGGGGTTAAGTGACTTGCCCAGTGTCACACAGCTAGTAAGTGTCAAGTGTTTGAGGCCGGATTTAAACTTGGGTCCTCCTGACTTCCAGGCCAGTGCTCTGTCCACTGTGCCACCTAGCTGTCCTGAAATTAGTGAAACTTAATAAGTTCTTGAACTTGGTAAGTAAAAAATTACAGAAATCAATCAATAAGCATTTGTTAAAAATAGCAGCAATTCATGAGAAAAAAACTAGGCATTTTCTTTTTTTCTAAAAATATTTTTTTCAATCCACAAATACCTATTTTCTCTCCTTCCCACCTTCCCTTTTGGGAGAAAAAAAAACTCAAAACTTTTGGAACAAATGTGCACAGTCAAACAAAAAAATTCCTGATTTTTCCACATCCAAAAAATGTGTCTCATTCTATACTCTGAATCCATCACTGTTCTATCAGGAGGTGGGTAGCATTCTTTACCATCAGTCCTTTAAAATTAGGATTGATCATTTCATTGATCAGAGTTCTTAAATCTTTCAAAGTTATTTTTCATGATATTAATGTTATAGTATGTATTGTTCTAGTTCTGCAGTTCATTAATGCATTCAAGCATTCCCAGGTTTTTCTGAAACAAATTTAAGGGCTTGTTGTTAGATGTTACATACAGTAGAATGTAAGTTCCTTAAGGGCTAAGACAATCTTTTTTTTTTCTTTGAATCCCCTACATCTACCAGAGTTCTGGTTACATAGCAAGTGCTTACTAAAGGTTGATTGAATTGAACTAAATGCATACAATATGAACCATCAATGTGACATAGTTGCCACAAAAAAAAAAAAATACAACGTGATCTTGAGTTACATCGATAGAACTAGAGTTTCCACTTGAAAGAATGGTCAGTTGTATCATATTATGCCCTGGCCAGACAACTTTTAGAGTATTACATTCTGTTTTTGGATCTTTTAACAAGGACAGTTACAAAATAGAACATAATCAGAGGAGTATGGCCAGGGCGATGAATGGTCTGGAGGGCATATCACATAAAAATTATTGATGGAAATGGAGATGATTAACCAGGAGTAGGGAAGATTTGGTTGGAGGTGAGAGTCAGGAGAGGGTGTTGATTATAATTGTCCTCAAATATGTGTGCAGTCCTCTGAGCCCTCTCTGAAAATCCCAGTTCAAAGTCCAGAGTTCAACCAATTTGAACCAACCAACAAGAACTTATTAAGTACCTACTATGTGCCAGACTCTGTTCTAGATACTGGGGATACAAAGACACTGAAATAGACCCTGATCTCAGCCATCAAATTGTTCTTCCTAAAGTGCTAGTCTGACCATGTAACTTCCCTACTCAACAAGTTCTCCTAGCTCCCTAGCACCTTCATGATTATATATAAAATTTTCTGTTTTTCTGAGCTTGGTCCCTTCCTCCTTTTCCAGTCTTCTTACCTCTTACTACTCAACACATACTCTGAGCTTGCATTATATTAGAGGAGACAAGTACTCATATAAATAAAAATAAAATACTAAATATGCAATGGGTTACTTTTTGAGGTAAGTAACTTCCTGTCCCTGGAAGTGTTTAAATGATACTGAATGATTATCAGTCAGTTAATCAATAAACATTTATTAAGTGTCAACTATGGCACAGACACTGTGCTGAGCAATGAATATACAAAGAAAGGTAAATAAAGATAATTCTGGCTCTTAGGGAGCTCACAGGCTAGTAGGAGGAGACAAGAGACAAACAACTACATACAAACAAAAGCTATATACAAGATAAATAGGAAGTAATTGACAGAGGATTGGAATTAAGGGTTATCTGGAAGGGCACCAGTGAAAATGCCAAAAGTGATGAATGGAGTATCTCCTGACTCCAAATTGTGCTGTTCCTATGCAAGAAAGAGCAGAGACCAATGTTACTCAAACTCAAAGTGTATTGAGTAGCAAGGTATAAGAAGATCAGAAAAAGAGGAAAGGGCCAGGCTGTGAAAAATAGAGGATTTTACATTTGATGCTCAAGGTGATAGTGAGTCAATGGAGTTTATTGAGTAGTATAGCTACATGGTCAGACTTGCACTCTAGGAAGGGCAATCTGACAACTGAGTAAAGGATGAACTGAAGTTGGAAGAAAATTTTGGCAAGAAGACCAACCAGCAGTTGGCTGTCATGAGTCTAGACATGAGATTAAGAGGTCTTATACCAGGGTGATAGCAGCATCAAAGAGATGGGGGCATATTTGAAAGACATTATAAAGGTAAAATCAACAAGATTTAGCAACAGGTTGAGGTTGTATGACAAAGTGAGGAGTCAAGGATGACACCTAGGTTGCAAGCCTAGTCTATTGAAAGGTGATGGTGCTTTTGAAAATAATAGGGGAGGATGAGGGAACAGAATGGGTGAAGGAGGAGATAATGAGTTTAGTTTTGACATGTTGAGTTTAAGATGTCTATGGGACATCCAGTTCAAGATGTACAACAGGCATCTTGGCGACTGAAGACTGGATAAGTAGATTTGAGAATCATCAGTCAGTCAACAAGCACTTACTATACCAGTATCTGGGCAGTAGGTGGTACAGTGGATAGAATTTTGGGCCTGGAGTCAGGAAGGTTCTTCTCCCTGAGTTGAAATCTGGCCTCAGACACTTACTAGCTATGTGACTCTGGGCAATTCAACCCTGTGTGCCTCAGTTTCCTCATCTGTAAATGAACTGGAGAAGGAAGTGGCAAACCACTCTAGTATCTTTGCCCAAAAACTCCCAGAGTCATGAAGAGTCAGACACAACT
The DNA here is from genome assembly GCF_900497805.2 of Vombatus ursinus. NCBI lineage: Eukaryota > Metazoa > Chordata > Mammalia > Diprotodontia > Vombatidae > Vombatus > Vombatus ursinus. The sequence continues at coordinate 6,950,337 of NW_020954590.1, read as the reverse complement.
GAACAACAACAGCATATACCAGTATTGTAGAATTTTAGAGCAAGAAAGGAATTTTGAGATCAATTTTCTAACCATATTTTACAGGTGAGAAAGTTGAAGAGTAAAGAGATTAGGTTCACAGTTAGTAAATATCAGAGCCTGGATCAAAGCCCTGGCTACCTCACCTTCAAGCCATTATATTTGCCCCTATATTCTGTGTAAGGGACACACACACACACACACACACACACACACACACACTCACACACACATATGTACATATATTAATTTTTTTAAAGTGATATTGATTATTTTTTATACCAAAGGTAATTTCTGATCTCACTCCCCGTCACCCTGAAGAAATAGAACATTCCCTTGTCACAAATATAAAATTACACAGAAGCAAAGTCAGAGCTGTTTTAAAGGGGGTTCTTACATTGTTTGGGAGATTAAACTGGATGATCTGGAAATTTCCATCAACTCTAACAGCTTATGATTCAAATATAAACAATGACTCATATTTGTAAAACCCTATTCAGAGAGCAGGTGCTTAAACCAACACAGATGCAATGAATCAGCAAGAATTTCTTATACAATGAGAAGTAGAGAGCAGGGGAGATACAAAAACAAAAAATAAAATAGTTCTTGCCCTCAAGGAGCCTGCATTCTCTAGGAGGGAGATGAGTACACTCATAAGAAGATACAAAATTCCTACCAAGTGTAACAGATGTTCTGACTGGGCAGGACTAACTACCTCTGAGGACATAGAAGTTGCTAGCGACCCTGAGGGTTGTATTTCTTTTGTGCTCAATAAAGAGGAATATCAGTAGTGGGACTGGAGAATGGAGTTTATGGCATAGCCACAAGGAGACTTAAGAAACGCTCTCTGGATAAGGCTGAGAGTTGTCTAGCCGTAGTAGATGCGCTACTCTTATTAAGAAATTTAGCAACCTTAGAATGGACTTCCTAATCTGAAGTCTTTTCTTTTCCCTAACTCATAGGGAAGCTCCTGGGCTGTTGGGTGGTACAGTGGATAAAGCAACAGGTCCAAATTCAGGGAGGCTCAACTTCATGAGTTCAAATCTGGCCTCAGGTACTTACTAGCTGTGTGACCCTGGGTAAATCACTTAACCCTGCTTGCCTCAGTTTCCTCATCTGTAAAATGAGCTGGAGAAGGAAGTGGCAAATCTCTCCAGTATCTTTGCCAGGAAAATCCCAAATGGGGTCTGACACTAATGGAAGAGTCTGACACCACTGAAAAAGGACCAAACAGCAACTCATAGGGAACTATGTTGATAAATCACGCTGTTGATGAGTCATTCAATAAAGAGAGACTGAATTCTGGCTTCTTGCAGATCACCAGAACAACGGTGAACTTATTCCACTTTCTGTTTCTCCCCTTTTAGTTACTGCAATGGGGGGACAAGGTTAATCATCAAGGGCTGCTTTAATATTTAAATATTTTGCCTACTAGTTATTTACTTTTTTAAACAATGATTTGATAAAGATAAGATAAATTTTTTGTTGTTTAGTCATTTCAATAGTGTCCAACTTTTCTGTGACTCCATTTGGGATTTTCTTGGCAGAGATACTGGAGTGGTTTGCCATCTCCTTCTCCAGCTCATTTTACAGATGAAGAAACTGAGCAAACAGGGTTAAGTGATTTGCCCAGGATTACACAGTTAGTAAGTATCTGAGGGCAGATTTGAACTCAAGTCTTCCTGATTACAGGCCTAGTATGGTATCTTTCTACATATGCAAATAAAGGAATCCCTACAAAGTTCATTCAATATGTTCTAATTTCTTAGAATTTGATTTCAGACATATTCTCATCAACAGTAAGAGAGAACATGGCATAATAGAAAAAGCAGTAAAGTCTACTACTGAAGACCAGGTATCATGACCTGTTTCAAATCATTTATCTTCTGTGTACCTCAGTTTCTTCATATTTTAAATTATATTTATACTACCTATTAAATACTTCTCAAAATTAATGTCCTATGGAAATATAAATTTGTTGTCAAGGAAGGACCATTGATAGGGAATGATGTGTGTAGTTGGATAGGATGGGCTGAGAGAGAATATACTTACCCAATATCCAATTCTTCATTCTAACATTTTATTTCACAGCCCCTGAATACAACTTAACCTTTCCTACCTCTGCATCATTGTTCACGATGTTATGAAGGAAGGAAGTTAGGAAGGAAGGAAGGAAGGAAGGAAGGAAGGAAGGAAGGAAGGAAGGAAGGAAGGAAGGAAGGAAGGAAG
>NW_020954590.1:6846123-6948080 GCF_900497805.2 Vombatus ursinus | reverse complement strand
AAGGAAGGAAGGAAGGAAGGAAGGAAGGAAGGAAGGAAGGAAGGAAGAAAGGAGGGAAGGAAGGAAGGGTTTGTTAAGAACTTATTATGAAGGCAGCTAGGTGGCACAGTGGATAGAGCACCAGCCCTGGAGTTAGGAGGACCTGAGTTCAAATCTGGTCTCAGACCAGACACTTGACACTTACTAGCTGTGTGACCTCAAGCGAGTCACTTAACTCCAATTGCCTCACCAAAAAAAAAAAAAAAAGAACTTATTATGTTCCAGATCCTGTGCTGTGCTTTACAAATATTATCTCATTCATCTAGAATGGCCTCCACTTCCCCAAATTTCTGCCTTTTGAAATCCTACTCCTCCTTTAAGACCAACCCTCAAATGGCACCTCTTCTAGAACACCTCTCCTGAAGATTCCAGCCAAAGTGAACTTGAAAGTCTTCTGAACTCTGATGGTTTATCCCTCTCACCCCTCTCACTTAGTACCTTTTTTTTTTTTGGCTAGACAATGGGGTTAAGTGACTTGCCCAAGGTCACACAGCTAGTGTTAAGTTTCTGAGGCCAGATTTGAATTCAGGTCCTCCTGACTCCAGGGACAGTGCTCAATCCACTGCATCACCTAGCTGCCCCTCACTTAGTACTTTATGAGAAGTAGGGTGGAATAGAAAAAAGACCCAAAGGCTTCAAGTTGGGAGCCCCAGGCTCAAATCCTACCTATGACACTAGCCTGAGGACAATTTGAAAGTCAATTTATCCATCCTGGCTTCATGACTCCTCTGCTCAATGGGTTTAATAATACTTACACTGTCCCCTCTCCCCAAGATTATCTTACCTCTACATAAATGTAAACGATTATTGCCTGTCATTTACTGCATCACATTTTTATTTATTCTTCCAGAGGATAATAGAATTATAGCTAGAAATAGATATTATCTAGCCCCATCCCCTCATTTTTGCAGGTGAAGAAATTGAAATTGTATGCTGAATACAATTGAGCTCAAGTCTAGCACCATTGCCATTGTATTATGCTGCTTCTCTGTTAGAAACTTTGTTTTAACACTTCTCTCTTATTTCCTCAACTAGATTTTAGAGGCTTTGAAGGTAGAGACTGAGTTTTAATTTAATTTTGAAATTAAATTTATTTTTTGAGACTGGGTCTCCCTATCTTGAGATTTTCTTGTCGAAGATACTGGAATGGTTTGCATTTCCTTCTTATTTTACAGAAGAGGAACTGAGCCAAACAGGCTTAAGTGACTTGCTCAGGATCATTCAGCTAGTAAGTGTCTTAGAAGGGATTTGAACTCAGGGCCTCCTAACTCCAGGCCCAGTGCTCTATTCACTGTGCCACTACCTTTCCCCCAATCTCAATACTCATCAACAAAGAAACTTTAACCTGCTCCATTTTTCCAATCTGGGCCAACTCATCCCTTGTTAGGAATTCTGGTGGCCCTCCAATCCCAGAGGCTCACCATAATGGTATTGGGCTTAACTTCAGCCCTACTCAGCTCAGAACTCCTCAACTCAAGCCGTCGAACCTCAGCCTGCCCAGAAGCAAGGACTTCAGGGATGTGTCCCCAAAACCAGCAGGGACTGCATTTTGAACAGCACACAGCTTAATGATTTGCACAGTAGACATTCTTGTCACACTTTAATCTCATACAGTCCTATATCATCAGGGCAGCAAAGGGTGGTATGGGTCAGCAGGTGTGGTAGTGGTGGACAGAGATGTTCTTTGGGATATATGTGCTCCCACCTCCTCATTTAACAGAATACAAATGGTTTCATTGACTTTCCCAAGTAGGTCATTTACATTCTCACCACTGCCTGTGTGTATCTGTAAGACCTAGGCTTGCAAGATGAGATTTCAGTTACATTAAAAAGAGATGAATAACCCTGACTGTGATTATTTTTCCTTTGGTAAAAAATCCATTTAGACTGGCTGTACTCCAGCATACTTTTTATATTGATTAATTTCTCTCTAGACTTGACCCACTAGTCTCTTCACCATTCACTTTCACTATTTATTCCAATAATAATTCATTAACTTGATTTCAGTATTGACCACAAGACATGGCAAAATGTTTTTCAAATTTCTTGCTGATCTGCTCAGTGATGATTGCACTATTAGCCTGGAAGATAGCCATGATATTTAAAGCTAATGAAACTGGAACTTATATGAGGCTGTGAAGTTCACCCTTGGTTGACTTCTAGTGATATGGGCAGGGCTTCTTTCTTCCCCGCCACCAAAGCCTGAATAAAATGTTTCTTACTTGGGGTATTTTACTAAAAAGAAGCCCCAAAAGAGGGGAATAAAGCACAATGTCGGGCATCTAGCACTTGATCAATTTCAAAAGTGCAGAGGGTGCACTGGTTTGTCAGTCTTTTCTCCTCCCAAAGAACCAGAGTTGGAGACTGACAGAGATAGAATCAAGCACATGTAGGGTAGACAGTTTGCTAGGGTGCACCATGAAGGGGGATACAAAGAGAAACTCTTTAATGGCACTTTTTGAAAACAAATTCACATATTTTGTTGCTGGAAAATTGCATTAAAAATAGGAAATTAAAAATAGTAAAAATTGAATGAAATAGTAAAAATGTAAATAGTAAATAGTAAAAATGTAAATAGTAAAAATTGCATTAAAAATGTAAAAAAAATGCCCGAACAATTGGAGATGTCCCAGAATGCAGTGGGGGACATTGGTCTTTTCAAACTAAGGTAAGATGGACTGGGAAGAAGTAGGGTGACCCAAATCCAAACTAAGGGGAAAAAAATCATCATCATCAGTAATAAGAACCAAATTCTGCAGTGAAATATCAGCCAAGACAGCCAAATGCCAGTGGATAACAATCCAGGGTGAAGAGATAGCAAAAGATAGGTTATAGAAGGACAGGAAGTAAGCAAAGGGTTTAGGGAAGCCTTTGCCTTAACCATTCTACCAATTAGAAATCTCATTAGACTAGCCAGGTCCTCATTCAAAGCAAAGATAGGTCCTAGAAGATAAAATTTTATGCTTAAATCAAAGTTGTTGCTGTTAGGACGGCAGAGAAAAAAAGAGACAGAGAAATAGGGAATAAGCCTGGTTGGTTGATGTAGATGAGCTGGACAAGGGTCTCTGCACCTTGTGTCATCAAGGGTCCAGGTCTAATGTCATAGAGACCTCACTGGTCTTGAGGTCAAGCAGATATCTGATCTGGGTTTTAAATCTCACCTGACTCTTCAATCAACTGGTTATGGTAACCTTGAGAAAGTTTTTAAGACTTCAATTCCTCATCTCTAAAATAGGGATAATAAGACCTACCTCACAGGTTTATTATGGGGATCAAATGAGATAATATATATGAAAACTTGTAAACTATTATTATTACCAGTTCACCCTGGTATGATAAGAATTAGAATTATAGGACTACAGAATATCAGAGTTGGAAAGGACCTCAGTAGTCTTCTAGTTGAACTCATATCAGAAAATGAATTCTCACAATAACTTCCCAAGTAATCATCTGGCTCTTGCTTTGGGCCATCCCTGGTCTCAGTGAAGGAGAATGAAGGAGAATCCATTGCCTCCTGAGGCAGACTATTTTATCAGGCTCTGGGGAACTAACTCCCAATAACCAAATTCACAAGAGACTGATTTATCAACCAGAACGCTAATTGAATAATGCAGACTGAGGGCTAAAAATAATTGCTTTCCATTTTGCTGAACTCTGGCAATGAAGGAATGAGAAGCAACATAATCCTACCCAAAGTACATGTGCCCGGGAGTTAGATTGTCGCCCTAACTCTGGATGTGTGATCTTACACAAGTTAATTAATGTCTCTGTGCCTCAGTTTCTTCACCTATAAAAAGTTGGAATAAATGCTAAGAGTCTTCTAATTCTAACACTCTATGGTATGAGAGTTTTCACAGATCTACAAGGAAAAGAAAAAGGTCATTTGAAGCACAGGGCCCTTGCTTCAAGTGGGTGGGCTAAAAGGGTTGCTGGTAGAGAAAAGGAGAGGCCGAAGAGGATTCAGATCATTTTTCCTATTTCCCTACTGCCCTCCTCCCCTCCTGCCAGGTTGCCTGAATTTGCCTGTGGTATTTTCCATTGGCTGATCTTTTTGTTTTGCTGAGAAAAGTCAACAGCCTCAGTAAAACAGAAGGAAAAAATGAAGCATCAGTCCTTTCCAATAGACCCCTCAGGTTGGACATTTGGAACGTCTCTTCCCAAGGTGAGGATTTTGATTATAACAACAGTCTTTGGGTTATCACTTGCCAAAGAACTTCCTAACACAATGTTCATCTAAGTTCTGGACACTCTGCCAGTTAGTTAATTTAATCAGTGAGCACAGCATAAAGGCTTGGTCTTCCTTCCTCCCCCTCCCCCCACCCCACTAGTTCTGACTAAGACGTTATTAGAAATGTACCCTTTCTGGCTTCATCTGAAAGAGCAAGGAGCCCTTTGCCCTTGCCCTTACAAGATCTTCTTTACCGCTTTCTCAACAGAGCAGTTTTAGCAGGTGAATAAATTAATTGCCTAGGGTGGAAAAATCCTTCAGCCTGTTCCCTGGGCCTCTAAGTAACAGTAAGCAGTTCAAGTCAGGCCTGAAAGAAAAGATACTGCCCCTCTAGGAAGGCTTCGTCACTGGCAATGTCAGTCAGAAAAAGAAGTCTAGGTAGAGAGGGTATTATAAATGACTCCAAAGGCCCCCCACAAATTACCAGTGAATACCCAGGAAAATCAAGTGAATTCTAACCACTTTGAATTTATAGCAGGAGACTAGACAATGGTTTGATGTCCCCCTGCTCCTTTGCCCTCCAGGCCTTTGTTAAGGAAACAGTTCACTTTTCTTTCTGTTGTGCCCTTGACAAAGGCCCAGGAGGGGTGTCATGGCAGCCTTTTTCTCTCCTCCCTACAATAAATTAAAAGCATGAAAGTTTGACTTTCTTTAATTGATTTAGGTTTCTGCTTTGACTTATGGCATTTGGTATGTCCAGAGAGGTATTTAATTTGTGATGAATGGTTCTGGCATACAGAAAGGAGAAGTCTCTGTTGGGAGGACTAGATAGCTCAGGAGACTGATGAAATAAAAAGTCTTTCATTCCAGTTTAAATTTAATTTGGTTAACTAAAGGATATTGCCATCTGAAATTGCCATTTTCGATGACCCAGGGAGAGAACAAAGATTATACATCTGTGACAGCACAGAAGCTAATCCCTGCTCACTACCTATGAACAACTAAATCCTTATAGCCCAGTCCATTTTAGGGTTTTCTATTTAGAAGTGGAAGGGATTTTGGAAGGCATCCAATTCAATCTCCCCATTTGATGGATGAGGAAAGTGAGGCCCAGAGCAGTTGAATGACTTAAAGATCACAAGTAATAAATATTGGAGTCAAATGCTCTCATCCTAAATCCAGCACTCTTTTTTGTTTGTTTACTTGGCTTTTTTGTTTGTTTGTTTGTTTTTTTCATTGTACCAGATTGCCTCTCCACCCCACCTAGCTGAAACTTCAATGTGTCTGGTGCCTTCCTCAAATTCTCTGGACTTCCCAAGGTTACTGATGGAAAAAATGAGTTGTCCACTGTTTGTCACTCAGGTTCAGCATGTGATCCAACTTATCTTCTTTTTCAATCATACATTTTATTGCCATCTTTTATACCATTTATCCTTCATAAATCTTTATTTGTAATGTGCTACAACTTACTCACATACAGCATGCACTGTTGTTCCTTGAGTGGTTCTCAATTTTAATGTTTAAAGCCTGTAATGTTCCATGACTATAGTCATACAAAATAACATCAGAAGGATATTATTACTAAAAAGAAAAGAAAGAGAAAGGAAAGGAAAGGAAAGGAGAAGAAAGAAGAGGAAAGAAGAGGAAGGGTGAGGAGAGGAGAGAAGAAGAGAGGAAAGAAAGAAAGAAAGAAAGAAAGAAAGAAAGAAAGAAAGAAAGAAAGAGAAAAAGAAAAAGAAAAGGGAAAAGAGATGGGCCTTTGTTTCAAAGAGAAGTTGATACTGTGAAAAGCACTTTGCAATTTCCTAAAGGCGATACATCTCATTCTCCTCCTGCTCAATTCTGGGCGAAATTCACTCTCCATTTGCAGTGTCTACTCAAGACTGCTGGACAAGACTCAGAGATTATATTTATCCAACTGCATATTATAGTCTAGGCAATAGGTATTTTTTTTTTCACTTGTATTTTTCCCATATGGATAGTTAGGGCATACTCTTCTGAGTAATTATAGATCTGCAATATTGCAAGCCTTGACTCAATCCAAACAATGTCCATCACCAATAAGATCAGTTGGAGAAATTCACCAGTTATGCCTCTCCTGAGCCATGATCTAATGGGCCTCTGGGCTGAACCTTCTCCATGACAGTGGCAAACACCTCGGTCAAACATATTTTAAGCATTATCGTTATCCATATTATAAGTATTATTCAATGTTAGTGACTGCAGGTTGTCAGTCAAGATCATCTTATAATATATTTCAAGTATTCTTATATAATTTTGACATGAGAAACAGTTGGTATAAATCAGAGGCAGTCAGTCCCTTACTTCCATACCAGATTTTTCAAGCCTTCTAGCTATTAAGGACATAAGAAAAGCCAGATGAAAGTAAAAGTCAATAGAATTATTGGCATTTATGGATGAAATCCTGTTCCCTTGCTTCATCCACAGAATCATAAAAAGATCTGCCAAAATATCTCACAGAGCTCTGTAGCATTCCAGCCTCCCACTTGTTGGGATAGTTTAAAGCATATGTTAGCAGCTGCTTACTCCCATTTCTGGTGCATTGTCTTGGAACTCCATTGGTGTTAGCGCAATGATCCAGTATAGGCAGAGCAAGCTGCTGCCCTAAATCAGCACTGAGCAGTGAATAGCATGACCAGCATGTATTTCTAATTTCCCTTCATGAATTCTAAAGGGATCTGATCATGGGCAGTTGACATTTTCAGCTAAAAGTACAAAATAATAAAGCAACGATAGTAAATGTGTCACTTGGAATTTCTGTCAGAAATGCTTTTATATTAGCAATTGTTATTAATTAATAAAACACCAAGTAGTTTGATTTAATAGGAAGATTATTACCATTCACTAGGCATGTGATCTCTTGTTAATCACGTCTCCTCTTTGGCCTCAGTTTCCTCATCTGTAAAATAACAGGGGATGGAGGATTGGATCTGATGATTACTAAGGTCTTTATCTAGCCCAAGGGTGAGGAACCTTAGGCCTCGAGGCCACATGTGGTGGCCTCTTAATAAAAGGATTTATTCTGTAAAACTTGGACTCAGTCAAAAGGCTGCACCCAAGGACCTGGAAGGCCCCATGTGGCCTTCTAGGCCACAGGTTGCCCATCTGTGATCTAGTCCTAAAACCCTATGATAATGAGTTTGCATCATTATAAACTAATTTTTTTATATTTAATGCCAAATGAGGCATCTTGCATATTGCAGAAAGTCAACACCTGTTTATTGATTAATAAAATTCAATGAAAAAAATGCACCAGCATTTACTCACAAAACATAACTGAAAGACTCTTCTAAATGAATCTGGACTTTTTTATTAACTTTACTTGTAAATCTTATTCCAGGATTTTCTGATGTTTTGAAAAGCAATAATTGGTCATGTTTACATCCAGGGGAAGCTATGAAAACCACACCTTAAGCATGTGGCCAGAAATGGGTTCTCATGTTCCAGGTTGGGGAGCAAAAGGGAGTCATGGGACACTGCCCTATAGGGGTAGGGGAGACAGAACTCGAGATATCTCAGAGAAGTTGTCTGAAGGGCCAGGAATTCTACCTAACCTTTCCACATGAGAACTTTTTTTGGGGGGGGGTGAGGGCAATTGAGGTTAAGTGACCGGCCCAGAGTTACACAGCTAGTGAGTGTTATGTGTCTGAGGCCACATTTGAACTCAGGTCCTCCTGACTCCAAGGCTGGTGCTCTATCCACTGTACCACCTAGCTGCCCCCACATGATAACTTATTATTTCAACCAATTATTCTTGTTTACTAAGTACTCAGTTCTGCTGTTTCTCCACGACTAAAGGACTACAAATACTCTCAGGGACCTCTAAATTCAGGACAAAAAAAAGTTAAGTGGCAAAATGGATCAAGTGTTAGACTTGGAATCAGCAAGACCTGACCTAAATCCTTCCTCACACATTGACTCTGGACAAATCATTTAGACTCTCAGCCTCAGCTTCTTCATCTGTAAAATGGGAACAATAATAATGGCACCTACCTCACAGGTTTTTTGTGAGGATTAAATGAGGTAACGTATGTAAACCACTTTGCAGATCTTTAAACTCCACATACATGCTAGCTATTAGCAAAGCCCCAGTTGCTTTTATCCTGGTTGCCCTAGTCAAAATCCCAGTTCCTAGTAAAATTAAGTAAATTAGTGTTGAGTACTATTTGCTGGAAGGCACAATTGCAGCTGAACTCTCTTATAGGTGTTGTTTCCTCCTATTGGAATGTGAGTCCTCTGACAGTAGTGACTATCTTAATTTTTATATTTGTATCCCCAATGCATGCCCATAATTATCACTTAATAAATGTTTTTTCATTCACTCATTCATTGAGCTCATCATGATGAGTGAGAGCTTTTCATTGAGAACAAAGTGGCCTTTAGGTTTTGTTTCTAATAGTTAGGTATCTAGAATTATAAAGTCCCCAAACACTCCATGTTGGCAGATGTAGTAAGGATATCAATTGCTATGCAGATAAATATTACTATTGTATTCTGTCACTACAAACAATCTGCTGGAGCAGAGCCTAACAAGTGGAGCTGAGAGGCTGATTTTGCTAAAATAGGCCCACCTGGATCCTTTTGATAGTTGTGATCAAACATAATTCTGCCATTGAGGGATTATCATTCTTGGTAGAGGATCTGAAGAAGAGGGCCCTGCCAGAAGTGAAAGCAGTTCCGGTGGTCCCCCCTTCTCCATGAACTTGCTTAGCTCAAGAGGAGAGGTGAGCCTCATCCCCCTCGCTTAACATACAGCACCAAGATACTCCCATATATACTACTCAATATCCTCCATGCACAATTATCCCTCCACTTGTCCATGTTAATGTGTTCTTTGTTCATTTAAACCACGTATTTGTTCAGGGCTTACTCAATTAGTGGTCTGTATTTCCCTTAAGCTGTCAAAGGCGATGATCATTTCATAGGGTCATAAATCTAATAGTAAAAAAAAAAATTTAGAAGGCCATTTAAAAGTACTATTACTACTACTGCTTTTGCTGCTGCTGCTACTATTACTACTACTTACTACTAAATCATTGCATTTATTTAGTACTTTAATGTTTGCAAAACACTTTACATGTATTATCTCATTTGACTTTATTGTCATCATTGTACAGAGGAGAAAACTGAGCCTGACAGAGACTGTGGTGTGCCATAGGTCATGAAGGCTAACAAAAAAAAAAAAAAAAAAAATCACCTTCTGAGGCAGGATTTGAACTCATGCCTTCCTGATTTCAAGTCCAGCACTCAATCTATTGTGATCTCATCCAATCCCCTCATTTTACATATAAGGAAATGGAGGTCTTGAAATTAGGGATGTAAATCAAAGGCAATTACTACTTAAAGACATAAAAGAATGTAAAAGTTAAGAAAGTACTTGAAGACCATATATACCTGATCAAGAAACCCCTCCACAACATTTCCCATGACTGGTCAGAAAGTTGAGGAGGAATTCAGGACTTCCTAAGGCAGTTCATTCCATTTTTGGATAGCACTAATGGTTGGACGAGAGCTATTTGTTTTTTTAATGATTGGACAAGGCGTTTGTTTTTCTTCACACGGGCCCTCAATTTTCCGTTCTATAATTTCCACCCTCTGGAGACAAGCAAGACAAATCTAACTCCTTTTCCCACATCAAATCCTTCAAATATTTGAAGACTTTTATGTTCCTCCTAAATCTTCTCTTCTTCAAGCTAAACATTCCCAATTCCTTCAGCTAATTCTTTTATGGCACGGTCTTTAGGCCCCTTACCCTCCAGTTCACCCTCTTTTAGATTTGCCCCCTGGAATAACTGAAGTCGAGGACCAAATCAAAGAATAATTTCATGTGATAGTTGTGAGGAATCTGTTCCACTTTATGAAGAAGGGATCATAAAGGCTAGGTAGTGTAAAAAATGTCCTCAAAAATGCGTGATTGAAAAAGAAGATAGGCTGATGAAATGGTAAGAAGGGGTGATAACCAATGAACAGCCTATGTGCTCCATTGGTATCTTAGGAATGTCAAAAGAATTTGAGGAAGGCAGCCAGTACTTTGAGTGGGCCCCCTATTGTGAATTTATCAAAGAAGATTGGAAAGAATTGCACGGGATATGGACAAGCTACTTTTTTCCTCATTGGAAAGAATTTCCCCACGTTGATGGGATCATAGATTCGATGGAAACTTTGAGTACTAAATTGCAAAATATAGTAATCTACCTGAACATTTTTGTTGTTGTTGAATCCTGTCCAATTCTTCGTGACTCCATTTAAGATTTTCTTGGCAAAGAAACAGAAGTGATTTGCCATTTCCTTCTCCAGATCGTCTTACAGATGAGGAAACTGAGGGAAACAGGGTTAAGTGACTTCCCCAGAGTCACACAGCTAGTAAGTGTCTGAGACCAGATTTGAACTTAGGAAAATGAATCTTCCTGACTCCAGGCACAGCATTCTATATACTGTGCCATCTACCTGCCCTTTCAATTATGGTTCAGCCAGGACAATAGGACTACAGAATTTTCCATTCTAGATGTTATGTCTTTCTTAATGAAGCTTAAGACTGGGTGTGTGTGTGTGTGTGTGTGTGTGTGTGTGTGTGTGTGTCTGAGAGAGAGAGAGAGAAAGAGAGAGAGAGTGTGTGTGTTTTGGGGGGGACGATGAAGGGTTCATATTGTTTTCAACCCATTAAAACTCTCAAATTGTAAGATGCCCTATAACAAAAGTAATGCAATATTGACTACCATGACCCAATCCTTAGATGCCCAGGGGCTGTTTAGGTGTGCCAAACAAACCCATCTCTAGGCAATGTTGGTAATGTCACAGGATATCCTGTGGGTAGCAACCCTAGAGCTAATGTGACTTAACATCAATACCCAAACATAATATCAATTTTTAAAATGAGATTTGTTATATTTTAATAGTGAGCTTCATTATTATTATGAGCTTCATAATTTCTCATTATAACCAGAGATTTTAAAATCAGGACTTCTACAAGTCTATTCAACTAATGTGATTATCAAGTAAGGCCACCCTGAAGTTCTTTGACATCTATATAGCTTAAATTTGGAAGCTGTGAATCAAGGAAGCCAGCATAATGCGCTGGAGAGTTCTGGCTTTGGAGTCAGAAGATCCTGGGTTCGAAAACTGCTTCTGACACTTACTACCTATATAATCTCTGTGAGCCTCACATTCTACAACTGTAAAATGAGAAGGTTTGACTAGGTAACCCTGGAGTTCCCTTCCATCTCTAAGTCTATAATCCTATGTTCTTTATCTCTGAATATCAGACTCTGTTCTTTCATTAGTAAATTAGGAAAGGAAGCGCAGTAAGACCTAAATGCCCTCTAGTGGTAGTTGTGGGTTACTGCATGCCCATTGGCAATTAAGCTTCTTTCCTGTGTCTCTCTTCTGAAACTGCTCCCTCAAAGTTCACCAATATCCTCTGAGACTGCAAATCAAATATATGACACTAGTGACCACTGCCCTTTTTCTGCTGACTGCCCCCTACCTTAGTTTTGGTGATATCACACTTTTCCTGGTTCACCATCACCATAGTACAAATGGCAAAAGATGACAGGATGGTCAGATCAGAGACATAGGGCTGGAAGGACCTTAGAAATCATCTAATCCAATTCCTTCATATTTCAGGAAACCGAAGCTTGTGGTGGTTACGTGACTTTCCCAAGATTCTCCTCCTGCTTAACATCTGCAGAGAGGTCTCTACCTTTTTCATTGGCCCCAAGATTTGGCTTACATGTAAGCTGTCCTCCAGACAATCATGACATCCTCCCTATGCTTGCTCCTCAAATCTTACACCATGCTTTACTTCTCTCTCTAATGTACTTAGAGGAAAATGGTGGAATAAGGCAGGAAATTACCTGGATCTTCTAAATTCCCCCACAAACAATACAAAATAATGCCTCAAAGTGAACTTTGAGTGGCAGAAATAATTAAAAGTTGGGGTAAAGCTGTTGTCCCCCTAAGACAATTTGGGAGGATGTTAGAAAAGATCTGACCTCCCCCGGTGGTGATTTGACCTGATTGAAGTGCAAATACCTCTGGGCAGGTACAGTCAAATCAACAAGCAACAAGACCTGGGGGCATCTGTGGCAGCCTCAGCTTCTGGAACTTTCACCTTATAGACAGTGCAGGGATCAGTTAGCTGATCAGGTGAAGAATACAGGGCCCTCTGCTGGTTCTGGACTCCAGGCCCAGGTGTGCTGACCTGACACAGTCTCAGGCTGTGGCTGTGGGTGAGGAGGATCTAGCAGAGGTTTGCAGAGGGCAGGGCCCCTGATGGCTGTGGGCACTCTGGGAGTCTCTGGTTTTGGTCCCAGGGCAGAGGGGTGAGCTTCAGGAGGGACCCAGGTAGCAAGAGCATTTGTAGTGACAGAGTTGTTGGGGACCCTGGTCATGTCTCAGGGGTAGAGAGGAATACCTGAAGTCAGGCCCCTGATACAGTTCAGAAAACAACAGCACAAAAAACCTGAAGCCTAAGATATTATCTCCCACACTCCAGTACTAGAGCCCGATTTTAATACAAAGTTAAGAAATAAGCCACTAAAAAAAAAATAATAATGAATAAGCAAAAGAGAAAGAATCCAACCATCGATAGCTGCTATGGTGATAGAGAAGATCTGAATTCAAACTCAGAAGGAGAAAGTGAAGTTAAAACAACTATTCCTATCTCAAAGGAAAATGCAAAATGGTCACAAGCCCAAAAAGAGTTTTTGGAAGAGCTTAAAAAGAACTTTAAAAATAAATTAAGAGAGGTTAAGGAAAAATTAGGGAAAAAATAAGTTATATAACAAGAGTAATGTAAAATAAGAGTAAAGTAAAAATCAAGAAAATTATGAAAAGAAAGTCAACCAATTAGAAAAAGAGATCCAAAAGAAAAAAGAGATCCAGAAGAAAATAACTCATTGAAAATTAGAATTGGGCAAGGGAAAGCTAATGACTTCATAAGATACCAAGAAATAATAAAATAAAATCAAAAGAGTGAAAAAATAGAAGAGAATGTAAAACATCTCATTAGAAAAACAACTGACCCAGAGAACAAATCAAGGAGGGACAATATAAGAATTGTTGGACTTGGGGCAGCTAGGTGGCACAGTGGATAGAGCTCCAGCCTTGGAGTCAGAAGAACCTGAGTTCAAATCTGGCCTCAGACACTTGACACTTACTAGCTGTGTGACCATGGGCAAATCACTTAACCCTTGATTCCCTCACCAAAAAAAAAAAAAAAGGAATTGTTGGACCACCTGAAATTTATGATAAAAAAAAAGAGTCTAGATAGTCTATTTCAAGAAATTATTAAATAAAATTGTGCTCAAGTGTTATAATGAGAGGGTAAAATCAAAAGAGAAAAAATCCACTGGTCACCACCTGAGAAAGAGCCCAAGGAGATAATTCTACAAGCAACTGGGGGGGGGGGGGAAATTTACATACAGTGTAGCTATAGTCAGGATAACATAAGATTTAGGAGGTCATACATTAAAAGACTGAAGGTGATAGAACACTATATTCCAAAGAGCAATGGAACTGGGCTTGAAACCAAGAATAATTTACCCAGCAAAGCTGGGTGTTATCCTGAATGGGAAAAAAATAAAACAAGGGGCATTTGATGAACTGAAGGACTTTCAGGCATTTGTGAAGAAAAACCAGAACTAAACAGAAAATTTGGCCTACTAAACTCAGGAGAAACATAAGAAGGTAAACATTAAAGACCAATTATAAATGACTTAATAAGGTCAAATTCTTTACTTCTTATATGTGAAAGCATTATCTACAACTCTTAAGAATGTTATAATTACTTGGGTAGTTTGAAAGTTAGAAAGTTTGGGGTTGAGTTGATTATGATGGGATGCTCCTAAAAAATAAAATTGGTTAGAGAGAGGTAAAATGGAGCAATTATGTCATACAAACGAGGCGTGAATGAAAAAACTAATACAGTGGAGGCAGGAGGGAGTGGACAGCTGGTAGTGTTAGAACCTTATTCTCTTCAGAACTGGGTTAAAGAGGGAATAACATAAAGCTACAAGGGTATAAAAGTCTTCTTAATTACAGAGAAATAGGAGGGCAAGGAGATAGGATAAGGGAGGAACTCGTAGAAGGGTGGGCAAATTGAGGAACAGGAGGGTAAGGAAAAGAGATAAGGGATTCTTAAAGGGGGTATTGATTAGGTTTAGTGGTTAGAATTCAATTAGATGTTTGACAAAGGATAGGATAAAAAGAGAAGGAAAGAAGGATTAGCAGTGATGCAAAAATAAGACAGAGGGAAATGCACAACTAGTAATTATAATTTTGAATGTGAATGGGATGAACTCACCCAAAAACAGAAACAAAGAGCAGAATAGATTAAAAACCAGAATCCAACAATATGTTGTTTACAAGAAAAACATTTTAAAGTGAGAAATACACACAGGGTAAAAATAAAGAGCTGGAGTAGAATTTATTATGCTTTAGCTGATGCAAAAAAAAAGCAGGGGTAGTAATCATGATGTCAGACAAAATTAAAGCTAAAATAGATTTAATTAAAAGAGATAAACAGGGAAACCACATTGTGATAAAAGGTCCCATAGATAATGAAGTAATATCAATACTAAACCTAAATGTACCAAATGTCATAGCATCTAAATTTTTAAAGGAAAAGCTAAATGAATTGCAAGTGGAAATGGATAGCAAAACTATAATAGTGGAGGCCTTTAATCTTCTCTTCTCAGAGCTAGGTAAATCTAATAAAAAAAAATAAGAAATAAGTCAAGAAGATGAATAGAATCTTAGATAAACTAGATATGATAAATGTCTGGAGAGAATTGAATGGGAATAGAAAAAAATGCATCTTTTTTTCCCCCAGTGGTACATGGTACCTTTACGAAAATTGACCATAGTGAGGCATAAAAACTTTATAGTTAAATTCAGAAAAGCAGAAATATTAAATGCATCCTTTTCAGATCAAAATGCAATAAAAGTTATATTTAACAAGGGACCACAGAAACAGAGATCAAAAATTAATTGGAGACTAAATAATTCAATCTTAAAGAATAAGTGGGCTAAATATTACAAGTAGGTAAACTAATAATTTTTATTAAAGAAAATGATAATGAAACAACATATCAAAACCTAGGAGATGCAGCAAAAGCAGTAATCAGAGGAAAATTTATATCTCTAAATGCTCACATCAATAAAATAGAGAAAAAGCAGACCAATGAATTGGGTATGCAATTTTAAAAATTAGAAAAAGAACAAATTAAAAATCCCCAATTAAACAGAAAATTAGAAATCTTGAAAATTAAAGGTGAGATTAATAAAATTGAATATAAGAAAACCATTGAATTAATAAATAAAACTAGAAATTGGTTTTATGAAAAAAAATAAAATAAGTAAACCATTGGTTAATATAAGAAAAAAAAGAAAACTAAATTACTAGTATCAAAAATGAAAAGGGTAAATACATCATTAATAACAAAGGAATCAAAGCAGTTTTTAGGAGTTATTTTTCCCAATTATATGCCAATAAATGTAACAATTTAATTAAAATGGAAGAATCCTTACAAAAATGTAAACTGCCTAGACTAACAGAAGAAGAAATAGAATATCCAAATAAACCTATTTTAGAAAAAGACATCGATCAGGCCATAAATGAGCTTCCTAAGAAAAAAAAAGTATCAGGACCAGATGAATTTACAGGTGAATTGTACCAAACATTTAAAGATTAAACTAACTCCAATATTAAATGAAGTATTTTGAATAATAGGCAAAGAAGGAGTCCTACCAAACTCCTTTTATGAAATAAATATGTGCTAATAACCTTAACTAGGAAGAGCAAAAACAGAGAAAGAAAATTATAGACCAATTTAATTAATGAATATGGATGCAAAAATTCTAAATAAAACACTTGCCAGGAGACTACAACAATATATCACAAAGATGACCAAGTGGGATTTATACCAAGAATGCAGGGATGGTTTAACATAAGGAAAACTATTAAGATAATTGGTTATATCCATTATAAAAGTAACAAAAAACATGTGATTTTATCAATAGATGCAGAAAAACCTTTTGACAAAACACAACACTCATTCCTATTTAAAAAAATACTCAAAAACAAAGGTATAAACAGATTTTTTTTCTTAAAATGATAAGAAGCATCTACCTAAAACCATTACCAAGCATTACTTGTGATGGAGATAAGCTAGAAGCCTTCCCAATAAGATCAGGAGTGAAACAAGGATGCCCATTATCCCTAATATTATTCAATATTGTATTAGAAATGCTAACGATAGCAAGAAGAGAAGAAAAAGAAATTGAAGGGATCAGAATTGGCAATGAGGTAATAAAACTATCTCTCTTTACAGATGATATGATGATACACTTGGAAAATCCTAGAAATTCAACTAAAAAGTTAGTTAAAATAGCTAATAATTTTAGCAGAGTAGCAGTATATAAAATAAACCCACATAAATCATCAGCATTTCTATATATCACCAAAAAAATCCTGCAAGAAGAGATAGTAAAAGATACCTCATTCAAAATAATGGCAGACTATATAAAATACCTGGGAGCATATCTGTCAAGACAAATACAACAACTACTTGAACATAATTATAAAAAAAAACAACAACAACTTTTCATACAAATAAAGTCAGATTTAAATAATTGGAGAAATAGTAATTATTCATGGGTGGGCAGAGCCAATATAATAAAAAGGACAATTCTACCTAACCTAATCTGTGTAGTCAATGTCATTCCAATTGAACTACCAAAAATTATTTTATTGAGCTAGAAAAAAATAACAATAAAATTTATTTGGAAAAACAAAAGGTCAAGAACATTAAGAGAACTAGTTTGGAAAAATATAAAGAAAGGAGATTTACCAGTGCCAGATCTTAAACTATGTTATAAGGCAGTAATTGTCAAAGCTATTTGTTTCTGGCTGAGAAATAGAAAGGTGGATCAGTGGAACAGAGTGAACATATAATACACAGTAGTAATGATCATAGTAACCCTGTGTTTGACAAATAAAAAGATTTAAGCTTTTGGAAGAATATACTATTTGGTAAAAATTGTTGGGAAAACTAGAAAGCAGAATGGCAGAAATTAGGTATAGATCAATATCTTACACCACTTAACAAGATACGGTCAAAAAGGACACATGACCTAGATATAAAAAGAGATATAAGAAACTAGAAGAACATAGAACATATCTCTTATCATACTTATGGAGAGGAGAAGAATTTATAAATAAATAAGAGATAGAAGACATTGTAGGATATGAAATAGATAGTTTTGATTACATTAAATTAAAAAGCGTTTGTACAAATAAAATCAATGTAGCCAAGATTGGCAGGAAAGTAGAAAATTGGGGGGAAATTTTTATAGACAGTTTCCTCAGATAAAGGTCTCGTATCTCACATATATAGAGAGGACTTTTTCAAATGAGAACATGAGTCATTCCCAAATTGATAAATGTTCAAAAGATATGAACAGGCAGGTTTTTTTTATGAAATCAAAACTATATATAGTTATATGAAAAAATGCTCTAAATCATTATTGATTAGAGAAATGCAAATTAAAACAATTTTGAGATATCATCTCATACCTATCAGATTGGCTAAAATGATAGAAGGGGGAAATGACAAATGTTGGAAGTGATGTGGAAAAAATGGGAAATTCATACACTGTTGGTGGAACTGTGAACTGATCCAATCATTTTGAAAGGAATCTGGGGGCAGCTAGGTGGGGCAGTGGATAGAGCACCAGCCCTGGATTCAGGAGGACCTGAGTTCAAATTCAGCCTCAGACACATAACACTTAGTAGCTGTTTGACCCTGGGTAAGTCACTTAACCCCCCATTGCCTATCCTAAAAAAGAGGAAAAAAAAAGAAGTGAGAAAGGAATCTGGAATTATGTCCAAAGAGTTACGAAATTGTGTCTTCCCTTTGACCCAGCAATATCACTATTAGGTCTGTTTCCCAAGGTGATCAGGAAAAAAAAGGAAAAGAACCTATGTGTTCTAAAATATTTATAGCAGCTCTCTTTATTTTGGCAAAGAATTAGAAATTGAAGAGATACCATCAATTGGGGATTGGCTGAACAAATTGTGGTATATGATTGTGATGGAATACAGCACTTACTGTGCTGTAACAAATGATGAGCTGATTGATTTTAGAAAAATGTAGAAAGACTTGAAAGAAATAGTGAAAAGTGAAGTGAGCAGAATCAAGAGAACATTGTACATAGTAATAGCAATATTGTTCAAAGAATAATTGTGAACAACCAAGTTATTCTGATTATTATAAATACTCAAATCAACTTTAAAGGACCTATTAAGGAAGACCTGCAGAGAAAGAACTGATAAATAGAAGTACATATAATATAGTTTTACATGAATTTATAAATCTGTGTTAAATGGTGGCCTTTTCTAGTGAGAGGTGATGAGAGAAGGAAACAGTACAGGACTTAAAATGTATCAAAATAAAATAGAATTTTAAAAAAGGAAAAAATGTACTTAGGAGTTATTATTTTGTATTATTGTTATGTATGTTATGTGTATAATTGCCCTCCAAACTGTAACCTCAATGAGGGCAGAGACCATGCCTTACTAAAATTTGTATGTTCCCCTGGTGCCTTGCTCCATTTACCCTATACAGTCACTGTATATTAAGTATGAAGTGAATTGAACTGAACTATATCAATCAATCAATTAATAAGCATTTTTTGAGCAATACTACCTGTCAGGGACTGAGTTAGTTAGTTCATGGTGATACAAAGACAAAAAATGGAATAGTTCTTATTTTCAAAGAACAGACATTCTATTGGAAACAAATAATTAATGACATACTAAAAAAGAATAATATTCGTTCAACCAGCATTTATTAAGTACTTACTATGTGCTAGGAACTATTCTGGATGTTGGGGACACAAAAGCAAAAATAAAATTACCCTTGCCTCAGGGAATTTATTATCTATTGGAAGGGAACAACGTACAAGAAAAGCGAATACAAAAAATATGGACAAAGTAGATATAAAGCAATTTCTAAAATGGGGAAGGCATGAGCAACCAGGAGGATCAAGATAGGTCTCCTGTAGGAGGGGGTACTTGAGCTGATCTTTGAAGATAGCTACAGATGGGCAGTTAGGTGGCGCGGTGGATAGATTGCTGGGCCTGGAGTCAGGAAGACATCTTACTGAGTTCAAATCTGCCCTCAGACACTTACTAGCTGTGTGATCCTGTTTGTTTCAGTTTGCTCTTCTAAAATGAGCTGGAGAAGAAAATGGTGAAATACTTCAGTATCTTTGCCAAGAAAACCCAAAATGGGGTCATAAAGAGTTGGACATGACTGAAAGATAACCAAACAATAACAACAACGGACTCTAAGAGGTAGGGGTGAGAAGGGCGTGCATTCCAGGTATGGGGTACATTTTGTGCAAAAACTCAGAGATATGAAATGGACACTCAAAAAAAAATTTTTTTTAAAGGCAAGCAGGCCAGTTTGGCTAGGCTGCTAAGTGTGTGAAGAGGAGTAATATGTGAAAGACTTAGAAAGGTAGGCTAGAGAGGGATTGTGAAGATCTTTAAATGCCCTTTTATCCTAAAGGCAAGATGAAATCACTGGAGCTTCTGAAGCAAAGGAAGATTAGACCTGTATTTTGTGGAGGATGGATTGGAGAAGGAGCAGGCTTAAGCACCTACACTATGCAAAGCACTAAACTAGGCACAACTAGACAGTACAAAATTTTGGTGAGAAATGATTCCTGCCCACATGAAACTTAAAGTAAACTGGGAAAATAGTTTCCTTTGTCACACGTGGACATATTTGAGGAAAAGATTAAGCCCACTTAAAATAACTTCTTACTTATTTCATTTGAGTCTGGCCCAGTCCAAAAAAAAAGTCTTAAAAGATTTAATATATTCAATATATTGAATATATCTGAAGACTGCAGTAGTTCCTATTCTCAGGACAGGATGAAGCCTTATATGCTGCTAACTCCCAAATGGAGATTCTTGTAGGGAAACAGTGTCACATATCAGGGAGTAGATTTTGTTGTCTGTATAGAGCCCTATGTGTTTAAAATTGATCCAAATCAGGTAAAAAAAAATCAATTTCTGCTAAACTCAAGAAAAAAAAAACCACCACCATCGACATTAGCAGGGAAAATGTCAATTTTCATATTAACATATCTAAATCTAAAGAATAAGAAATGGGAGAAAGAAAAAAAAGCAGAAAAAAAGGAGTAACAAAAGCCTGGAACTCAGTAGTGTTCTTTTAAAAATTTTTTTTTGAAGTTCCTTCCTTCTTTGCTTTCTTGTTCAAGTCTTTCATGAAGAGAAAATCATGCCTGATAGAGATTTTGCAGTTTTCTAGTTACTTCTTCATATGATATCATTCTTAAAATCCAGGAAACCATTTGTAAATTTACCTTCTTTACTTTGAAAAAACTCTTCCCACATCTACTTTTACCATGAACCATGAATTTGTAGGGTTTTGTTTTTTTATTTTTTTGTATGAGAGATAAAACTGAAGTAGATTCTTATAGGAATTCTCCCCTCTCTTTCTAATTCTGGATCTCAGCCATGATGAGAAATTACCCCCAACTTCTCTTGAATATATCTTGTTTATACATAGTTGCTTGCCTATTGTCTAGGTAAGCTTTGTCTTCTTTGAATCTTAGGGAAGAAAGGGACATCTTGAAAAGACATTAAATCCAGGGCATGAGAGTCAGGTGGATTCAAATCATATGTCATCCCAAGTCTTTTCCGGAGAGGCCCAAATCATCTCACTTCCTTTATTTCTCATTCTTAACACTGCCTAGAAGATTTGAAGAGTAATGGATAAAGAACTGGCCATAGGGCCAAGAAGATCTGATTTCATGTCCCTCCTCTGACACATACTAGTCATGTGACCCTGGACAATTGGTTCCACCTCTCAGTGCTCTAGACATCTCTCTAAAAGTACAAAGTTGCAGCAAAGGTGCCAATTTGCACTTCCATAAGATTTCCATAGACCAATGAAATCATAAGTCTGTCCCCTATCCCTAATTTCTAATTCATCCTTTTGCTTCCAAGTAGGCTGCCTGCAAGTTATATCAAACAGAAATCTTGTTTTAATAGGTTGATTTTTAAAAACTGGAATGAGAAGCAGCATTGGAGCTAGAAAAACCTGGGTTCAAGGCTGCCTCTGACACTACTAAGGGAAGTCATTAAAATCTCACTGCCCTGGGTGGTTGTCTAGACTGTGAGTTGGAATAGATCATCATTTTCTTGAAGGCAAGAACTGTTTTTGTTTTATATTTGTAACCTTCAGACCTGGCACATAGTAGGCACTTAATAAATGCTTAGTGAAAGGATGAATGAGTTAAGAAGAACTTGTTGATCCATACCAACAGACGGTATTTCCAGAAAGGAAAAAATCCTTCACTGATGAAATCACAAGCCTTGATCAAAATGAGGAACATTCTATAACTCCCATGGACAGTCCAACCCCAGGATTCAATAATATTTACTGTAGGGTCTTTCTTTTTGTTGTTGGGTCATTTCAGTTGTATCTGATTTTTCATGACCCCATTTGGGGTTTTCTTGATGAAGATATTGGAGTGGTTTACCATTTCCTTCTCCAGCTCATTTCACAGACAAGGAACTGATTTGCCCAGGATCACCTAGCTGGTAAGTATCTGAGGCCAGATTTGAACTCAAAAGATGAGTCTTCCTGACTCCAGGACCAGTGAGTGCTCTATCCACTTTACCATCTAGCTGCCCCACAAGGTCTTTCCTTATATATCTTATCATATTTCTTCCTATTGTAGTATAAACATGCTTCCTCTCATACTCTATATGATGGAGAAAGCCTACCAAACATCTGGCATTAGGGTTAACGCTCTTATGTCTAAAGACATTTAGGGCCACCTGCTCCACTTTCTCTTCTGTAGGGTAATCCAAATTCCTTTAAACTCCTCCCCCAGGTTGTGTTTCCTTTCATTGTCTTCACTGACTATGGGAACTTAAGTTGTTTAACCTCAAGCCTCAGTTTTTTCATTAGTTAAGTGGGTATGATAATACTTGCAGCATGTACCTGACTGGGTTGCCAACAAAGCATTTCACATACCTTAAAGCTCAATAAAAATGAGCTCCATCATCAGCTAGTATTGTTAACTTCCCTTGAGCCCTCTACTGTCCACATCTCTCTGAAATAGTCAAGCCCCAAAAGAGACCGTAGATAATGAGCAGAACTAGTTCACTAGACATTTGAGTAATAGGGAAAGATGGTCATTAGCACTCAGCATTCCCCCCACTTTTTTTCCCCTTTAGTAGCGTTTTGCCTGTTGTTAGCAGGAGCCACTCCCTGTCTGCTAGACGCCCACAGGCCTTCAGGTCCCCACTGGCTTCATATTCTAGCCCTTTCCTCCTACACCAAATCCTGTTCACAAGAGAGAATTCGTTTTTCATTCAAGATATTAAATGTCTACGTTCAAGGCACTGTGCTAAACCCTGGGGGTTACCAAGACGAAAACAGATCAGTCCTTGCCTCAAAGAGCACTCCATTTAAGAGGGTGAAGAATCTGATACATTTATTCATACCGTGTAATGCAATGCCCTACATATAGCAGGCACTTCATGAATGCTTGTGTAATGAATGAATAAGTGAATGATGATATTTATCATGTTTACCTCTCCTGGGTGTAGGAACAAATATCTTTTTTTAAAATTTTATTTATTTATTTGTTTTTAGTTTTCAACATTCACTTCTATAAGATTTTGAGTTCCAATTTTTCCCCCTCCTTCCACTCCCCCTCCCCAAGATGACATGCAATATGATATACATGTACAATCATATTAAACATTATTTCCACATTAGTCATGTTGTAAAGAAGAATTCAAACCAAAGGGAAAAACCATGAGAAAGAAGAAATAAAAATAGTCTGCTTCAATCTGCATTCAGACTCCATAGTTCTTTTTCTGGATGTGGATAGCATTTTCCATCATGAGTCTTTTGGAGTTGTCTTAGAGACTTAGTGGGATTGCTGAGAAGAGTTAAGTCTGTGAAAGTTAGTCATCACACAGTGTGGCTGTTACTGTGTACAATGTTCTCCTAGTTCTGCTCACTTCACTCAACATCAGTTAGTTCATGTAAGACTTTCCAGGTTTTTCTGAAATCTTCCTGCTCATTATTTCTTATGGAACAATAGTATTCCATTACATTCATATACCATAACTTGTTCAGCTGTTCCCCAATTGATGGGTATCCCCTCAATTTCCAATTCTTGGCCACCACAAAAAGAGCTGCTATAAATATTTTTGTGCATGTGGGTCCTTTTCCCATTTTTATGATCTCTTTGGGATACAGACCTAAAAGTGTTATTGCTGGGTCAGAGAGTATGCAGTTTTATAGCCCTTTGGGCATAGTTCCAAATTGCTCTCAAGAATGGTTAGATCAGTTCACAACTCTGCCAACAATGCATTAATGTTCCATTTTTCCCACATCTTCTCCAACATTTATCATTTCAGGAACAGATATCTACTGGTGAAATAACTGGCCTTAGCATCAGGTGGGGGCAAGACCACGCTGCAACCAACTTAGCCTGGCTCGCAGGAGCTCTAATTATAACATTTTTAATATGAACATTTACACGCCAGAAATCTGCAAATGTTACAAATCAGATTTATTTTTTATGTTCACTGTCCACACTTAAGGAAGTGATGCAGAAAATGTGAATAGCAGACTAAGCTCAAAAGTATGAAGTGTGCTCCACCCCCACCCCCAGCTGGTTGCTAAATATTTACCAGCACACTCCTAAGTAAGCCAATCTTTGACTCAGAAAAACATCTCAAAATTCAAATATTCCTTGCTAGAAGGGGATGGACTTAGAATCCAGATTTGAGTCCTGATTCTAAAGCTTGCTAGCTAAATGATCATGAACAAGCTACTTAACATTCCTAAATTTCAGTTTCCTCATCTGTAAAATGGGTATAATCCTTGTTCTCCATATCTCACATACTGATTGTTGTGAAGAAAGCACTCTGTAAGCTATAAAACACCAAATAAATGTGGGTTGTTGTTGTTGTTAGTATTACATAAAGATGAGCTATTATATATTATATTGTTTATGCATCCTTGTTTCAGGCTTTGCTTTGTTGTTGAGGGACGTTGTCTTTTTCCCTCATACCTACCTTGCCAGCTGCAGAAGGCAAAAGAAAACAGTCCTTCAGATTCTCTTCACACCCCCTTGACCCTGGAGAAATCTCTCCTATGCAGCCACCATCTGTGTGAACCTCATCTTTCATCTAACTTCATAAACAAAAAAATGAGCATCAGAAGGCAGCCATTTGGCACACAGCTCTCTGGCAGCTGCTCCTACAAACATTGAGACTGCAGATTTTAAACACAGTCTCTTGATTTTCTATCAGAAGCCCAGACTTGGGCACTTGAACCATCATTTCTTTAAAAAAAAATACCCATCTTGAACCTGGCAACAACTAGAATGCTGAAACTTTGAAAATTCAGTATGCCCTATTACAAGAACTCATACTTACATGATGATGGAATCTTAACAAAGCACCCACCATCCCTGTAACTTCCCAGACTAAAATACCTTTTCATAGCCACCATTTCCCTATTTGTGTAGTCTCCGCTTGTTAGAAGGTAATACTCTCAAATCTTTTGTATTTGTATCCCAAGTCCTTAATTTGGTGCCTCTCACATAGAAATCAGCTTAAGAAATTCTTTATCTTCATTCATTCATTCTCTCATCCATTCATTCACTCATTCACAACAAACCCAGAAAGTATGTAAGGCAAATACAGTTATCCCTTCCACATCTCATCTTTCCCTGGATCGGCATAAGAAATTAAATCGGATTTTTTTTTTTGTGAATTTTGCACATGTGAAGGCCAGCAGATGACATAGAGCCTATGACTATAATACTCCAAATTTTACAATAAGGGTCTGTAAATACCCCATAAAAGAAAAAGAAAAAATTCAGACTTCTTCTCTGGTATGAAGGGAAGGCCAAAAAATTTTGTAAGGATTTTCCAGATCATGGGGACACCATGGCCCTAATCCCATTGTTGTGGAAGGGATAACTATACTATGAAGCCCAGTTTACAAATAAGGGGAGGAAGAATTAGACAAGCTTATTCACCTTCACACAGCTATCTAAGCGGCAAAGCCTGCATTCCAACCCAGGTCTCTCCTACTTGTTTTTACACACCGGTGCACTGGCACCTCCCTATACACCAGACTTAGATACTTGGACAGATTTAACTACCTATTCTTAGTAGATAATAATATCATTCTTACTGATGGGAGAGATCTATAGACACCCTAAAGCCCATAGCTGCCATCTGGGGAAGATGTAAGCAGGAAGGAAAGGCAATGAAGCAATTGCTTGGAGATTTAATATTGTTTCGACTCCTACTCCAGGACTCAAATGGCAGTGGAGCAGATCATTGGAGAAGAAAGTTATTCAAAAATATCATTCTATTCTTAAAGCTACCGCATTCCTTAATGGAGGGTATTAAGCTTACCCTTCCTACTTCAGTCAGCTGAAAATAGCTCTGTTAGATGCAGCTCTGTTAGATGTGGGTATACTAGGTTTTGAGACAGAGGACCTAGGTTCAAATCCAGATGCTGCTATGTACTCATAAAACCCATAACCCTTCATTTCCCCATTTGTGAAATGGACTAAAGGATTTCTTAAACATTTTTTTATTAATTTCTCAGTCTTAGGTGACCTCAGAGGTATTGCCAAGCAGATACCCCATTGTTTGTTGATGTTAATGCTTTTCTTGCTAAACTGAAATCCTACAGTTTTAGGATAAAAACTGGGGTGTAATCTCATTTGAGGAATATAGGACCCAAAGCACACTTCCAACATTTCCCCTAGGGTTCACTCCACCCCAGGGAGGCCACTCAATGTTGTGTTTGAAACAAAGAGTTGGGCTACCAATGACCAGGGAGGTAGAATGTACAGTGTATCTGAAGTCAGAGGACCCAGGTTCACATTTTCCCACATCTTCCACATACTACCTGTATGACTGTGGGCAAGTCACAATCTCTCTGGGTTTCAGTTTCCTTACCCATTAAAAAAAAAAAAAAGACTGGATGACCTCGGGTCCCTTCTAAGTCTCTGATCCTACCATGTTATGAGTGTCATAGCATTTTGAGTGTTATAGTCAATAAGCATTTAGTAACCTACACTGTGCCGGGCATTGTGCTAAGCACTGGGGACACAAAGAAAGGTAAAAGACAGTGTCTGCTTTCAAAGAATTCACAGTCTAATGGGAGAGACAATATGGAAACAAATATGTACAAACAAGAAATATACAGGATAAAGTGAAAATAATCAACTGAGGGGAGGCACTCGTATTGAGAGGGATCAGGAAAGGTTTCTTGGAGCATATGGGATTCCAAGGAAACCAGAGAGAAGGGAGATCATTCCAGGTATGGGAAACAGCAGTGAAAGGGCCTGGAGACTGGCAATGCAGTGTCTTCTGCAAGAGGTCCTGAGGGTGGCCAGGCATTATCTTTGAAGTTTTGTTTTGTTTTGTTTTGTTTCCTCTCTTCCCCTGGACAGACTTCTGGTCCTTTTCCTTCTAGGTCATAAACGAAGGGTCTGAAATGCCCTATGAGAGTAATGACTGGCCAGGGCAAAGGAGTGGGGCTGGGGGTGGAAGGAAAGAGCAAGGAAGAGGCCACGAGGGGATTTCTTTTAAGGCTTCCGTCATTTTCAATAGAAGGCTTCTTGGCTTTCTCACACACTGACAGATTTAACTTAAGCCGTTTACGTTCATCTATCCCGTCCACACCAGCCCCACCACATTCCCGCCTGCCCTGTGGTCACCCACTTTTACAGAGGAAGTGCCTCTAGAATGACTAAGCCATCTTTTGCCTTTAAGTGGCCCCTTTAATCCCCGGATCACAGGAGCACTTTTGAAATGCTTAATTAGGCCTTACAACTCATCTGAGGGGGAGGTGTTATTATCCTTCTTGTGCAGATGAGGAAACTGAAACATAGCCTCAGTTTCCTCACCTGTAAGATGAGGGGGTTGACCCAGGATGAAACGATTTTTCCCCAGCCCACACAGAAAGCTGATTTCTTCCGTGGGATCAGTGTTGAGTTTCTAAGTGTGGCCCCTTCACTTCCTTCACTGGCCAGCAGGCTGTGCTGCATGCTTAATTGCCAGAGGGAGCGATCACCTGGATTGAGCTCCAGAGCACTGGTTTGCTGAGGAGGAGGGTGAAATGGATGCCCTTTGGGGAAATTTCAAATGTCTATTTCAGGATCTGAAGTGTGCCTGCCACCATTTAAAAGAAGAACTTGCTTTTCACATTTGAATCTTAAAACGTGGGAAACTTAAAGGGCTTTCTGCATTTATTTTTTCATCTTAATCAAAGCAACCTAAAGAGAGACATTCTTCAAGAATTGGTACAGGTGATGAAAATGATCTTTATAGAAGTTGAGGGTATGTTTGAACCTCTGAGGGACAGTTCCTCAGTGGCCATTTAGGGGTGCCTTTGGTGACAGCACGGCCTATACTGGTTAGCATCGTGGGAACTGACAGAGAGGTATGCCTGTGTCCCTAAGGTTAAGTTAGGGACTTAAAGAGTAGAAGTTGAAAGGGGTAAAGATCATGCAGAGTTAGAAGATGCTTCTTCAGGCCTCAGCTTGCAAAGAGCAGGGGTGCTAGTGTCCCCCTACATCAGAGGTATCAAACTCAAATAGAGACAGATTCCTGTAGGGCCATGTATTGACTTAGACAACCACAAAATAACATTATCTATGGTGTATTGTATTTTTGTTTATTTTCACCCCTTCTTGCTGGAAGGCCACAGAAAGAGCTGAAAAAATGGGTTTCTATCACACATGTTGAGGCATACCCACAAAAAATCAGGTTTTTAATAATAGAAATAGTAGTTAATAATAATAAATCTGTTCTGCTCCCAACTAGCTGTGTAACCTAAAGCAAGTCACTTTACCTTTCTGGGCTTCAATGTCCAAAGTGAAAAGGTAGGCCATGATGAATCAATCAATCAACAAAATTTACTAAGCACCTACTACGTGCCAGGCACTGGCATTCCTGCCCTCACAGAGTTTATATTCTCATAAGGCACAAACAACATATGCAAATAAGTATTGTCCAGGGAGGAAGTTTTGATCTAGGCAATCATTAGAATTGTAAGAGGAGTCATAGAATAATATATTGTCATGCTATTTCTAATAACAATGGAAATATGGATTTGATTATTGTTCTCAGAGCAAGAGGTCAACATCGAGAAAGAAGAAGGGGAGGAAGGGGACAAGTACATTTTATGAATCTGTCTCAACACCACCTCCATGGGCCTCAATTTCCCTCTTTATCTGAAAGATGAGGGGGTTGAACTAGGTTATCTCTAAGGTTGCATTTTCTAGAATCATGGCCCTATTAGCACAAATTTGTTTCACATAATGACGCACCTTTCTGAAAGACAAGATGTTGTCTTTTTGTAAGCTAGACAACACTTGGTCAGAAGGGATGTAGACAGGGTTGATTTTCCCCACTACAATTGAACATATATCTGAAAGAAACTGACCTGGCTTAGGGTTCAGTGAATTGAAGGTTTTGTCACATTCTGCCCAAACATGCCTAAACTCATTTTTGAGTTGTAAATAGTACAAAGCACTTTTGTATTTATCTGATTCCAACTGCTTTCTCTTATTATTTCAGAACAGCTATGTTCAATTGCTCAATAATTTATGCTCTAAAGAAGGTAACATTTTGGAGGTGAGGGGGGGATAGAAAATGGGTTGCAGAATAGATCCCCCATTTCTTTTTCCCTGTTTAAAGTCAAAGAACTTGGCTTCTGACATGCACAGTAAGTAGTTCACCAAGATTCTACCCAGTACTCAATTAATTAATGTATTAGCAGGCTCTGCCAGGGGAACACACAATGAAGTGAAGAATTAGGACAATTACCTAAAGAATTCAGATGAAAATAAGTTTTCACCTGAAGTAAAGATGAGGAGCTAGATTCAGTGACCACCAACGTTCCTTTCAGCTATGTAGATCTATAATTCCTTCCAAATAATTGAGGCAAAAGACTGTGGTTTCATTTTTAGCTTGGCATATGTAATCATAATCTCACTTCACCTCCTCAATTTGCATGTATAGACAGCATAATTGAAAGAAATACTCTTCAGCATCTCCTTCAAATGAGACTAAGAATCTTCTAACACAGTTTTACTTCTCTGGCTTTCCAGGAAATGGTCTCTGAGACAAAAGTAACACCTGGCAGCCTTACAGGCAGGTGAATAACCACCTTCCCACTCTGGTAATGGTGTTATTTTACACTCCAAAATCAAAGCTAACATGGCTGAGGCATCAGGGTAGAAGGTAGGGAGTAAGAAATAAGGCTCAGAAGAGTAGGGCAGACTAGAAAAGGAAAATGTGAGTCTGCCATTCTTGCCTCCTGACTGGGTGCACAGACTTCCTGGGATGTGGGCTTCCAAAGGCCTCCCAGGACACTGCAATAGATTCATTCCCCAATGGTTAGCACATTCCAACCTTCTCTCACTTTCCCTATCTCAGTGACAATGAACTCTTGGCCTGCTGAAGAATAACACTTTATAACCCCAGCTTCCCATCCCCTCATCCCCCACCAGATTTGACTGCCTCTTCCATTGCACCCACTGGACATCCTGCTCCATAATTAACAAATGTCCTCTCATCTTTCACGTCTTCTCTGCTCCTTCTATCTTCCAAGCACTCACTGAAAGCTGACTTCCTTTAAATCACACTTTCCCTGCCTTTGTTTTCCAGTATGCGTCATACCTTCTCTCATACCTCCAATTTCGCAGGTTATGGTAATAGAGTAAGAAAACTCTTTGCTTCCTATTGCCATTTCCAGACTCTCTCTCTACTGCCATTACTCAGAAACCTTCCCCCTCCCTGGAGGTTCATTCTGTCCAAATTTATCATCCAGTCCAGATCCTGGTGCCCATTATCTCCTGATCCCCAGAACTTTCTTCCTCTCTCCTCAATGAATTTGGTACTTGACTAATAGTCACCCCATCTACTCCCATTTACTTCCCTCATATTTGGATACTTCAACATCTATATTGAGATTTTCTCAAATACACTCACTTTCCAGTTCTTCATTCTACTAAACTCCCATGGACTACTCTTCTATTCTACCTCAGCTTCAAACAGGGATTGTCATAATCTTGATCTTACCATCACCCACAAATGTTATACTACCAGCTTCAAGAATGTCAAAATCCTTTTGTCTAATTATATAAGCCTTTGTCTTTTAATCTGTCCCTAAATTTGATGATCACTAATCCTATCCTTCATTATCACTATGAGGTTCAGTCTCTCCACTACTCAGTGTTTTCTCAGGCCATAATCTCTATAATGGCTAGACTCTTCTCCCCCTTCCCCTTGGTGAACCAGTTCAACTGTATGCTATTTCCTACTCTCAAATCTTTTGCTCCCTGGTTTTATTGCTGATCTTACCTTGTCTTAACTCAACCATGGATTACTCCCTCAGTCTGCCTCTTTCATTTCTACTCACATACTACAGCAGAAAGTCATGAAACCTAGTACCTCTTAAGTCTGGAATAAATTTATGTTATCTAATCTCAAATGGGCCCTCATTGTTGCAAGGTACTTCTACTCCTTAATTAATTCTCCAGCTCACTTACCAGAAGAGTCCTTCCAACTTTTTATTTTTCTCTATTTCTATCATGATTTTATAGAATTCCTTCCTAGCTTTCTCTTCTGAGAACTTCACCTCATCCTTCATGGAAAAAAAATGTCTGACTATTAACTAAGACTTCTTTCTCCCCTTCTCATCTCACATCTCTCTCATATTATCCTCCACTATCTCCTTCATTTCAGTCTCTGATAAAGAGTTATCTCTTCTCCTTGTCAAGACCAACCCCTCTGCACTTGGCCTACTCCCATCCTCTCCAGATGATTGCCACCAGGATCATCCATTCCTCTGTCAGTTTCTAACAACTGGCTCATCAGGGGCCATCTTCAGGTGTCCTGGTCTGTATCTTGCCACTGGACCCAGGTGGCTCCAGAGAAGAAAGTGAGGCTGGTGACTTTGCACAGCCTTCCTTTACGTAAATCTAATGCACTTGCAAGTCATGGCATCACCTTCCTGATGTCATGGTGCTCTTCGAGAATGAGGGACAAACAGTAACAACAATAATCACCTGGCTGCTGGGCTGTTGCCTATGAACATGCCTATGTCTCCTCATTCTTAAAAAATCTTTACTGCAGCCTACTATTTCCACTAGCAATCACCTAATATCTTTCCTCCCTTTCTCAGCTAAACTCTTTTTTTAAGTTCTTTCACTTCCTCTCTTCTTAATCTCTTATAAACTTGAGAAACCTAGGTTCTAACCTCATCATCATCCAACTGAAACCTCTCTCCAAAGTTACCAATGATCTCTTAATTGTCAAATCAAATGGTCCTTTCTCAGAATTAATCCTTCTTGGTCTTTTTGACAGATATGAAATGGTTGATCACCTTTTCCTCCTGGATGTTCCTATCACTGTTCTCTTTTGGTTCTCCTAGTAACTACTTGACTCTGCTTTCTCACTCTCCTTTGCTGGATTGTTATCCATGGTCTATCCACTAACTGTGGGTGTCTCCTTTTAAAAAAAACAAACACTTTTTCCCCTCAATTACACGTAAAAATTTTGTGGGTGTCTTCTGAGTAAGGCTCTATCCTAGACTCTCATCTTTTTTTCTTTCTACACATCTCATTTGGTGATCTCATTAGCTCACATGGGTTCAATTATCATGTCTATGTTGATGAGATATACCCCAAGGATACACCCCTGGGTTCCCTACCTTGATGTAGTCCCAACTCCTCAATCTCGATCACTTCACATATCTAATTAAATGCCAAATCTTATCATTTCTACCTCCACATCATCTTCTGTAAATGTCCCCTTCATTCCATTCACATAGCTAGGTACCCTCCCTTCTCACCATGATGATTGTAATAGTTTCCAGATTGATCTCCCTATATCTCTACTCCAATCCATTCTCAGCACAGCTATATCAAAATGATTTTCCTAAAGCACAGGTGTACTGACCGTGCCACTCCTCCACTCACTGGCTCTCTACTACCTCTAGAATCAAATATGAATTCCTCTGCTTAGCATTTAAAACCCTCCACAGCTTGGTTTCAACCCACCTTTGCAGTCACACACATTATCATACATTTATTCCCCTTCATATACATTAGGGTCCTCCTCCAGTCTGGCCTTCTTACATTTCCTCATACATGACATTCCATCTGACATTGCCATGTCTTTGCCCTGCCTCTCCTGCATGCCTAGAATTCACTCACTCCTCACCTCCATCTTTTATAATCCCTAATTTCTTTCAGGGCAGCTAGGTGTTGCAGTGGATAGAAAGCCAGGCCTGGAGTCAGGAAGACTCCTCTCCCTGAGTTCAAATCTGGCCTCAAACATTTACTAGCTGTGTGACCCCGGGCAAGTCACTTAGCCCTGTTTGCCCTCATGAAAATCGTAATTGTAGTTAAGAGATAAAAAGTACATGAAAGGCTTTCTCTAAAGGAGAAAAGCAGCTGCTATAGGGGATAAAGAGGAGGCTTAGTCCTGCTTCTAACTCATACTGGCTGTGTGACCCTGGGCAAATCATTGAACCATTCAGTCCCCCAGGCAAATCTCTGAGACTATAAATTGTAAAGGAAATGCTGTTTTGCTATGATAGAAGTTTCCTCCTCAGGAGTTTCCTATACCAATGAAATCACTGGTGCTGTCCAAAATAAAAATAAAATAAAATAAAATTCCATGGGACTATGTTTAGTTTAGTTTAATCAAAGAATAATTCTATCTAAAATATAAATTATGATTCCTATTATAATCTTTATTTTATGGCATTTCTATATATACTGGAGAAAGGAATGTACTAAATTCTCTTGAACTCCTTTCTTTTTTATTTGTTTTTTCTTTTGGTGAGGCAATTGGAGTTAAGTGATTTGCCCAGGGTCACACAGCTAGTAAGTATCAAGAGTCTGGAACTGGATTTGAACTCTGATCCCCCTGACTCCAGGGCCAGAGCTCTATCAACTAAACCACCTAGCTGCCCATGGACTCCTTTCTAATGAGTTTCTTTTCAATGACAGTGACATCGACGCTGCACTGTATGGTTTACAAAGTAACTGACAACCTCTCATCTGATCCTCACAAGGGTTCTGGGATGTAAATACTTCAGATACCATCCACAGAGGAGGAAACTGAAGCCCAGAGAGGTTCAGCCTGGTGCAGCGCATACGGTGCTGGGCCTGAAGTCAGGAAAACTCATCTTCCTGAGTTCAAATCCAGCCTCAGATATTTACTAGCTGTACAACCCTGGGCAAGTCACTTAACCCTGTTTGCCTCAGTTTACCCATCTGTAAAATGAGCTGGAGAAGGAAATGGCAAACCTCTCTGGTATCGTTGCCAAGAAAACCCTAAATGGGGTGATGAAGAGTCGGACACAACTGAAACAACCGAACAAACAAGTGCAGAGACAGATTTCAAATCCTGCTCCTAGAAGACATAGTGGTCTTCTTCATAGTAGTAAGAAAAAGATGTTGCTGAGGAGACAAGGAATGACCCTTATTGTATAGACTCATTTATATTGGACTAATTAGGTCCATCTATTTTTTTTTTTCCTATCTAAGGGCGATCTTTGAAGATGCTTTCGTTCAAAGGAGGAAATTCTAAAAGTAGATTCCTAAGGGGGTTTCAGTGTTTGGGACCAATTATAAACATTCTCCTTACCTGTAAATTTAACAAATCCATTGGCAGAAAGCCAGCTTAACCAACCACACTCAGTGCTCTAAATTAGAAGAAATATTCTTTTCCAAGTCAAAATAGTGCTTTAAGCTGTTACTGTTCTGTGTTTTTTCATGATTATAAAACAACAGGGATTTCATTTGCTTCAAACCAATGAGTGCAGGTAGAATTGAGGGCCTGAAATTAATCATCCAGAGGAAAGAATCAATACTATCTGTAAAGAAACAAGATACGCCAGGGAACAACAAGGATTCAATTTTGATAGCAGCAGGGAACCTTTGCCCACGTATATAATTATTATTTAATCAGGTTGGAAGAGAAAGACCTCAGAGTGTCAGCATCACTTTTTAGACACTGCCGGCCCCTCCCCCTGCTTGGTTTCTTGGACACTCGTTCCCGGTGTCTCTTGAGTGTGCTCTTTGTTACCTCGATTCTGGTCTCACACCCGCCCACCTTGCGGTGTTCTCTGTAAAAAGGCATGGTTTGTAGATCCTTCGGCTATTTGGGAGCATTCACTGAGCCCCATAGTGTATAGAGGCCCTGAAAGGAGACAAAAGGACACCTTCTTTTCTCTTCAGACATTAAAGACTATGTGTCCCTTTCAACCTCATTGGTGCATTATTGGTACCTACTACAATAAAGCACATCCAATCCTGCCAAGGACTGGAAACAAACAGCATACCTCCCTTATGCCACTTCTAACAAGCAGAATTGATGTGGAAAAAGACATCATGATGACTGGTGCGTATTGGCAAGATGTTTAGGGTTTTGGGTTTTGTTTGGTTGTTTGTTTTTTTTTTTTTTTAACTTCAGTGTTTGGACTGTAATGCTTTTATTTTCTGTTTATATCTCTTTCATCCCCTGATGTCTTTTTTCTAACCACAGCTTGCCTCTCAAAGAGCTCAAATCATTAGTGAGTTTAACCCATGTAGCTACATACTTTTCTCCCTTATGTCTCTGCTCAGCACTGCCTGCCCCTCCTTCACTGCCATCTTCCTATGGATGTGGCTCTGCCAACATCTGGATCGTCTATCCTTCCTCCCCCACCCCCCAACATCACATCCTCCTTCCTCACAGGTCTGTTCATTTAAGCTTCCCCTTTCCACTGGTGCCTCCTCTTCCACATATGGTTCTCACTAAGTGCAGTAGCAGAAGAGTTAACTCAGTTCCTGCATTTAAGTAAAACCATCTTGAAGCTCAAGGAGGCTGTCAGCTGCTGATAAAATGCTAAATGACAACTCATTTTCATTCAGTGGGAAAGTATCATTTAATATTTCATTCCTATCATCTGCTCATTTTCTGTGGCCCACACATGGCATCAAGGCCTCCCCTGGGGATTGCATAAAAGGTTGTGACCTCTAACAAGATGCTGTCTCAGTACTGTATTACATCTACCTGTAAGGCACAGGAGCCCTTTCCCTTTTTTTTTTGCTAAATGTCTCAATGCTTCCCTCTGCTGGACAAAAGGAGCCACTGGTCACTATAACCTGGGAAAGCTTCACCCAACACCATTGTTGCTGTTGTTGTTACCTTTTTACTGTGTGTAAAGAAGAAACCTTTGAGAGAAGGGAATAAAAAACAGAGGGGATTCTATTGCAAAGAAGGGGAGGATGGAGGGAGGGTTGAGATACAACTTAGTAGTTGCAAGGCTAGCTTGACATCATCTGTATAGTGCTCAGGTGTTCACTCATTGGCTGGCTCTGCTTTCAGAAATGGAGAATGAAACCTTATCTCCTTGGAAGGTTTGGTGATGGCATCTATTCCATCCATCCTGTACCAAGAAGAGGGCAAGTTTCCAAATCAAAGAGTGTAGAATAATATTTAAGGTCATGGGAAAGACAAGATGGAGGCCATCACAGGAGAATGAGCTTCAAGATTTGCAAATTCAAAATTCCAGGTTCCAATAGTTCCTGTTTTTTGTGACAACATAGCCTCTCTTCATCAACAATGACTCTTTTTCCTAAGCCCAGTGGAGGGCAGAGCTGCTCAGTGAAGAAAGTGGGAAAGGGAGCCATCTGAAGACGATTGGTCATAGAAAAGCCCAAGCTTTGGGTTCAGAGGCCTCGGCCTTGAACCCCTGGCTGCTTACTATCTATGTGACCATAGGCAAAGTTCTTCACTCTGGGCTTCAGTTTCCCCATCTGTAAAATGGAGAGGTTGGGCTAGGGTAAGGTCCCTTCTAGATCTAAATCCTATGATTCCTACATGTAATTCACTCCTTGAAAAACTATTTGGAGGTGAAGAATAAATGCCTGGATTGAAAGGGAGCACTAGAGGGTCCCTTTGTCTCAAAGCTTCTGCCTTGAATTTTCCAGGAAATAGAGATTGGGTTAACAAACTATTTTTTTGGAACTCAACTATGTGCCCCACATAGCTTAGATTCTTTCATATTGTCTCTCAATTATAAAATGAAGACAATAATGTCTATTTTACCTACCTCACAGAGTCATTGTAAGAATCAAATAAGCTAACATAGGTAAAGTACTTTGCATACCTTAAAACCATGTATACACAGGGTGTCCTAAAAGTCTTAGTGCAGTTTTTGTTAAAGCTTTAAACTGTACTAAGACTTTTGGATGTACTATAAATGTCAGATGTGATTTGTAGCAAAGTCGTGGCTACTGGTAGATAGTCTTCCACAGGACCTCTAGAATGTACCCTCCACGAATGCTGGGGACTTCCTCTAATACATGACCATAGACTTTCTCATCAGGGTACATCCGGCCTAGTAATGCCTTCACTCAATGAAACGAATAAGGATCAATAATTAAAGAGCTTCATTTCCCTCTTTATATAGTAGGCATCTAGCTCCATGCATCACATTTTACCTGGAAAAGGAAAATGTTGTATCATTCATCACTTTCCTTCACGCAACTTCACATACATCATTAGGCACCAGTGGAATTCAGCCATGTGAATTATTTTATAACACTAATGGAGAAGTAGTTACAGTATTTTGGAGGCTACACTTAGGGTTCTACAGTTTTCATAGAGAGATCTGGGTCTTATTCATTGTTTTTACTCTAGTCCTTGTAAAATATCCAACTCCATGACCCAATTCATTAATCCAGCGCCATATACCTATGGAGGGAATATGGACTATGTATTAGAGATATGCAGTTGAATGGATCACTTTCAAAGAAGAATCAAATCTCAAGTGTCCCTTGACATTACATTCTGAAAAACAGCACAGCCTTCATTGGTAGGATACCTCTATTTTATTTGGCTTTGGCCAAAAAACAAGATCCAATACAGCAAGAGCCACTTCTGACATTTAACTATCTATGTGATTTTGGACAACTCCTTTAACTTCACTGGGCCTTGATTTCCTCATTCGTAAAATCAGGGAGTTGATCTAAAGAGCCTCCAAGGTCCCTTCCAACTCTAAATCTTTGAGCCTATGAACCTATGGGTATAAAATTCAAAGACAGCCAGGCTGCAGAATGGCCAGCATAGAAGAAAGGATCTGGTCTCTGTTTGTGTTCAGAAGGATCTATACAGCCCCTAGAATCATGTAATCTAATAGTTGGAAGGAACCTCAGAAGTTACCTGTACTAACTCCTGTTCAAAACAGAAAGCTCCTTTGTAACATATTCCAAATAAATAGTCATCCAGTCTTTTCACCTGTGTCAGGGACAGGTAACAGAGTCATCAACAAATACCCTACTTTAGTTAGGACTTTATTTTTTTAATAATATGAATATATAAAGCTTATGCTTTACATATTCCTATACATACATATATACACATATTATGTATAGATATATCTGTATTGCACATAGGTGTATATACATGTGTATACATATGTATCTGTATATGCACATATGTATCCATACATGTGTGTATACATTCATATGTTGCCTTTTCTGGCTAGACTGAAAACTTCTTGAGGAGTGCCACTATCTTTTGGTTTTTTTTTTTTATTTTCTTTGCCTAGCACAATGTCTGGAAACCAGTAGGTGTTTAATAATTGCTTTTTGCTCTACCGATTGACTGATAGATACAAGGCCCCAGTATCACAGACTTTCAGAGAAATTCACTTTTTGTTGAGCATCAGCTGAACCTCAAGTCAGTGTTCCAACTCATTTTCACCATAAAAAGAAAAACTGGTGGGATGTTGTCCTTGTGTCAAGGAAAGCCAGCCATGTGCCTGACCTTGCCACCCACATGGCTAAACAGCAGCAGGATTGTGGATCACTTCTCTCTGGTGAAACCAAATGCCTCACTTCACTTTTTATGTAAGAAGTGCAAACTGCACCCTCTTCGATATCATTTTACTTCTGGGAATCAGGCATTGTGTTCCATGAAGAATACTTGACCGTCACCATCACTCAGCAGAGTAACCCATCCCCATACCTCCCTGGGGGGCCACGAGTCTTGTACTTTAAGTTGTTTGAGCAGAACTCTAGCCCATTGTCTCTCATCAGAAATGCAAGACCTAGTCACAAGATTTCTCATTACTAAATGATCCAAGAAGACAGGTTGTTTTCCTAATGAAAACTGTCAGCTGAGCCATAGCTTTTTAACTCTAGAATAAAGGGCTCCAGGAGGCAGAGTTTCTATAACCAAGGTGATAGCCAGAGCATGGCTTTGCCTTGCTGCCTAATGAACTTATAATAACTGCTTTTCTGGGGGAACAGTGACTATATTGGACCCCGATGCCAAAGAGCCAGGGTTTTTACATTTCACCCCAATCACTGGGTTTTCCATTACCCTTACAGAGATATGGAAGTGTCTCCTCTCTCTGCCTCATCTCTTGTCTACTAAATCCCCCACAAATTGTGTTCCCTCAATTTCCTCTGAACCCCAGTTTCCTTTAATATGTAATGGCCAGTCCAGCTTTGAAGAAGGAATGTTTACTTAAAAGTGTAACAAGGACAAATGTACAAACATCCTCCCCAACACATTAAGGCACAACCCTTCCCTCATACACAGGTTCAGTCTCTAAAGAAGGGAAGGGAATTAGGTTTATAGCTTTAGCATTCATCCTGCCAAGTTCCAAGTCCAAAGTCTTCTGGACTCAGCTTCTCAGGCCTTCCTTGCTGGGTTGGCAATAAGACCCAGCCTGGAATCCTGTCTTCGAGATCACCATGACTCTAGCTCCCAAGTCCAGGGACTCTACTACCTGTGCCTCAAATTGAAAATTACCAAAGAAACATACCTAAATCCCAAGCCTGATTCTCAGGGCCTTGGGTTCTAAAAAGGGGAGTGGGGGGAAGTAGCCCCTTCCCCTCCCCCAACTCAGTTCATGGTATCCATGCTGTGGGTAAATAGGACCTTCATTGCCCTGCACAGAAAGAGAGAGACAGAGACAGAGAGAACATTGCCATCTGGCAATTTTAAAGACATGGTCTGTTCTTGTTATGTAGCCAGTAGGCTGATCCCAGCCACTGACCACATGGTGGGTTAATGCAAGATGACTTCTCTCAGAAGTAAGCCCTGATGTCTCTCACACGGATGCCTCTATTTTTGGTGGTCTGAGCATACTCCATAGACTATTTACATAGGTCCTAGGGAAAGTTGTAAGATTAGCCTCAATCTCAAAAATAGCTACTCACTTACCTTGTCATTCTAAATAATTTTCGATCCCCTACACATCCTCCCAAATATTCTTTCTTTCTTGCCTAGAATGCTCTGACTCCTAACCTCAGACTTATCTTTAAGATTCAGCTCAAGCACCAACTCCTACAGATGACTTTTTCTATCCCCTCAACTGTTATTTCCTTCCCCTCTAAGGCCAACTTCTATCTACTATGCGTTTATTTTGTGCTTGCTTATTTGTGTTTATGTGTTGTTCCTTGAGGTTAGAGACTGGTTGTGTTTTTCTTGGTATCCCCAATGCTTAGCATAGTGTTTGGCACCTAAATGAATGAATAACAAATTCCAGTTGATTGGTTTACCTGATGAAGAAGAACACATGAAATCACTTTCTATGAGATAAAATTCAAAGACTATTAGGGTCAGAGGGTCTAATCTATCCCAATCAGGCTCATCCCTGCCCTGCTCTGGCTCTTCCTAGTGTGTGACCTGGGGGAACCAGTCACATCGCTTTTCTGAGCTCGTTTCCTCTTCTGTAAAATGGGGCTAATAATACTTGTATTACATATTATTATGATTGCCTAAGTTATCACAGGTCATTTGTTTAATTACTTCCTGGTCATTTTTATGGAGTTTTTATAGGTGAGAAAACAAAAGCGTGAGAAGTTATACAACTTGCTAAAAAAAATTATGTAAGTCAAAGATTTTAATCTCAAAATAAACCCCAAGAACTTTGAGTCCCTGTATTTCATCATATCTTCCCTTTGTTAGGAACATGTGAAAAGAAATTCTTTTCTGTGGTAGTTTGGGCAGCTGAAGATGGAGTTCATCTTAAGCTAAAGCTAAGCACTGATCCCTGAGGAGAACCAGTGGAAAACTCCTTCCAAGATGGCAGCAAACAATTAGGAACTATTCCTCTGCTTCAGTCATTCAGTCACCTTTGAATCGACCCCATCACATTATTGCATTGTTTCATCTTCTTCTGAAGCCTTCTCTCCCTGAAATGTCCCTCTGCCATGCGGGTCCCCTTCTCCTGCTGGTAAGTTCCTCCTGGAGCTTCCATTGGAAGGAGGGGCCCAGGCCAGCCAACCTTCCTTCTCCTCTCTGTGGACACAATGTCTCCTGTATGAGGACCCCCTTCTTCCCACTTTTCAACTCTGCTGTGTGTGTTATCTTCTCCAATAATAATAAAAACTTCTGGAAGGTTTTTTGCTTGTATGTGTAGCCCCAGTGCTTGGCACATAGTAAACACTTAATACATGCTTGCTGCCTGCCTTTATTCAATCTACATATTTTCCATAACAACATCACAAGAGACTTTATCAAATGTTTCACTTAAATCTAGATTAATTGTATTTCTGCTCCAACAGTTTAGTACTCCACACTCCAATAAATCTGTGATCTCATAAGAGCTCCATCCATCAAAGCAAATCACATGCTTTTCACACACACACACACACACACACACACACACACACACACACACACACACGCTTGCCTGTCCTTTGCAACTCTTGACCATATGCTCCAAAAAGTTCACCACAGGACATTGATCCAATGTGCTGGAGGTCTTCCTTGCCATCCACCTGTCATTTTTTGATCTTCTAATGTGACCAGTCCATCTTCTATCTCTGTCATTCAGTTCATTGATGACATTCTTTACTCCTGTTCTTCTTCAGAATTCCTCACTAGTTACAAGTTACAGCCTCGTCTTTTCTACCATTTAGGGTTAACAGTGTTTCAGGTCTTGCTGCCATACAGTGATATCAACAGTTGTTTATATTGAAAAGATGGGACTTTGCTTCTATGAAAAGTATAAGTGCTTTGCAATTTCTGAAGGTAATCCAGCCAACTCTCCTCCTCCTTATAGACCCTGGCCCTGGCTCATTTTTGCCGGTGTGAATTATCTGTCTCAGACATACATACTATTGGGCATGCTCTATTTGGTGTCCATTCAGATACATGTTGAAACCTGGGGTTCTTCATCCATTTGGTCTTTCATGTGTGGATTAACAAGCTAAATACTGTCTTAATCCTTTGAATGGTCTTTCAGGAGGCCTTCAAATGCCTTGAGGCTTATAGCAATCAACACAATGTTGCCCACAAACAGAAGAGGAGTATCCAAAGGGCTTCACCATCCATAGGGAATCCCTTCTTGACCAAAACTGCACAGAATCTCTTCCATTAGGGAGGTAGTTTC
Organism: Vombatus ursinus; assembly: GCF_900497805.2. Classification (NCBI taxonomy): domain Eukaryota; kingdom Metazoa; phylum Chordata; class Mammalia; order Diprotodontia; family Vombatidae; genus Vombatus; species Vombatus ursinus. The sequence continues at coordinate 6,906,335 of NW_020954590.1, read as the reverse complement.
ATTAATCAATAAACCAATTTTGCCTGCTATGCACCAGGCACCTTTAGGGATATAAATACAATGAAAGGAAAAAACTTTATTTGCAAGAAACATATTCAAACAAGGTAAATAACAAAGAAGATAAATATGTAAAGAATAAACAAAATATATATATACAGTAGTTAAATACACATTAGTTTGAGAAGAAGGGCAATAGCATTTAAAAGGATCAGAAAAGTCTTGATGTACAATATGCTGCTTGAACTGTGTCCCAAAGGAAAAAAAATATTCCAAGAGGAAGAGGTAAGGAAGTAGTTCCTTCCAATGCAAAGGCACCAGGGTTGAGAGGTGGAGTATAATAGATGAGGGTCAATAACTCACAGAGTACAGAGGTTTGGGGCAAGGAGTAATGTTCAACAAATAAGACTGGAAAGGTACATTGGAGCAAGACTATGAAGAACTTTTAAAGCTAGGAAAAAAAAGAGGAGTGGACTGAAATAGGGAGAGACTTGAGGCTGTTGCAACAATCTAGGTGAGAAGTGAAGAGTACAAAAACAAAGATGAGTACAAAAGAGTCATCAGATGGGAGAAAAGTTGTGGAGGAAGAAACAGCAAGATTTGGCAACTGATCATATATGTGGGATGGGGAGAGTAACGAATCAGGGATAAAAACCAGCTTATACACTTTGGAAAATGGAGGAATAGTAATTCCTTTGGCTGAAATGAGGAAGTTTGGAAGGAGATAATTTTTAGACAAAGATAATAAGTTTTGTTTTAGACACACTTAATTTAAAATGTCTCTGGGACATTAAATTCAAAATATTCAATAGATAATTGGCAAAGTAGGATAGAAGCTCTGCTGAGAGACAAACTAGAAACATAGATCTGAGAGTCATGGACATACAAATGCTAATTAAGACTAAAGTACTATAAAGGGCCTAGGACAGAGTTTTGGGGAACAATCAGTGTTAAGGGATATGATCTGGGAGAAGAATCAGAAAAGGAGATTGCTAATAAATGGTTAGACAGGTAAAAAGAGAACCAGGGGAGAGTAGTGTTATGAAAACTCAGGGAGGAGAGCTAATGGAAGAGAATGTGATAAACAGTATCAAATGCAGATCCATTGCTGAATTTCATTTGTGAAAGCCTGATTGTTCCTTACTATTAAATACCATCACTGAGGATGTCCTCAATTCATGTATAGATGACGCTTATATAGATTTTGTATAGATTATAGAGTAGACATGTACATCAGGAGTTATTGTTGTTCTCTCAATTACACCCCCTCCTTTTAATATTAAGGTTTGAGGTTTTTTCTGCACATTTAGTATCTTCCCCTCCCTCAGATACTTTGCATATTGATTCTTCAATGCCTTTACAATTAAATCTAGCGTTAAAATCTAATCTTACAGGGCAGCTAGGTGGCATGTTGGATAGAGCTCCTGACTTGGAGTCAGGAGGACTTGAGTTCAAATCTGGCCTCAGACACTTGACACTTACTAGCTGTGTGACCTGGGCAAGTCACTGAACCCTGATTGCCTCACCAAAAACAAAAATCTAATTTTATCCCCTCTCTCTGTTCTCTTAGTGACATTTCTAGCTCCTTGATAAGCATCTCGGGGAGTGTAATGATAGGATCCAAGTGGGCTGATTCCACCATCCTTGATAGAGAAAAGTTTCTTGAAATCTTTTTTGCAAATCTTTTTCATTTATCTTTTGCTTATTGTTAAGATGAAATGACTTGCCCAGAATCTCATAGCCAGTATGTAGGTAAGACACGTCATGAACCTAGGTCTTTATGACTCTAAGGTCAACCTTTTATCCACTGTACCATGCTGCTTCTCTATCTTTATATGAATGCTTAATTAATAAACTTCCACTAAAATCATATATTGATGTCTTATCATGGACTGAAGTTAAACCTGGGTTCTTGAAGGCTATGCCAACCTTGACAAGCCTTACCAAGACTGAAAGGCTTAAAGTATCTACCTGGCAATGGACTACATGTCTTTCATCAAGGACCTGCCTAGCTAAGTTCAGAGAGGCTAATTATCATAAGGTTAGTCACCAGAAAATATATATGTGTATATGTATATACACATATATACAACACACTATATATATGTATATATACACGTATATATACACACACACACATATATATATATATATACATATATTATATTCAAGAAACATTCATACCAGATGCCAAGTTACAGTACATCCTTGGAAATGTTGAACTGTTTGACTCAAAACCTCTTTGGATTGTTCACAGATTTGTGAATGAAGATGATGCAATGCTGTGCTATATATATATATATCTGTTCATTCAATTTATAATGATTGAACATCTATTGATTGCCTGGCATCATTTCAGGTAAATTTTATATGCACAAGGTCATAAACTGTTCATATTATTTCACTGAATATACTGACCTCTGGTGGACCATGATAGAGCATAAGACCTTCTTAAGTCTTCAAATCAATTAATTATTCTATCGATCAATATCCTCAAATGTAGTGCTTATGAGCTTCTTTTGTTTTTAAATTATCAGTTATCTTCTAAACATTAAAAATGTATGAGTATGTGTCATCCCAAACTAAAAAAATCCAACATTAATATGAAGGCTCAGATTGAAATAGCACAGGTTTACCTAAGACAAGAGCATTAGAGATATTACACCAACAATCTCCCATACTCCAAAGCATCTGTGATATCATCAAGGCAGGTACTCCCTCCAAGGATATAAATCATAAGACAAAACCCCTGCTCCGACCAATGTTAGCCCATTCTAGACATTATGTCTTCTCCATAGCAAAGTTGGGTCTACCCAAAGTGATGGGACCTTCCTCAAATTCTATTATATAGATCAAAGGTGTCACACATATGGCCCTTATGAGGTCCACAACATGCCTGAGTGTTGCTAGAAAAAGATTAAAATGTAATTCCTATCTGATTTTAGTATGTTGATTAATAAAATGAAATATATAAATATGCAGTCTTCTAAGTCAATACACTGCTCACAGAAATCCTTATATATGGTTTAGTGGCTCCCATTTCTGTTTGAATCTGATACTACTGATGTAAATAATAGTATAGCATGAGGGTTGTTGAGAAATTGTCCCTAGCTTCTGCTATTTAATCAGTCCTTTTTGGGGGGAGAGGGCAAGCATTTCTCCAATGACCTTTCCACTAATTCTTTTGTGTTAATTCTTTATTTGTAGTGTTTTGCAGACTGCTCATACATGCCATATTCCTCTCCATTGTCTTAGGAATAGCCTTCAACTCCAGTTCTTTAGAAATTGTAGTATTCCATATGTACTATACAGTAGAATGTAAGCTCCTTGAGGTCAGGCACTTTGTATCTCCAGAAACTTAGCACAGTGCCTTGCACACAGCAGGCACTTAATAACTGTTCATTAAATTGAAATGAATACAACATCATTTCAAAAAAGCACTCATTTTTTTAAGTGGGATTTTGTGTCAAGGAGATGCTTGGTGACATTTAAAGAACTAGGCAAGTTCCCAAAGTCAGTCCTTTTTTTCAAAGGTTCAAGAGTGTTAGTGATCATTTTTAGGGGGTATGGGGAGAGGAAGCATGTTTTTACTGCAATTGGAATCTTCCTCCTGCAAGGTAGGCCTTTTTAAATTATTGTTCTGTACCTGTTACATAATGAATAGTGAGTTTCTATTAAGAATTGACTCCAGTGAGTCAAATAAGACTTCTAGACAGTTGTCTGTCTAGATGGACAACATTTTGCTATTGCATCAGGGATAAATTTTAAAAAGAAATGGTAAGAATCATTTCAGACCATCTTTAAAGTCCATAGTGCCCTTAATATAGGAAGGAGAGTCCAGAAATAGCATTGCTGTTTGCGCCACTGAAAGTTACTGGGCTTGGACTCAAATCAGTGCTCCTCAATCTCTCCACAATCTAAAAGGCAGACTTTCATTAATCCTCAGGAAAGCTTCTATACTCTCTCTTCTTGCCCAAGATGGATAATGTGATAAATCCCTCTTAAATTACCTAGCAAGCATCAACAAAGAATTACTATCTATGCAATTCTGTTTAGCTACAAGTAATTCCATGCCACTATCCATGACTGCCCTATAGCTTACCATACAGCCAATGGATCTGTATGGGAGTGTCAATTGGAGGGTCTCCACCATGACATTTTCTAGTAATAGCAATGCATATACCCACTCAACTGTCCTTTCAGCTACGTCCAAGCCTACCATGAAAGTTTTCTTCAATTTGACAAAGATTTTATTAGGTAAGGTACCTACAAAGGATAAGCCACTGTGATAGGCTTGAGGAATGCAAACATAGATGGGACACAGACATTACTCCCAATGACCTCACAATCTACTAGGGACTCAGCACTAAAAGCAATGACATCTATGATGGTATAATGGAAGAATCAAAAGATATTGAATTGAAGATCTGCCAGGTCCTCAAAAAAGAGGGGAAAGAAACTGGAAGCCTATCCAGAATAACCCTTACAGGGAAGCAGAGTGAGCCTATGTTGAATGAGTTGAGATATTTTGGGTAAGCTTCTACTATCACATCCCTAAAATAGGGTTGGTGGCCCAATAGATAGAGCACTAAACCTGGGGTCAGGGAGATCCAAGTTCAAATCCTGCCTTGGACATTTACTAGCTGTGTGATCTGGGTCAAATCACTTAACTTCTATCTACCTCAGTTTCCTCATCTGAAAAATGGGAATAATAATAACACCTGCTTCCCAAGGTTGTTATGAGGATCCAATGAGATAATATTTGTAAAGTGCTTTGAAAACTTTAAGGTGTTATAAAAACTCTCTCTGTGTCTCTCTGTCTCTCCCTCTCTCACATATATGTGTGTTATATATATATATGTGTGTGTGTGTGTGTGTGTATGTATGTATGTATGTATATGTAGTGTATGTATACATACATATGATAATAATAGCACCTACCTTTCAGGGTTGGTGTGAGGATCAAATGAGATAAAAACTGTATAGCATTTAGCATAATGCCTGGCACATAGGAAGTACTATATAAATGTTAGCTATTATTGTTAGATATATACACATATTGAAAATATTAGAGAGATATTGAGACAGAGAGGGATATGTGTATATGTGTATGTATAGAATAGAAAATATCATATGTGTGTATGTATACACACATATGATATTTTCCATACTCAGAGGGCTAGGGTAAATTTTATCATAGATATGATTGCATACATATATATACAGATATATACACATACATATGGTGTATATATAGTATGGATATGTATATGTGTACATACATACACATACATATATGCACATATACATGTGTGTATATACACAAACACACATGTGTAGGTATACATTGTATATTTATATGTGTGTATATATATTATCTTTCCAAGGCAAGGGTCTCTGAAAATTACATCATTTGAGAGTGGTTCCTCTGGGATCTTTTCCCTAAAGTCTTCTTTTTAGATGCAAACACTTTTAGGAAGAGTATTGCATTATATCAAGACCTTATGATATTATGGAACTGAAGTATAGGTGTATCCTGAGGGTACAGGATACAGATGATTTCTCTGTGGCAAGGAAGCAGGTATTTGCAACCTCAAAGTAGGTACACAGGGAAATTAGTGGGTAGCCTCAAATCTAATATATGCCAATTCTTAGTTTATGAGGCCAGTTTTGGAGCTGAATATGATGGCATGGGAGAAGTCAATAATAGTAACAAAGTATGTCCTAGATGTAAGTTTGTGTAGGCCTGAGCCACTATGGGCTCCCATATTGTGGGATTGGCCTGAGAGGAGGAATTAGAAAAGTGACTCTAGGGGAGAAATGCTGTTGACTCAGTCAATTCCCACCTTCATCCCTAACAGTATATACCAGAGCAAAGTCTAGTGTAGTGTATATGATTCAAAGTCTGCAGAGATCTTTCCAGTCTTTTGGGGAAGGGAAGGAGAGGGGAGCAAAAAGGGAGGGAAACTCTGTGACCTATAGCAGTGGGTCCTCGAGTCATATCATGTTAATTAACAGTAAGGCTCAAGTAACTTATCCCACCCTTTTTCTTTACCTCTCACAATCCTTATCTTCCTTCAAGATGCAGCTGGAGCGCCATGTCCCAATGAGGCCTTCCCTGATTCTCCTAGTTGATTGAGCTCTTTCTTTATTCAAACTATCTTATTTATTAATCTGTGTGAATGTGGTATAATCTCAATAGAATGTAAGTTTCTTGAGGACAGGGTTGATTTAGCTTTGGGTTTTTTATCCTTAGAATCTGGTACTGGGCCTTGTAGATACATAGTATGGATGCACACACACATAAATATTGTATGTATGTATGTATTTGTGTATGTGTATGTATCTATATGTATATGTATATGTATATATGTATGTATAGTATGGTATAGTATGGTGCTTAATAAAGCCATATTGCTAGAAGGTCCTGGGGGCAACTGAGGGCATCAGTTCATAGGACCATACATTTAGAGGTAGAATGGACTTTAGATGTCATCAAATCCAATTCCTTCGTTATATACATGAGGAAACTGAGTCCCAGAGAGAAATGTGTCTAAGATAGGATTTGAACCTAGCTAGGTCTTCCTGATTCCAAGCCCAGTTCTCTACCAAACACATGATACTGCCTTTGGTAATCATGTGAGATACTCAAAGGGCCATCCGAGAGGGTGCAAATCACTGTTCAGAGATCAAAGGTATGTATTGCCAGCAAATAATAAAACATAACCCCAGAAAACATCTCTATATATTTCGTGTTCTTGGACTGCAGATTTTCCTCGTGAGGATCTGTTCATCTGTATCTTTCTGTGTTTGGAGAGGCAGGAAGACGATGAGCCTTAAGCTTGGACAAGAAGCAGCTCTAGAGCCAGTTAAGTTGAAAGACAGGAACTGAAGATCTAAACTGGTGAGACGACAGTTTCTTCCAGACGTGTGTTTTCCCATTTTGAGGTTGTTTACACATAATCGTTTCTCTCTCGCATCTGTCCCATCCTCTTGACTTACATCCTAACTCCCTAGTGCAGGTATGAACCTGAACCACTTCTTACCTAGACTATTACAGTAGCCTCCTAAATCACCTCCTTGCATCCAGTCTCTTCCTTCTGCAGTTTATCTTTCACAGAGCTGCAAAACCCATACAGCTGTAACTATGTCCTTCCCTTGAACAAGAACTTTCAGTGGTTCCATGTTGCCTCCTACAGGGGTGGGGAACCTGCACCCTCTAGGCCACATATGGCCTTGTAGATCCTCTGGTGAGGCCTTTTGATGAGTCCAAGTTTTACAGAACAAATCCTTTTATTAAGGGGATTTATTCTATGAAGTTTGTATTCAGTCAAAGGGCCACACTTAAAGACCTAGAGGGCCACATGTGGCCTCGAGGTTACAAGTTCCCCACCCCTGCTAAGATAAGATGCAACCTGCTCTGTTTGGCATTTAAAATACTTCACAGTCTGGCTCCAGCCTATATTTCCAAGATGATGATACATTACTACATCACTCTATATTCCAACCAAATCTGCGTACCTGCTATTCCCCATATAGGATATAACATTACCTGCCTCCAAGTTTTCACACAGGCTGTTTCCCATGCCTGGAATCATCCCCTTCCCATTTCAGTCTCTTAGGACTCCTAGACATCCTTAAAGTCCAGTTCAAATACTTCCATCTTCAAGAAGTCTCTCTGGATTGCCCTGGCAGTTAGTGATCTTTTTGAATCACATTATATTTAAGATCATAGGATCCAGGACAGAGTAGGAAGAAACCTTAAAGGACATCTAGTCCAATTTTCTAATTTTACAGATAAGGATATTGAGGTTCAAAGAGAGGAAATGACTTGCTCAGATTCATACAAGTAGTAAGTGGTAGAGCCGAGGTTCTAACCTGTGTCCTTTAACTCCTAAGCTATTGGCTTTTTATTTTATTTTATTTTGTATAGCTTGTGTTTCTGTATACATAAGAATGGTTGATCCCCACAGTTTAATGTAAGCTCCTTTAGGGTAAGTATAATCTCACTTTAGTGCTTCTAGCTCTACTATCTAGCATGGTGCCTGGCATATGGTTGGCATTTAATTAATGCCTGTTATTGTGGTTATTATCCATAGATATCATTAGAGGGAAGCATTCTAGGGAGGGGGAAATAAAACAAATCATGATATCTATGAGGAGAGAGTTATGAGAAAAGTCATAACTAGAGAGAACTGAAGACAAGCTTGGCCAACTACACAAGTTGCTAGGGTTAGTCTTAATTTAAACATCCCAGAAAATAAATTATATAAGAATTATGGTGTAATGGGCAAAAATCACCACTTACATAGCAACTTAGAGTCCTAAGACTTAGGACTAGAAGGAACCTTATAGATCATCTGTCCCAATTCCCTCATTTTCTTGATGAAGACATTGAGCTTGCCATATCACGGGAATGTTAGGCATTTGAGGAGTTGTAATAATGCTTTCAGATCACTAATGTACCATCTGTACATAAAAATTTATCTTAAATGTCCAACTAGTGTGTAGGGAATTTGACTAAGAAGTTGTTGAAAAGATAAACTGGTATTCTAATACTCCAAAGAGTCTTTAATTGTATCAATATGGATATTCCCTCCAAAGATACAGATCATAACTCATTTACATCTACCTATGCTACTCTTACTCACATTCTCCCAGAAGTTGCTATTTTGTGACTCCCACAGTGTCTAGCACACAAGACCGTTAATAAATGCATGTTGAATTGAATCCTATGAGCCAAATGGTCACTTTTTTACTAAATCTCATCCTGATAAATAAGCACAAAATGTCATCAGCTCATTTTTCCCAAGGCAAACAACCTATTATCCAAAATTAGCACATTTTATTATTGACTTGCCGTAAGAAGATAATAGAAGAGGCATGTTCCAACCTAGGGCCAGGGAGAGGGTGAAAGATAAAAAGAAGAAAGTTTTGTGATCTATGGGCAACTGCTAATAGACAAAGTATGGCACAGTGCCTATGAACACATACAAATCAGTTTGAAAAAATGGGGTAGATTTAAATAATGGGCTATTTTAAAGACCAATCAGTTGGCAACGGTGGTTATTATTTGATTATTTGACTAGATTCGCCCTCTTTCCTTCCTCCCCAAGGAAGCTTGGGCATCCATCCAATGTGGTCTTGACGTGCTAGGCTACCAATGCAGCAAATGCATTATCCATCAGTTATCCTTCACTTTTGGCATGTCAAAAGATGACCCACTCATTTTTATTTTTAATTATGCATTTCTTTTATGACTTTTTTTACTCTGGTCTTTAATAATTTCTTGTGTGTGTATGTGTGTGTAATGTGATGTGATACAGTCTGTTCACATCCTCTATGTTCTTTAATTGCTCTTAAATTTAAATATAAAGTTTTAAATTTTCAGAGACAGTTGTGTTCCATGTCTTGAGGCCACATATCATCAGTGAAAGAATATTGATATTAAAAAGATGAGTCTTTGTTTTAAGAAAAAGTTGAAGCCATAAGAAAATGTAAATTTATGATAAGATATTGACCCAAAGAGAATATGACTATGGTCTATACATACAAACTTGCAGTGGGAAGGAAAGTGGTTTGCTAGATTTGGTATAGTTGAATAATCAGGTGATATTTGGTTGCTAATTAATTGGTTATTAAAAATATTTGAATTTAACCAATTATTTTGAATTCAAATTGAATTTGAATTTGTTTTTTCTTTCTTAAAAAAAAAATCACACATACGCAGGTCTGGTTTCCAGAGGTAGCTAAATATCCCTCCTCATGATTCTGGGGCACCCTGGAAGAATTGGGCCTGTCTTTCTCTAATCTTATTGGCTAAAACCCCTAGTATGTTACCCTGAATGTTATCCACCAGTTATTAATGCTCTAGTTTCAATTAGGTGGTGCAGTGGATAGAACCCCAGGCCTGGAGTCAGGAAGACTCATCTTCCTGAGTTTGAATCTGGACTCAGACACTTACTAGCTGTGTGACCCTAAGCAAATCCTTTAATTTTGTTTGCCTCAGTTTCCTCATCTGTAAAATGAGGTGGAGAAAGAAATGACAAACTACTCCAGTGTCTTTGCCAAGAAAATCCCAAAAAGGTTCACGAAGAGTAGGAAATAACTGAAATGACTGAACAAAATTCATTTAACCAATGCTTTTAGCCTGCTGGTTAGTCTACTTGCCTCAAGTCCCTTTCCTTTCTACTCTATCCTCCACTCCTATCAAATTGATCTTTCTAAAGTACAGGTCTGACCATATCACCCCCCTCCATTCAATTAACTCCAGTGGCTACCTATTGCATCAAGGATCAAATATAAAATTCTCTGTTTATCTAAAACATAATTATAAATATAGTAAATAATATATAAATATAAATGACTATAATTATAAATAACCTGGCCCCTTCTCTTTCCCAGTCTTCTTGTACTTTTACCTTCCCCCCCCCTCCATGTACCTTGAATATTCTGCAATCCAGTGACACAGGTCTCCTTGCTATTCTTTGCACATGACACTCCTCCCTAGTCCTGGCATTTTCACTGACTGTCCCCCATGTCTAGACCTCTCTATCCCCTCATCTCTGCCACTTAGCTTCCCTGGCTCCCTTCAAATCTCAGTCAAAGTTCCATCTTGTGCAGAAGACTTTCCCAATCTTATTTAGTGTCTTCTCTCTATTGATTTTCTTCCATTTATCTTGTATATGTCTTCTTTGTAAATAGTTGTTTGCATGGTGTCTCCTGGATTAGATTGTAAACTCCTGTGAGAGCAGGGAGTGTTTTTCGAGTTTCTTTATATTCCCAGAACTCAGAACAGTGCCTGGCACATGGTAGGAGCTTAATAAATGTTTATTGATTGACAAAGTAGGTGACTATAATGAAATATCAAGAGCAGAGGTACAAACATTTCTTCCCAAAACTTGGGAGCACGTTTTCCCCTATACCACCTCATTCCCTGGGGAAAATGGCTTCATGCTTAACACAGTTTCTACATAGTATTCATCCCATCAAGTTCACTTCCAATTTGGCATGGCCAATGGATCAAAGAGGCCTGCACACACATAGTTGATGTACTGGAACCAATTATAGAATGTCTAGGCAGGTTCCAAAGTACTTGTGGGAACTGCCTTAGATGAGCATTCTGAGCATCAGCTCTGCTCCCTTTCCCCCCCCGCCCAACTCCACACAGGCATCCAGGTATATACAGGTACAAAATAGGCCACTTGCCTGGGGAAGAAATGGACTTCTTTTTCATAAGAAATGAATTCTTGGGAGGCAGCTAGGTGGCACAGTGAATAGAACTCTGGCCTTGGAGTCAGGAGGACCTGAGTTCAAATCCAGCCTCAGACACTTAACACTTACTAGCTGTGTGACCCTGGGCAAGTCACTTAACCCCAATCACCAAAGAAAAAAAAAGAAATGAATTCTTATTATTCTGAAATTCATTCTTATAGACCATGATGAGATTTAATAACAAGCAAGCATCCAGCACATAGGATTCAATTCAATTCAGGAAGCATTTATTAAGGGCTTCTTCTGTGCAGAGTGCTGTGCTGGGCACAATTGGACTTACAAAGTTTAGATAAGACATCATCACTACCCTAATAGTGCTTATAGGATTTTGGAAGAATACGGTGCAAATTAAAAAAAAAAAAAAAGATGAAAGAACACGATTATGGTTTGGTACGGTGGAGAAGGCCCTGGATTAGGATTCAAAAGACCTGTGTTCTGGTCTCACCTCTGCCCCTTCCTTGCTATTTCACTTTTAGTTAAATCACTAAACCTCTCTGGGCTGTTGGTTTCCTGAGGGGAACCTGAGGGAGTTAGCTCTGAAGTTCTATAATCATGTAATTATAAAAGACAAATTTCATCAACTAACAGGTCTCAAAACATTTGATATACCTTGAAAATGTACAAAATAGATACTATTCTATAAAGGGTTTCTAGACACCAGCGATTGTAATAAATGCCAACAATAATTACACAAATGATCAGAGAAATGTTTTTTTTTTAAGTTGTGTAGTTTCCTCTCTTATTATACCTGAATTCATATGTTAATATCACAGTAGTGTATATGATAACTGATGAGATTATTCTCCTTCAAAATTATCTCTTCCATTTATTCAGATTAACAGGACTACTATTCACTAATAGTTGTCCCTATAGTAATTAAGAGCATTTATATCATTTTCTTGTGAAGTTAAACTCATGTTTAATACATATAATCTTGCCTCATTTTGAGTGTCTTATCTCTTATGTTCTCAAATTAATATAATTAGTATACTTACATACGTGTTTTCCATAATTTTCTTGTTGGAATTCTTAATTTGTATAAGCAGAAGGTAGTTCCAACAATGAAAAAAGCAACCAATTGATTCCTCTAAGTCTGATTCCAAATTTCTGAGCAGGTGGGGCTGAATTTAAACTGGGATAGAAAGAAGTTTCCTCCCAAATCCCCTTATCACATGATCTATTGTTCCTCTAATTGCGTCCTTAAAAGGATACAAAATGACAAAGGTTTGGGGTTTTTTCCCCCTAGGGAAAAGGTTTTTTCCACTTAATTGAGGAAAGGAATTTGTTTTAGGGGAAGCAGCAATCTCAGAAAAGGGGCAGGATCTGAGGAGAATTTGGGGATGTTTTTGGTTTGAGTTTGGGATTTTAAGCAAATTCCTATAAGTAACAAATGCTTTAACATTCTCTTTTTTGCCTAAACTCCAGCGGCATTAAAACATTTCTCTTTTTCTGAGAGTGGGAAAGGGAGCTTCACCCAAACCCTGTTTCCAGGCAGTTAACAGCTGTCCTGTTTGCCATAGAACAGACCTTGCCCAAAGGAGGGCTGCTGATCCAAGGGCCCAAGGCCTTAGTTTCATCAGTCACATGAGTGAGTAAAAAAAAAAAAAGATCTCAGGCCTGAGTGGGAAGAAAATCTACTAAAGAAGTCAAATTCCAATTAAGCATAATGACAAGTACACAATCCTTTAGAATAAACAGACTCTGTTTACACTTGTACAAACCAGGTGCTATTTTCTTTTTTGTAAACCCAGTGCAATGCAAAGAAGTGATTACTTGAAAATTTCACTGATCGTCCATCAGATAATTAGTGTCCAATAATTCCTTATGAAATATTTTGTACATGTTTTGAGGTATCTTGCATGGAGGTAACTGGTTGCCATCTTGGTATCTGAGTGGATTTAATCAGTTGTTTTCAAGATCTCCAATTACACTGCGCCCTTAACAGCAGTCTGAATGTGCAGACCAAGTCACATTCCTTAATTCTGGAAACAGTGGGCCCACTCATTTCTACCTTCACTAGAAATTATATTGTTTTATTAACGGCTTTAGTTATTTTAAAAGATTGATCCTAATCAAGTAAAGAAAAGAGCTGGGGTGGGGGAAGGAATAGAAACTGCAAGCTTTGGAATTCACTGTCCCTTTCCCTCTGTGTCTTTGATGTGGAAGAACAAAACATTTTAAAACCCTCTTTAAGAATCAAATAGGAGTCCATCCCTTTCTTCTTTTTATGTGTTTGGTGCTAACGGAGAAGTAAAGAGGTTCCTTTTTTTCACTAAGCTATTCTTTCCCGCTCTTTTTTTCTGCTTCCAATTTGATTCTTCAACCCCTACAAACCAAGCGCCAGAAGTGCTGCCAGGCACAAATGCCAATACCCCAAAAGAATATCCAGTCTCCCTGATTGCCCTGCAAACACATTGTGGTATCCATTATCATTTGGACATATTCTCTGGAACTTTGAGGCACTCTGCTCCCACCTAGCATGTAGCTAAGTCTGGTTAATAAGAATGGGCTACATAGCATCATGAGGTTATACTGTGCAACTATTTTAGAAAGATTTCCCACAAGTCATTTATGCAACCAAAATCACCCTTATTTGGCTGTGGAGAGAAATGAATTCTTTAAAAATGTTGAAGTCATGGGGGGAAACCACATATCTTTTGTAAAAAATCATTTTCCTCATGAGAAAAAAAAGGTAACACTTAGGAAAAAATTTAGATATATAATACTTATTTTTGTGCTCTCTTTTCAAATCCAAAATAACTTTATCTGTTTAGAAACAGAAGAAATTAATTTGAATGAAAAATATTTTGTTACAGTAAATTTAAAAGTGTTGATTAAAGATAATAATTATAAATTAATGTATTTACCTTTAAACTTTTAAAAATATTGTTTTACCAATTTATGAGAAGCAAGAGAAACTAAAGAAAAGAAGAAATCATCACCATCACAACAAAGTATTCACTAAAGTGTTAAGCAAATGCAAAAGATGGGAGGTGGGGAGGAAAGATAGGGGAAAATATGTCACTGAATCTGACTTTTGTCACATGGAATTGTAGATTCACCAGTCTTGTTTTCTGATGTTACTGTCAACTGTTTCATCTTCTTATGCTTCATTTTTATCATCTCCAGAAACTTTTGAAAACTGAAATTTTGCCCAGACTGAAATGTTTTTCTTTTTTTTTTCAAAACTTAAAGCATTTCTTGAAAAGGTATCTCCATACACAAATGGAATTTTTCTTTATAGCCCTGCTGCAGACTGTGTGTAGAAGAAACTAAAGCAAGTGAGAAACGAGAAGAATTAGAGGTGCATTCCTCTATCAGACAACTAGAGGAGTTCTCAATTCTGAGATAAGTATAAATATTCTTCTAATATGAAGGAGTATTTTCCTCTCAAAAGGAAAAAAGTCAGGCTATCTATAGCCATGAGAAAAAGATGTTCCGAATCACTATTACAGAAATACAAATTCAAGTAATACTAATATTCTACCCCACGCCCATCAGAATGGCAAAGATGACAAAAAAGGAAAATTATAAATATTGGCATATTAATAGGTACTTAATAAGTGTTTTTTGATTGACTGGTAGGGCTACAGGAAAACAGGCACATCGATAAATTTTAAGTGGACAAGTGAATTGGTACAACCATTCTAGGATGCTATTTGGAATTATACACAAAAAGTTACTAAACAGCACATGCCCTTTGACTCAACTCTACCAAGAAGAAATCAAAGAAAGAAGGAAACGTCCTATATGTACAAAAATATTTATAGCAATTCTTTTTGTAGTGACCAAAAAAAACCCTGAAAACAAAAGAGAGGCCCATCAATTGAAGAGTGACTGAATATGTTATGGTATATGAATGTGGGACAGTTAGGTGGCTCAGTGGACAGAGTGCCAGGCCTGAAGTCATGAAGATTTATCTTCCTGAGTTCAAATCTGACTAGCTGGGTGATCCTGGGCAAGTCACTTAACCCTGTTTGCCTCAGTTTCTTCATCTGTAAAATGAGCTGGAAAAGGAAATGACAAACCACTCTAGTATCTTTGCTAAGAAAACTCCAAATGAGGCCATGAAGAGTCAGACACAGCTGAAAATGATTCAACAAAAATATGAATGTAATGGAGTATGTTGTGCTATGAGAAATGAGGAAAGAGTTTATATCAAAGACATGTGGAAAGATTTATGAACTGATGCAGAGTGAAGTGAGCAGAATCAGAGTAACAGTTTATGCTAAATCATATCAATATTACAAAAGTGAACAATTTGGACAACATGTATAAACTGATAAAGGATGAAATGAACAGAAGCTGGAGAACAATTTATACAATAGCAACACTATAAAGACAAACAATTTTGAAAGCTGAAAAAACCGTGATCAATACAATGATCATTCATGATTCCATAGTTCCAGTGATAAAATGGGCTATTCATGACAGAGAAGGGATGGATTTAAGTACAGAAGAGACATACATATGTGCTACAACTGTCTGTATATGTATGTGCATGTGTATTATATATGTGTGGGTGTATATGTGTACATATACAGGTGCATGTATACATACATACATGAATAGATACATTTAGATACATGTGTATACATACATATATATATATATATGAGGCACAACTTTTCTAGAATACTTGTATTTGCTAGATATTGCCTGATAAGTAAGTGCTGTCTGATGTCACTGCAGTGATTGAAGAAGAAATTGTGTTTAGAATGTCCCAGGAGTTCACCACTGAATCCAGAAAACTACCCCATCAAATGCTGTGATCTTTACACTTCTGCGAACCTTAAGATCTTAAACAATTGTTTTTCTTTTTTTTTCTTGGGGAACGTTTTTGTTTCTGCCCAACTCTGAAAGGGCACTATCCTTCCAGCCCATCAAGTTTTACTGGAGTATTTCACTGTTACTATGTGATTCTTTGCTTTCTTTTCTTCTTGCTTCTTCAGAACAGTGTCAGTGATGGGTCAGCTTTTAAATATTTAAGAACTTCTTTTGTTCCTCTACAACAGGGATTTCCAACCTTCAGGTTGTGGACCCCTGGGGAACCAGGAAGTTATTGCAAGGAGTCCTTGAATTCAGATGTTCAAGTCACATTGCCAGTTTGATTTGTACATTTACTAGTCCCAACATCTTCAATTAAGATTTATCCACATAAATATGCAGCATGACTTAGATAATACTTCTGCCAGACTGAATTAATAATATATTGCACACACACGCATTACTATTTTTCACATGTGTGTATAGATGTAGTTGTTCTAAAAAATAAAATATATAAGTTCACCTAAAAAGCATTATTAAATTATAGCTGCCTTTTTTGGTTTTGGGTTTTTGTCAACTAAAAGATATCCCTAATACAAACAGTATCACAAAGGGGTCTAGGAAATATTTTTTAATCTTATAAAAGGGCTTGTTGTTCAGTCATTTTGGTCATGTCCAGCTCTTTGTGACCCCATTTGAGGTTTTCTTGGCAAAGATATTGGAGCGATTTGCCATTTCCTTCTTGCTAAAGCAAACAGGATTAAATGACTTGTTCAGGGTCACTCAGCTAGTAAATGTCTGAGCTTAGATTTGAACTCAGGAAAATGAGTCTTCCTGACTCCAGGCCCAGTGCTCTATCCACTGCACCACCTAGATTCCTTGTAAAAGGGCTACTCATGCTCAAAAAGGCTGGGGACAAGAGCTCTACAGAATTTTTGTGGAGTGTCCAACTCCATGACATTAAAGGAATTTATTTGAGTAGTAAAGTCTAGTCTTGTGTCCTGTGGTTCATTTAGGAGCTCCACATACACCCCCTTCCTCCCCATCCCCACCATTTTGAACTCTAGTGCTGTTTTCATATGTTTTTTACTATTTTCTAACAAAGTACATATGTTATCTATAGGTCTCAGTAACTTCTACATCTCCTCAGAGTCTATCTCCTATTTTTCTTTTTTCTATATATAAAAAAGCCGAAGTGTTTGCATCACAAAGCAAAGGATTCCTTCTCCCTGAATGCTTTTCTCTCCAGTTGTATGTATTGTCACAACACAGTGCCTCATTGTGTCATAGATTCTATAACCTATTTGCACCCTCAATGTAATAGAGACTGACTCAAAGAGTATTTACTTGGCAAATGGTAAGATGGTCTTAGCAAACAGGCAACAAAATATTTCTTAAGCACTTACTATGGGCCAGACATTGTGCTAAGTAGCTGAAGATACAAATACAAATAAAAAGGAAAGATGGTCCCTACCCTTAAGGAGCTCACATCCTAATTGGAGAAGAAAATACGTAAAAGGGAAATGAAAGGGGGAGAAGGACAAACTTGTGCAAGGGAGGAGTGGAGGATGGTGGCAATGTTTGGAGAGTCAGAGACACAGATGGAAGGGAAATGAATCATAGCAGCCTGGGCCTGTCTCCCACTAAAGACCTCTGGAAGGAACCCACCAATGGGAGAAGGGGACCAGCAAGGTAAAGGGATGTTCCAAGGTGGGAAAGACCCAGGTGAAAAGGGAAGCTGAGGAGTGAGTGAGCGTAAATGCAACATGGCAAAAAGGTCAAAGAATCAGAAGTACAGCTCAGAGCGGTCATTTTAAAACTTCCTTCCAGTATTCCATTCTTAAGAATGTCTGTCTTTCAAGATTATATTATTCTTTTCTTCCACATTTATTTTATTTTTAATTTATGGAATAAAATAAACATTTCCATAACATAATATAATAAAAAAAAGGATGATTTTACATGAAACTGCAAATCTATTATGTACAACTTGTCATTTCTTTTAAATATTTCATAAAGTTATCATGTAAATTTCCTTTTTTTATTCTCCCCCCCACCCTAGAGATGGCTACCATTTGACACAAATAGGTACATGTTTATATATATATGTATGTGTACATACACACATATATGTAAAATTATTCTATATATACTTTTATTTATCAGTTCTTTCTCTGGATGCAGATAGCACCTTTGTAGTTAATTTGGATATTTGTAATAGTCAAAATGACTTATTCAGTTGTCTTAAAATAATATTGCTGTTACTGTACACAATGTTCTCTTGGTTCTGCTCATTTAGCTTTTCATTATTTCCTATAAATCTTTCTATGTTTTTCTAATATCATTGAGCTCATCATGTCTTATAGCACAGTAGTATTCCATCACAATATAGACTATACTATTCTTGAACAAAGAAAGTAAACTTTTCTTGTCATTTAGGAATCAACTTTTTTTTTCCAAATGCAGACATGTGTGTAGATATATACCTATACGTGTTTACATACATATATCTATATATCTATAATTACATGTGACATTTGATTATTCATTGACATTTTGATATCACTTTAAGATTTACAAAGAGTTTTACATACTTTCACTCATTTAGTCCTCATAACAGCCCTGCCTGATAGATACTGCATTTCCAAGAGGACAACTGAAGCTCAGAAAAAGTACATGATTTACTCATGATTTCACAACTATTTTAAGCGGCAGAGTTGACATTCAAACTTGGAAGTGTTCTTTTCCTATACCTATCTGAAAATAAAACATTGCCAAAACAATAACCTTTTGATGTTCTGCTGATATTGTAGGAGGAGGGCTTTGGGATGGAAAAAGCTGGGAAGAGTTATTTACCTATTCTTCAGCGTAGTCTCCTCATTTGTACCCACAAAGGATTTCTTAATTATCTCCAGGACACTTCCTACATTCAAGGATGAGTTGAGCCATCCTAAAAGCATTCAGAAATGCATATCTAATTTGACAGTATTTACTCCCCCAGACTACAGAGTTCTATCCTGTTCATTCTTCCCTAACTTTCTTCCATGCCATCAGAATGTTTGATGCTCACTCCTTCTGTGTTACTCCTTTGTATCGCTGCTTCTGATAACCACCCCTATTACTGACACCCCTACACATTTAGATAGCTCTCTCTCTTTTTTTTCTCACTAGTTTTCTTCTTTCTTGTCTCTCCTAGCTCCTATCACTTTCCCCACACTTAACGTTTTTGCAAAATGACTACCCTGTAATAGGTAGTTTCAATCAATCAGTGCTCTTTTCCTTCCATACGTGAACCTGTCAATTATGGCACATTGTGTGTAACCTGTGGGAACTTTGCTCCCCTCAGTTGTGTTTATTGCTGGCTATTCAGGGGCTACTACTTTGTTAAGAAAACATAGATAGGCTGCCAGACAGACATATGATAGATGATAATTACAGAGTTAGATAGACATGTATGTATGCATGCATGTATGCATATACATGCATGCAGAGATATATAGACAACAGTTCCAAAAAGCCAGATCCGTAATGAACCATGTTAATATACATACTTCTCTCACTTGAGAGGTTGGGAAGGATTTTTTTCCTCCAAATATTGAATTCATAGAAGTTTAGTTATAATTATTATAGATTAAGAAAATATGGTAGTATATTGCGGTAGATAAAGAACTGGCCTTAGAATCATTTCAATCTCCCTTCTGATGCATACTGGCTCCTGACTGGGTCACCCTCGAAAAGTCCCATAGCTGCTCTGTGCCCAGGGCAACTATCTGATGATATAGATTGTGGAATGCATGGGGTGTTCAAGAGGGACTAGCATCTCTGGTGTGAGAGCTTGCCAAGCCCTTTCTGGAGCTGCTCATGTACCTTTGGTGTCTACCTGGCACTTAATTCTCACTGTGGTTCCGAGAAATTGCAACATGTTCATCAGTCATACCCTGGTAAATACCATCTTGGCAGATGCACTAAACCAGGTTGAGGGTAACAGAGAGGACTCAAACTCATCAGTGAGATAGTGGGGTGTCTATCCCAAGCATGTGAAGATTTCTCCTGGCAGAATTCGTAGAAGAGAACAATTTCTTCCAATGTCTAGGAAGGCAGCTGAAGCAGGCACTGTGGAGTACTCACAGCTTGGTCTGGCATCAAAGACACCAAAGTCACCTATTGCCATCCACCTTGACTTTTGTCTTGCCACTGGACTTCCGATGACTCTGGAAGAGAGAGTAAGGCTGATAACTGTGCAACTCCACCTCACTTAAATCCAATTCACACACAAGTCAATACATCACCCCATGATGACATTGGTCCTCTTTGAAAATGAAGGACAGGGGCAGGTAGGTGGCACAGTTGATAGAGTACCCACCCTGAAGTCAGGAGGACCTGAGTTCAAATCTGGCCTCAGACCAAATACTTGACACTTACTAGCTGTGTGACCCTGGGCAAGTCACTTAACCCCAATTGCCTTAAAAAAAAAAAAGAGAGAGAGAAAATGAAGGACAAACAACAACGTTATAAATTGTAGAATAATTGCCACTGTAAGTTTTTCACATTTACATTTGAGAACTGGTAAAGAGAATTTCCTCACTGGGGTTTTAGTGCGCTAGGGAAATCATTGGCCCAAACACACGCAAACACAAGCACACACACACACACACACACACACACACACACACACACACACACACCCAGTTACACATCCATATGGATGAATGTATTTATAGGTATATGTATAAATGTGTATATTTATACCTATATGCTAAAACAGTTTACATATATTTTAATATTTTGAATTTGGAAAAGTATACATCCCTTACTTTTAAGTAATGTAATATTTAATCAGTAATAATCATTCTTTTTTTTCTTTTTCTTAAAATAAACTTATTTATTTTTAGTTTTCAACATTTACTTCCATAAGATTTTGAGTTCCAAATTTTCACCCCATTTTACCCCTCCCCCAACCCCAAAATGGCATGCATTCTGAATACCCCTTCCCCTAGTCTGCCTTCCCTTCTATCTCTCTCCCCCTTCTCTTATCCCCTTCCCCTTCTATTTTCCTGTAGGGTAGGATAGATTTCTGTGCCCCATTTCCTGTATTTCTTATTTCCCAGTTGCATGTGAAAACATTTTTTTAAACATGTGTTTTTAAAACTTTGGGTTCCACATTTTCTCCCTTCCTCCCTCCCCACCCATTCTCATTGAAAAGGCAAGCAACTCAATATAGGTTATACATGTACAGTTATGCAAAACATTTCCATAGCAGACATGCTGTGAAAAACTAACTCTATTTCCCTTAATCCTATCCCGCCCACCCATTTATTCTATTCTTTCTTTTGACCCTGTCCCTCCTCAGAAGTATTTGCTTCTGATTACCCCCTTCCCCAATCTGCCCTCCTCTCTGTCATCCCCCTACTCTCTTGTTCCCTTCCCCTCCCTATTTTCCTATAGGGTAAAACAGATTTCCATACCCAATTGAGTGTGTATGTTATTCTCTCCTTAAGTCAAATCCTCTGAGAATAAGATTCACTCATTCCCTCTCACCTTACCCCATTTCCCCTCCACTGTAAGAGCCTTTTCTTTTCTGTTTTTTGTGAGATAATTTACTCCATTCTACCTCTCCCTTTCTCCTTCTCCTAGTATAATCCTGTCTCATCCCTTAATTTTATTCTCCAGATATTCTCCTTCATCTTCAACTCACCTGGTGACCTCTATCTATCTATATCTATCTATCTATACATACAAACATATAATTTTTTCCCTCCAACTACCCTAATGCTGACAAAGGTCTCATGACTTACAAATATCATCTTTCCATGCAGGAATGTAAACAGTTCAACCTTAATAAGTCTCTTATGATTTCTCTGTCCTGTTTACCTCTTCATGTTCCACTTGAGTCTTGTATTGAAGAGTCAAATTTTCTATTCAGCTCTGGTCTTTTCATCAAGAATGCTTGAAAGTCCTCTATTTCACTGAATGACCATTTTTTTCCCCTGAAGGATTATACTCAGTTTTGCTGGGTAGGTGATTTTTGGTTGTAATCCTATTTCCTTTGCCCTCAGGAATATTATATTCCATGCCCTGTGGTCCCTTAATGTAGAAGCTGCTAAATCTTGTGTTATCCTGATTGTGTCTCCACAATACTTGAATTGTTTCTTTCTGGCTGCTTGTAATATTTTCTCCTTGACTTGGGACCTCTGGAATTTGGCTACAATATTCCTAGGAGTTTTCTTTTGGGGATCTCTTTCAGGAGGAGATCGGTGGATTTTTTCAACTTCTATTTTGCCCTCTGGTTCTAAAATATAAAGGCAGTTTTCCTGGATAATTTCTTGGAAGATGATGTCTAGGCTCTTTTTTTGATCATGGCTTTCACATAGTCCAATAATTTTTAAATTCTCTCTCCTGGATCTATTTTCCAGGTCAGTTGTTTTTCCAATGAGATATTTCACATTGTTTTGTAATTTTTCATTCTTTTGGATTTGTTTTACAGTGTCTTGATTTCTCATAAAGTCACTAGCTTCCAATTGCTCTATTCTAATTTTTAAGGAAGTATTTTCTTCAGTAATCTTTTGGACTTCCTTTTCCATTTGGCCAATTTTGCTTTTTAGGGCATTCTTCTCCTCATTGGCTTTTTGCACCTCTTTTGCCATTTGGGTTAGGCTATTTTTTAAGGTGTTATTTTCTTCAGTATTTTTTTGGGTCTCCTTTAACAAGTGGTTGACTTGTTTTTCATGATTTTCTTGCATCATTTTCATTTCTCTTCCCAGTTTTTCCTCTACTTCTCTTACTTGCTTCTCAAAATTCCTTTTGAGCTCTTTCAAGGCCTGGGACTGATTCACATTTTTCTTGGAGGCTTTGGATGTAGGAGCTTTGACTTTGTTGTCTTCTTTTGCTTGTAAATTTGATCTTCTTTGTCACCAAAGTAAGATAATATAGTCTGACTCTTTTTGTGCTACTTACTCATGATCCCAACCAATTACTTGAGTTTTAAACTCTTTGTTAAGGTAAGAGTCTGCTTCCAATGTGGAGAATGTACTGTCCCAAGCTTCGGGGGTTTGTTCAGCTGTTTTCAGAGATACTTCTAGGAACCTGTAAATTTTTAGTTCTTCCAAGGTTTTATGATAAGGGGCAACGTGTTTCCTCTCCACTGCCACAACAAGCTCCACCACACCAGAGCTTCTTCTCTCCCCAGGACCACCCCTCAGAACTGTGACCCAGATCTAAGCACGGGCAAAGCAAAATATTCCTGCCTCAGCACTGGCAAAGAGATCCCTGCAATCCCCCTCTGATCAGCCACTTGATTCCCCCTTAGTCTGTGGGCTGAAAGCTCAGGAAACAGCCGTGGCCCCGGGCCGCACTTGAGATTTGAGGCTGGGACCTAGGTCCTCTCTCACTGCAGTCACAGACTTTTTCCATTAACTTTCTAAGTTGTCTTTGGCATTTGTGGGTTGAGAGGTCTGGAAACTGCCACAGATGCCTGAGATTCATTCCTCTGAGGCCTGCTCCAGGTTCGCTGTGGCTTGCGTGCCCTTGCTGAGCTGCGCTCCTTTACCTGCCCGGTGCAATATACGTTTCCGATCAACCATCCAGGTTGTCTCGGGCTGGAAATTTGTTTCACTCTGTCTTTTTGTGGGTTCTGCTGCTTTAGAATTTGTTTAGAGCCATTTTTTTATAGGTATTTGGAGGGGTTTGGCGGAGAGCTCAAGTAGTCACTGCTTTCCCTCCGCCTCTAGCAATTATCATTCTTAACTTTAAAAATTACCTTAATAAATAAACACCTTTAAATAAATGCTTTATTTCATGTCCTTTATGAACCTCAAGATGACATGAATAAGTTGTATAATGTTACAACTTCCCTCCAGTTTCCAAACCTTTAGACTTACCAGTGCTTATTCTCCATTCTGAGACTCCTGAACAAGGGAAATATTCTGTTCATTTCATGAATTTGCAAAAAATAAATTAATGCTTCTTCCAATGAGACCTAGTCAAGAAGTCTAAAACATAGCCACCAAATCAAAAGTCAATAAGAGCAGACACTGAATCCTTTTTTGCATGTCAAAATAGCAGGGACCACCAGAGGCTAAAACCACTATATATTTGAGAATTATATGGCACTATACAGAAATTATCCAGGAATTATAATGATCTAATATTGTATGGAAACATTCCTATTTTGTAATTCTTAGAAATTATATAAGGAGAACAAAACTGGGAAATTTACTATTTTTTCCCAGTAAAAGGGAAGGAAGATGGTGGAAATTTTTCTAATTGTCTTGTTCCTTTTTCTATCTCTTCATGTCTCAAAACTTCAATATTTCAAGGATCTATCATTTTCATCAAGGTGTATCACTCAAGACTAGAAGAAGCTCAAAAGGAATAGTATCTATGGCAGCAGAAAAGAGAGCCAGCTGTGGGCTCAAGAGAGCATTAACCCTGGCAGTCCTCTCCTGTGGAGAAAAGCAGGTCTTGGGAAGCCCAGAATATTGGTTCACTAAATGGAGAGTTTTGTAAGGACTTCACAAGGAAAGAAAGAACATTGGAACCCTATGATACTGGAGTTATGAGTTGCTTTGGCCACATATTACCATGTGTATGTTTTACTACCATTACACTCTTAAGTTTGTATCCACTATTCTCATAGACTCTTTGGGAATCTGTAGGAGAATACAGAGGAAGAGAAATAGAGAGAGAAATGTAGACAATCAATCAAGCATTCAAGTGCTTACTATATACCAGGCACTGTGCTAAGTAAAGGTTGGGAATGCAAAGAAAGGAGTTTACATTCTAATGAGGGTAGGAGGAGACAAGATTTATGTAAATCGACAGGATTCACATAGAATAAGTGAAAGTTAATCTAAGAGAGGGAAAAGACAGAGATTCTAAATGTGTATAAAAATTTCAGGTTGCCCTGATTTTCCAAAAAGGGAAGAGAACAGAGTATAAAAACTATAGGCCAATAAAATTAATTTTTAGTTTTGGGGAAATTTTAGAACAGATCATTAAAGAGATATAGGGTGAACATCTAGAAAGGGTAGCAGCAATCATAAACAGTGAATTCAGAATTGGTTGGGTTGTTGTTGTTTAGTCATTTTTCAGTCCTGTCCAACTCTTCATGACTGCATTTGGGGTTTTCTTTGCAAAGATACTGAAATGGTTTGCCATTTCCTTCTCCAGCTAGTTTTACAGATAAGGAATGGAGGCAAACAAAAGAGCAAAAAAAGCTCTTAAGTCCATGACAGATAAGGATCTATTGAAGGAAATGGGCAAATTGAACTGCTATGCTTGTTTTTGACTCTACTATTATCATCATCACCATCATTCCCCACCCCACCCCACCCCCCAATCAAGAAGATTGCTTGAGCTTTGTCTGCACACCTCCTCGGTACCTCTTTGATTGAAGGGCTGGGACTCAGAGCAAAAGCTCCTCCTCTGTCCTCCCAGAATCCCAACCATCCCTTCATTTTGCACCAGCTGCTCTGCTTGTTTTTGACTCTACCACCATCATCACCATAATCCTATTCTGGGTGCCTCCTGGTATGCTAAACTCCTCTACACACACACACACACACACACACACACACACACACACTTCAGGTTTCTTTTGTATATTTTCTTCCCCATTAGGGGCAGCTAGATGGTTCAGTGGATAGAGTGCTGGAGTCAGGAAGACTTATATTAGTTGTGTGACCCCAGGCAAGTCACTTAACCCTATTTGCCTCTGTTCCTCATCATCTGTAAAATGAGCTGGAGAAGGAAAAGACAAATCACTCCAGTATCTTTGCCAAGAAAACCCCAAATGGGGTCATGAAGAGTCGAACATGACTGAAAAAGATTGAACTTGAAGACCTCCCCCCATTAGATTGTAAGCTTCTTGAGAGCAGGGACTATCTCCTTTTTCTTATTTATATCCCCAGTACTTTGCACAGTTCCTAGCACATAGTAGGAAATTAATAAATATTTATCATATCCTAGAAGACTCAGAGGAACACGATAGTTGTCAAGTATCTGAAGGACTATAATGTAGATAAAGAATTACATTTATTCCATTTAGCCCCAGAGAATAGAAACAAGAGCAATAGGTACAGGTTACAAGGAAGTAAATCTAGGCTTAATTTCAAGGGGAAAAACAAAACAAAACTCTAACACAGCTTCCTAACCGTTCAAGCTGGCCAAAAGTGGACGGGCTTCCTTGAGAGGGGAAGAGTTCCTTTTCCTTAGAGGGCTTTAAGTGTTAACAGTATTCCCTTCTTGCAAAGACTGGACATCACTTATCAGGTAAGTGATAAAGGGGATTCCTTTTGTACATGGGTTGGATGGGATGACCACTGAGGCCCCTTCAACTCTCAAATTCTATGATTCTATGTGATTCTAAATGGCCAATTTGCAAATGGAGGTGGGGGGAGAAAGGAGGGGATTGATCTCTTAATATGTTTCATGCCTGACTCAATTGTGAGAGATTTACAATTCTGAAATTATATTTCATCTTCTTCACCCTAGGAAAGTTTCTTTATTAACCCGTCTCTCCTTTCCTTTTATCTAGATTTTAGAACCAATTCAATGGCACTCTTTTCAGATTGCAAAAAGAAGTTCTGTTGTTGTCTGTTGTTGTGTCTGACTCTTTGTGATTCCATGGACCATACTGTCCATGGGGTTTTCTTGGCAAAGATACTGAAGTGTTTTGCCATTTCTCTCTCCAGTGGAGTAAGGTAAACAGAGATGAAGTGATTTGTCCAGGGTCACACAACTAGTAAGTGTCTGAGGTCAGATTTGAACTCAGGTCTTTCTGACTCCAGGCCCTGCGCTCCATCCATGGAGCCACCTATTTGCCTCTTTGAATGCAAAAAGAAATTAATTGCATTCAATTTTCTAGAAATTCATAAGAAAGGGGGCAACTAAGTGGCACAGTAGATAGATCAATGGCCTGGGCAAGTCAACTTCTGTTTACCTTACTCCATTGGAGAAAGAAATGGCAAAGCAATTCAGTATCTTTGCCAAGAAAACCCCACGGACAAGAAGAATGGACTCAACCTTAAAGTAGGTTCTACAGCTAGGTGGCACAGTGGATAGAGTGCTGGCCCTGGAGTCAGGAAGATTCTTCTTCCTGAGTTTAAATCTGGCCTCAGACACTTACTAATTGTGTGACACTGGGCAAGTCACTTACCTCCAATTGCCTCCAAAAAAAAAGAAAGAAAGCGAAAAAGAAAGAAAAAGAGAAAGAAAGGAGGAAAGAAGGAAGGAAAGAAAAAAAAGAAAAGAAAAAAAATTCACAAGAAAAACAGCCATACATCCAAAGTTAGAGACAAAGGGACTTGATCCCAAAGAACTAGAGGGCCCAATGTACCCTATGTCATCTACAAGGCTCAGAAATCTATGAGGCTCAGACCTACTTATGGCTCCTTTTTCTGCCCATTAGTTATGGTGAATGGGACCTACCCATTCCTTCAGCCAGTCCGGTTCTGTCATGATTCTGCTAAATGCAATGGTTTCTCAGCACATCAAGGTTTTCTTTGTAACTGGAGACAAGGCCCACTTGTCTGTGTCCTTCTCTGGAGCTCTAGCAAGAGACCTACAAAAATATCTGTCTTCCCAAGGAGACTGCTCTGTGTTTTTGAAGAAAGAAACTACTAGTGTTTTTTTTTTGTTTGTTTGTTTTTGGTTTTTTTTTACATTATGGACTAAAGGGAGATTAGCAAACCTGAATGATTAAGGCAGAATTAGAAAAACACTTTAGGCACACAGACTCAGTACAGGCCAGCCAAACCAACTGAAAATAGGAATATACTTACTAACACTGAAAGCCTTGAGACTCCCTGCTAAGCTTTCTGATGTCAAATATATATGTTTAGATCTTTATTAAGTATTGGGTCTAGTAAGTATAATGAATTTGTGAAAGAAATAATAAGTCAGAATATATACATAGCACTTTATCAGTATTCTCTCATTTTATCCACACAACCCTGAGAAGTAGGGAATATCATTAATCCCATTTTACAGATGAGGAAACTGAGTCAGATAACATTTAAATGACTTACCTAAGATCACATAGCTAAATAAGTGTCTAAAGCTTGATTTGAACTGAAATCTGAATCCAGGAAGAGTGCTCTGTCTACTCTAATGTTCTATCCACTCTACCACCTAACTGCCTAGAAAATGTAATAACAATAATAGCTAACATTTATACAGTACTTGCTCTTTGCTAGGCACCGTGCTAAACACTTTGAGATTATCTCATTTGATCCTCACAACAATCTTGGGAGGTAGGTGCTATTATTATCCCCATTTTATAGATGAGGAAACTGAAGTAGACATAAGTTAAGTGACTTGCCCAGGGTCACACAATTATTAAGTGTTTGATCCCAGATTTGAACTCGTCATCCTGACTCCTGGCCTGGTGTTTTCTCTACTGCACCACCTAGCTCCCCTAAAATTTAGGCCCCAGAAATGACTTTGTGTTTTATTTAGGCAAGTCTTAAAATACTTTTTGGAATCACCAATAGTCTTACTCTGTGATTGTATTTATGAGTATAATGATAAATCTCTTCTTCCTTTCTTCTTATTTCTCATAGAGTTAGGAAAGTAAAAATCATCTGAACAAATTTAAAAGAAAATAGAAATTTGGAGCTTTGAATGGCAGAATTATAAAGCTCAACCAAACAGTCAACGACAGTGAATCTATCATTCATGAAAATGAATTTGCTTGTGTAACTGGACTGTCATTCTTGACACATGAGAGATTCATCCCAGCAACCATTTCTAAAGGTCTAGTTTTACTACATCGTACTTAAAGGCTAACTTTTCAGGGTTTGAGAGCTTTTTTTTTTTTTGCCTGCATTTGATTTCAGTTGATAAATATTATCAGAAGAAATGATGTCTTAGTTTGAAATTTCACAAAATCCAAATAAGAATACAATAATTTGTAGCCTGGAAGTTGGAGAGAGTCATGAAAACATCACTTACCTAGTTGACTGAATTTCCTAAGACTCTTAGCTTCTTGAAGGGCCCAAATAGCAGTATGAAGGAATTTATTGTAAATTTGTAGTCAGAGTATCTGGGTTTGAATCCAGCTCTGCTGCTGGTCACTTTGGAAACCTTAGACAAATTGCTTAATCTCTCTGAACCTCATCTGTAAAGTGAGGGGTTTAGATTAGATGACTTCTATGTTCCCTTCCAGCTCTAAATTTATAATTCCCAAATCCTGCTGTTGTACCTGAGAGTATTCCTTAACACACAGGATGGGTGCTTCAGGAAAAGGCTACCCCAAGTTCAAGGTATTTGTGAGTCCTCATCCACTAAAGCCAAAACTCATGAGCCCCCCCATCAGTGTGTTCACACAACCAGATCAAATCAAAGACGTTAAGTAAAATGGCATAAATAAGAAAAGTTACCCCCATACACACACATGTAAAATAAAATCCCTGGATTGCCATAGCCGTGTGCCATAGCATCACTCTACTGGCTATGCAGATACTGCTAGGCTGCATGGCAGATAATGACCCACTGGATTCATAGCCTGTGAAGTTCCACTGAACAGTGTTCTGCTGGTACAACTCTCCTTAACCCTTATCATGTAGTCTTTGCCAGACAAGCCCCAAAAGACAAAAGTGACTGTGAAGCTTATCTGCTTCTCAATCAGCTGAAATCCTTGGCTATTTCTCTATGAGAAGAGTGAATTCTGTCCCACTCTTTTAGTTAATTCTATTTCTTATAGTTCTTTTAGAAAAGTAGATACTCTTGTGTTGGACAAGCAAAAAAAAAATCTCTCCACAAGGGGAAAAAAAAATTTCTTACCTACTTTTTGGTTTTCTCTCATGGAGCGGCCAATCTTACTCTTTTCTTGAGTTCTGGTAGACCTTTCAAAACTCTTTAACAGGATTCTTAGCTTGAAGAGTTGAGCTCTTTAAAATAGTAAGCTAATTTAGAGTCTGCCCTCAGGCTTAATTTTTTTTTTTTGAACTATATCTTCCTCCGAGGACTTGGGTCTTTTTTTGTGAAAGAACTCAACCTAATATCATTCCCTATACCTTCTAACTTTAATCTCTGGAAGCTAACCTATGAGCCATGAAGGCCTATTTACCCAATAACTATCAAGCAATTCTGGGGCTGAAGATTCCTCAGGTGTCAAATTCAAAACTTTTTTTCTGTTTTCTCACTTACAGGAATAGAGGGAGAGAGTGGGGAAAGCAAAGAAACAATCTAAATCCATGAAACAAAGCCATTGTCTCCTCTTCCTTACCAGCCACATGCTTGTCCTTTCATATGTAGCAATGACTAACCAAAGCCTAAAGGGAATTTAGGCTTACCCTCACACTGGAAACTAAAAGCATAACCAAATTAGCTATTTAGGGGGTTCTTAAATTTGTCCCCCAAATGGTTTCTGACACAATTTCTGGCTTTTCTTAGGGATTGATGACTGTCTCTTTCAATGAACTTATTTATTGTAGCTGACTTGACCACTCACAGTAATAACAATAGCAAGCATTTATTTTATTATTTTTCTTTTTATTTGGAGTTCCAAATTCTCTCCCTCCCTCCAGCCCCTTACCCACCCAGTGAGAAGGCAAGAAATTCGATACCCATTTTATATATATATGAAGTCATGCAAAACATATTTCCACATTAGCCACATTGCAAAAAAAAAAAAAGGCAAGAAAAATAGAGTAAAAGAAACTACAGTTTATTTAATACTCAGACTTCATCACTGTTCTCTGGAGGTGGGTAGAATTTTTCATTATGAGTCCTTTGGAATTGTCTTGGATCATTGTATTGATTAGAGTAGCTAAGTGTTTCACAGTTGATCATCCTTAACATGTTGCTGTTATTGTGTACAATGTTCTTCTAGTTCTGTTCACTTCACTTTGGATCAGTTCATATACAGCTTCCCAGGTTCTTCTGGGAAATGCTGGGGAACTTCATCATTCCTCACAGAACAATAGTATTCCCTCACAGTCATACACCATAATTTGCTCAGCCATTCCCCAATTGACGGGCATCCCCTCGGTTTCCAATTCTTTGCCACCATGAAAAGAACTAAATAGCAAGGATTTATATAGCACTTTAAGGTTTACAAAGTGCCTCACAAAGATAATCTCATTTTATCCACACAATAACTCTGGGAGATAGGTGCAATTATTATGAGGAACAGAGGCAAACAGAGGTTGAGACATGCCCAGAATTAACATAGTGAATGTCTGAGGGCAGATTTGAATTCAGGTCTTTCAGGTCCAAGTCCAGTGCTCTATCCACTGTACCACCTTGTTGTTTTATCTACTGGTCACGTCTGACTCTTCATGATCCCATTTTGGGCTTTTCTTGGCAAAGATACTGGGATAGTTTGCCATTTCCATCTCCAGCTCATTTTATAGTTGAAGAAACTGAGGTAAACAGGGTTAAGTGACTTGGCCAGAGTCACACAGCCAGTAAGTATCTAAGTGCAGATTTGAACTCAGGTCCTCCTGACCCCAGGGCTGGCACTCTATCTGTTGCACCAATTAGCTGCCCCCTGTAACACCTCATTGCTTCATGAAATGAAAACAAACCCCTACAATCTAGGATCATGAGCCTTGTAATTATTACAGGGTAGCAGGCAGTAGTTACCAATCTGATGCTTCCCAGCCTAGACCTTCTATTGCTTTCTTGCGATTTCTTTGAGAGACAAAACCTCACAGCTTATTACATGACCTGGCCCTAGTTGGGAAGTATGGGGGAGGGGAGGGGCCATAAGGGATGGTGCATGAGAGAAAGGCAAGTGAAAAAGGATGCAAATATTTTCCATCCACTGAAGAAAACTCATCAAGAAGTGTTGATGGAACCGTTGGAGGGAAGCTGAGACATAGGAAAGCAGGAGTTGAATAGAATTTAATTTCACTAAAAATAAATGCTGAGACTTGTAAGTAAAGAGGCCTATAAATTAACCTAAGAGGACTTTTGAAGGCAGGAAAGAGCTGTGGGCCTGACTAGTTAAAGAGCTGCCACACACATGGTTGTGGTAAAGATCAAATGAGATCATATATATAAAAATGTTCTGTAACCTTAAAGTATTATGCAAATATTAGCAATTATTATGTTGTTGAGTAATAATAGAACAAGGCAGCATGGCAAAGAAGATAGTCTTAGAGTCAGCAAGCCCTCGTGCTGCTGAATACTAGGTATATTAAATTAGTATCTTAGTATCCCCCTCCCCAGACAACTCTCTAGGGCAATATGCCATATGTCAGCATCACTGACCTCCTCCCCACCCAGACCCAATACCCTACACACCAGTCCTGAGTCCTGGACTTCCACACTCTGGTCTCCCACAATCCAGGCCCCAGGCCCAGGGGAAATAAATTCATTCACATTTAGAGCTTTCATCCTAGGGCCCAAAATGGTTTATTGGGGACTAAGTGTGCACAAACTAGTCTACCATATGGACTGCTGGACCTAGACAAAAGATTACACTCAGCTTTATATCCCATAGAGCCATCCATTCAGGTCGTCTCACTATCTGTCTGCCATCAATGACCCCAACTGATCCAATGCCTCTGTCTCCCCAAAATAAAACCACCTTTCCTAATTACCATTCTCCTATATGTACTGCCTTCTCCTATTAGAATATATGTTATCTACTATATGTATATAATATATATGTTCATATGTGTGTGTATTACAAGCTTAATAAAACAGTATTTCATGTAAAAAGTCTGTTGTTTTTTAAACATATTGTAAGCTGAACCAGATGACTTAGGGACACTATGGACCTGAACCAGATTTGAGCCAGGACCTAGGAAGAGGCACATTATTTAAGCTTAAGCTATTAAATGTGTGAATGTACATATATATACATATATATATACATATATACATATACTATATGCACATATATAGCTACACCAGCACCAGCATTTGTCACAATGCTTGGCATATAGTAAGCACATAGAAAATGCTTTTTAATTCATTAATTCACACATATTTCAGACAAGTTACTGATCTGCATTGTTAAAAGAAATTTCAGCATCAAAATTCCCTACACTGATGAAGTCGCAAGTCTGGACCACAATACCAACACCACCACCAACAATATCAGATGGACTTCTTGATGACCCTACTACAGTCTTATAGCCTCCAAATGAAAAATGTTTTTATAAATGGTACTCTTGCTTTTCAGAATTACTATTTGAAAGTACCTCTTGGGTCTGGTCTATTGACCTACTGTAAGTCCTACAGGGCAAATAATATATTAACCACAACAAAATACCTTGTGACTTTACTGGTTGTGTTCTTGCTTAGGCATACCATAATGTTCTGAACTAAGAGTTATATAATAGGAAAAGATCTGATTTTTTTTAAAGGGGGGTGTGTGGGAAGAGGATAGTAGAGGGTAGTTTCCCATCATTTCTGGTGACTGCAATAAAAGCACATACTCCATCAGATCTGTCCATCTATCTTTAAGGTCTATCATTTCCAATCTGCTGAAACAACTTTTTAACCCCTATTTTCAGTTCAAGAGCTTTGAAGTAGCTCAAACTATAAATCCAACCAAGTCCATTGTTCCTACAGAGCAGGGCTGTTTTTTTTTTCCTCCTATCCCATCTGGGTCGATCAGGTTTTCATTATCAAGATAAAGAGGAGACATTTTTGGTAAAGGAGAAGTTAAGCCACAGGATGTGTTGGCTCTTCAAATATAAACAACAGGATAACTCATTCTGACCTCCCAGGCCTGCTCAAATCCAGGTGTCAGGTAGAATGATCATCAATTTTTGAATAAACCAAACATGCGAAGTGAATAGCAGCTAAAAAGTATCCAATTTTATGATGTATGTTGGTTATTTATCGCATTGTGACCCCGAATACCAAGAAGCCAAAAGACTCTGTAGTTTCTTTTTGTCGGGCTTTCGGAGGGGAGTGCAGAGGAGGGAGCCGTATAATGGGATCTATTCTCCTCTCATAAATCCCCACCCATCCAGGCGAGAACAGACCCCTAATGTTTGCATTCTTTTAAGCCAGCCCTTGCCTAAAGTTCACCCCTTCCTGAAATCCTGCTCGACTGTTCAGCACATGTCTCCCCTGAAGTAATGAATTGGCACAAGCCTAATTCTTATGATGATTAATGGTGCTTTTCAGATGCAGCCCATTATTTGATCCAAAGTTAAAACAGTGATTCATCATTAATCACTATAAGAAATGGGCTCACTGATTCATAATTCTCAGCCAGCCCATTTCCTTAAGGGTCCCAGTTTTTCTTTTGTTATTCCAGAAGCTTCACACAGTTCACAGCCCTCTGCTGATTGCCTTCCTCACATGCATGTTTCCAGATTCATTTTCTTTTAAAAGTCACATGCCCCAGGGATTTATATTTGTGCCACTAAAGGGCTCAATGACTTCTTTGGGAGAGAAACAATTCCTGCAACCTTAGCAGCAAGCCTCAGTTTATCAAATCTGAACCAACATTGGCACCCAGTGGCTGAATAGATTAACCACAGATCAATGATCTAATGACTACCTTGGCTACTCTGCAAAGACTAGTTTTTATGGGACAATTATTGAGATAAATTTATTAGATTTAGTATCTTTTCCATGCTATTTGCTCACTCCGTACATGTTCATGCTGGTGGTCATGGAAAGGTAGAAAGCCAATTCAACAAGTATATACGAAGCACCTATTTTGTGCAAGGTGAGATGTCAGTTTCTAGACTTTAAATAATGTACCTCTTCCTGAACCATGACTCAAATCCAGTTCTGGTTCATAATGGCCCTAAGTCATCTGATTAAGCCAACAATATCTTTTAAAAAAGAAAAGAAAAGGAAAGAAACAGATATTTTTCACATGAAAGACTGCCTTAGCAGGTTTGCATTCTCATCATGGTCTTCTACTCTTGCCTCTCCTTTACTCTTCCATATCCAGTTGCCAATTCTACCTCCCAATTCTACCTCTATATTTTCCATCTGTTCCCTTTTCTGAAGTCATATAATTATCACTATAGTTCAGGCTTTCATTTTTCCCTTGCCTAGGCTATTGTAAAGCCTATCATTCAACAGTTATTAGTGACCAGCCTCATACCCATTAATAAGTTAAAGGGATATCTACCTCAAGCATGGGAAGACTTCCCCCGGTGGAATAGGTAGATCAGAACAATTTGTTCCAATGGCCATGAAGGCAGCTGAAGCACATAGAGCTTGGTCAGACATCAAAGGTACAAGGTCATTCACTTCATCCTGGGCAATCTGCGATTGTACTTATTTTTGCCCTTCCCCTGGACTTCAATGACTCTGGAAGAGGGAGTGAGGCTGATGACATTGCACAACTCTGCCTCACTTAAATCCAACTCAGGAGGGAGTCAAGACATTCTGATGTCATCGGTCCTCTTTGAAAACAAAGGACGAACAACCACAAAGATCTACTATGTACCAGGCGTTGTACTAAGCACTGGGTATACAGAGACAAAACACAACAGTCCCTTCATTCAGGGATCTTACATCCTTTTAAGGGGGTGGGAGTGGAAAAACAACATGTACATAGAAAATTAAATACAAAGCAAATTTGGGTTGTCAGAGAGGGCACTGGTAAGTGCGGATATCAGAATGAGTTTCCTGTGGGAAGTGATAATTAAGATGAGCTTTGATGGAAGCTGGGAATTCTATGAGGTGGAAAAGAAAAGGATTACCAGGCATAGGGAACAAATTATACTAAGGTATAGGGTTGGGAGATAAATGGTAGGTTGGTTATGGGCAAGAATAAGCAGGCCAGTCTCTCCCCTTTCCAATCTACCCTCTGTAAAATTAACAATAATTCCTCAATCACAGGCCTTCTTCATCATCATCCCCTATCACAGGATCATGCCACTTCCTTGCTCCAATAACTCCAGGGGTTCCCTTATTGCCTCTAGGATAAAATACAAATTCTTTTGTTTGGCCTTTGAAGCCCTTCAGAGTCTGGTTTCAGTCTTTCTAGACACATTCCCTTTGTATACTTTGGGGTCCATTCAAAGCCACCTACTTATTTCTTTCCAACCTTTCCATTCCATCTTCTACCTCAATGTTTTTGAACCAATTGGCCTCATGCCTGAAATCAGGGCACCCATGAAGGTACCCATTCTCTATTTGTACCTTTTTGAATCCCTAACTTCCTTCAAGACATAGCTTATGTGCCACCTTCTACAGGAAACCTTTCCTGGTGGTTAAGTGCTCCCTCTATCTCTGCTCAAATTAATGTCTCTAAACTTTTCTAATTACAAGCTATAGCCTCCCAGTGTAATATAAACTCTTTGAAGACAGGGACTGTTTATTTTTCTATTTTGTCAGCACCTAGCACCTAGAACCTTCAACCCCTCTGGACCTCATTAAAAAGAGAGAGACTATTCCAGTCTCATACCTATTTTAAATACCTATCTTTATCTTTTATAGGCAGCTAGGTTGCACAGTAGAGAGAAAGCCTGGCTTGGAGTCAGGAAGACCTAAGTTCAAATCCAGCCTCAAACACTTACAAGCTATATGACCCTGGGCAAGTCACTTAACCCTGATTGCCTGTATTTTCTCATCTGTAAAATGAGCTGGAGAAGGAAATGAATGGCAAACCAATCCAATATCTTTGCCAAGAAAACCACGAATGAAGCCATGAAGAGTCAGACAGGTACTGTGCTACGGGTGGGGAGATACAAAGACAACAAAACAATCCCTGTCCTAAAGGAATTTACATTTTGCTGGAAAGATACTGAATGCATACAAATACACTCCAGCAGAACAAAGTACAAAGAGGGGAAGGAATCCTGATAAGTAGGGGATCAGGAAAGACTTTATGTAAAAAATTGCACCTGTATTTTACTTTTAAGTAAACTTCCTTTTTTTCTCTTTTAGAATTATTCTTTTATTGGAATATTGATATTATAACATAAATTGTTCTCTTGGTTCTTTCCTTCATTCTGCATCAAGCCATACAAATCTTCCCATGTTTCTCTGAAACCATCTCTTTCTTTAAAAAAAAAATTATTTTATTCTGAACTTAAGAAATAAAACAAGCATTTCCATAACATAGTAGAATGGGGGAAAAAAGATGATTGCACATGAAACTGCAAATCGATTACGTACAACTTACTGTTCCTCTTACATATACGATAAAGTTATCATATAACTTTCTTTCTTTTTTCACTTTCCCCCACCCTGCCCTAGAGATGGTTACCATTAGACACAAAGAAACTTCCAAGAGGCTGAAGTGAGGAGGCAGTACATTCCAGATAAATGGGAGCACTTGCATGAAGGTACTAAGGCTGGAGTTGGAATGTATGTAGGGGAGGCTAGCTAGCAGACCAACTTGACTGAAAAGATGGAAAGTTATATGAAATAAATCTGGAAAGGTAAGTAGGAGTCAGATTTTGGAGGGGTTTAAATGCCAGTCTGAGAAGTTTATGTTTTATCTTACAGACAATTGGAAGCCATTGAGGATTTTTGAGTGAAAGCAGAGGTGCCATGCATTTTCTTGCCTTAGCACCTTTTTTCAGATTATTCTTCCTACATGAAAATGTTTTCCCCTTCCTCCCTACTTATCCAAATCCTACCCATCTTTTAAAGCCTAGCTCATTTCCCAACTTCTCTATTAAGTTTGCCCTGATTGTAGAAGCCAATAATCATCTTCTCTCTCAGGGGATCATAGGAGTTAAAGCTGGAAAAGACTTCATCTAATCTAACCTTCTGATTTTTATAGATGAGGAAATTGAGGCTGAAAGATATGATGTGGCTTGGCCTAGATCACATAGGTAGTGAGTAGCAGAACTGGAATTCAAACAGATTTCCCAACTCAAAATCCAATTCTTTTTCCCCTCTGGCCATCTATAGCACTTGTCATGTAGCACTAATTATATGCTGCTCTATTATTATTTATCTTTTTATATCTGTATTCTGTCTCCTCAACTAGTTTATAAGTCCATTGCAAAGGACAGGTCTTAATTCTTTTATCCCTATTGCCCAGCATAGTGCCTTGTTCATAGGAAGAAGAAGAAGAAGACGAAGAAGAAGAAGAAGAAGAAGAAGAAGAAGAAGAAGAAAAAGAAGAAGAAGAAGAAGAAGAAGAAAAAGAAGAAGAAGATGATGATGATGATGATGATAATGAATATCTTAAGTAACTAATATTCAACAAAATAGTAATTACCTTAAGGAACCAAAGTTAGGCCATGCATGAAATTCACTTTTTGCAGAATGTTGAGCAAAGATGGTGAGGACTGACTCAGTATCTTTCTGCCAATATACCAGGTTGAACACTAAAAGGCATCAAAACTCAGGTACAATGCAAGGCTTAATGCTGATATTCTACCATCAAAGTTAAAAGATACTTCATTTCTGTTAGCAATCAATAATTACAAGTATCAACAGCTGTCGTAATGCATCATCAGGTGGTTTTTCCTCATTGGTCTCACCAAATGTACTTCTTAGCAGGATTTGTTTGGATGCTTAATAAAATACAGCAATCGAGTTTTATATATTGTATGTGTAATATATTGCACATATACAGTACACATATTTGTATGGGTATACATGCACACACATATGTATTGGTCGAACACAGACTTGCACAACTTGTAAACTTCTTTGGGTTGCAGATAGATTATACTAGAGACAAGCTGACTGATGATGGTTGGTTGCCAAAGGTTGCAAGTACACAGTGCTGACCCTATATTTTTCACAGGAAGCTTGAAATCCTTTGTATGTTGGGCTGTATGTTGCACAGACCTGATCTAATAGAATGTAGCAATAAAGTTTTCACGTGTATCAATCAAGTTTTATATATGAATATATACATATATATGTATAGTATGTGAATATATATACATATATGTAAAAACTTATTGCTATGTTACATAAACATTTGTGCTATATGTGCATATATAAAACTCAATTACTACATTGATGGATACGTAAAACTTGACTGCTGTATTGTTAGATTGATGCATACATGTATATGCATACATACACAAACCTGTATTATATACATACATACATATATGCATACACATACATAAATATATATGCATACACACACGTAAGTGTGTATATTTCCCTTGCTGAATCAGCAGAAGTCCTGGCTAGTGGGATTCCCTAGCTAATCCCTTAGGAACTCTTTTACTTCTGGGCACTGACTTTGGAGTCAGACTTGGGCCTAAGTTACAGCTCTGCTCTTACTAGCCACATGACTTTGGGTAAGTGGTTTACTTTTCTGAAATTCTATTTCTTCATCTGTGAAATGGAGGCTTTGGACTAGATGGTCTTTCAGATCTCTTTACACTCTCAATCCTATGACTCTCTGACCTTGCTGGGGCCACACTGTAGCAGCTACATCCTCTGAAGATCACTTAATTACATCGAGGTATCCCATGCTTTTGCAAATCTACAATGATCTACAATGAGATCAACTCAAACCCAACCAATTTGAGTGAGACTGGGGATAGGTTGCGTGTCAAGTTTAAAGTAAAATGTTAGTATTACTAACTTTCAAACTTGTGATGCTTAAGACAGATTTCTGCTTGGCTATATGTTATTAATTCCAAGGAAGAAAATCTAATGAGTTCATAAGGGTACTACTTTTGAGGATTATTGAATGAGTAGGGGAAAAAATTGTATGACTAATGTTTAGATTCAATATCCTTTAAAACACATGTAGAGAAGTAAGGGTCCTTGAGAGAGGATAAGTGGAAGGAACTAGAGATACTTAGCTGGGAAAAGAGAAGACTTGGGGGGACATGATAGCTACTTTCAAATATTTGAAGGATTGTCATGTGGAGAAGGGATTAGACTTGACTCTGAGGGGAGAACTAGAAGCAAAGGTTAGCAGCTATAAAGAAACAAATTCAAGCTAGATATAAGGAGGAGGAAAAGAATTCCTTCCAATCAGAACTATCCAAAAGTGAAGTGACTTGATGGCCCCTCACTAAAGATCTTCAGGTATAGGCTGGATGACCAATTGTGGGAGATGTTGGAGAAGAAACTCCTGTTCCAATATGGGTCAGGCTAGGAAATAACAGCTGAGGCTAAAATTCATTGTTATATAGTGCTTTGAAGTTAAATCCTAGAGCCATCCTTCTATTGATTATATCCACTTTAGCCCGAATGGATCTCTTTTGTTCATAGTTGCTTACATGTTGTCTCCCCCATTGGACTGTGGGCTGAGAAGAAACTCTCTTTTGCCTTTCTTTGTATCCCCAGCACTTATCTGGGCACATAGTAGGCACTTATTGAAGGTTTATTGACTGATTGATTGATAAAGTTTGTGAAGTCCTTTCCATACTGATCTCCTGTGAACTCACAATAACCCTGGGAAGTATGTACTATTATCAGATGGCCACTGAGGTCCCTTCCACCTCTGAGATTCCAATGAAAAATTCAGGAAAATGTTTTTTGGCAGGATTCAATGGGAGTGTTCCTCCATTTCTGCTAATTTTGGCATTTGTCAAACCCCAGACACCACAATGCTCCACACACATGAGGAAGACATATTATTTATTGTCTAAAGTTGAAGACTGGGTATACGTCTTGGGGGTGAAGAGAGGCAGGGGAGTTATCTTCTCCACTCAGACTCTGACTCATACCACGTTGGACGGGGTGGCTAAAATACCTTGTCCTCTATTTCCCTGTCTGGAAAATGGGGATAATAATATGTGCCTCCTCTTTACCTCACAGGAGTGTTGCAAGGATTAATGAGTTAATAATGTTTAAAAAGCACTTTGAGCTTTTGGATGAAAGTGTTTTATAAATTTAAAGCTATTGTGACTAATTAAAATCTCTGTGTGAGAAGAGAGATGGTCAGAGTTGACCCTGTCTTTAGAGCTAGAACTGAAATGGGTGTGGAACCAATGATGGCATATCTTTTTTTTTTACTCCAAAAAAAGTGTAACCTAATACTCTACTACACTTTACTAGTTAGCTTTATAGATAGACAAAAATATTCAGCATTAATTGGATATTTTTTTTAAAAAACTGATTTAAGAGAAAAGGACCTATTAACAGGAAAGTTGAAATCATCACTCAAAGTCCTGTGGTAATGATTGCTAGTATTTATGTGGTGCTTTGAGTTTGCAAAATGGTTTACAAATATTATTTCATTTGATCCTTGCAACAACCCTGGAGGTAAGTGCTATCATTACCCCCATTTTCCAATGAGGAAACCAAGGCAGACAGAGGTTAAATGAGTTACTCAGGGTCACACCACTAGTAAGTGTCTAAGGCTGGATTTGAACTCAAGTTTTCTTGACTCTAGGTCCAGAACTCTATCTTGCTTACTAATCCAAGTATGGATGGAATTGCTAAATGTTTAAATGCCTGTGATCTCAGAAGGACTAAAAGGATTTCTGTCAAACATATCTCTTTTTCCTGCTCCAGGTTGTCTAAAAGTCCTTTAACAAGGACAAAACGTCATAATTAT
Source organism: Vombatus ursinus (assembly GCF_900497805.2). Lineage (NCBI taxonomy): Eukaryota > Metazoa > Chordata > Mammalia > Diprotodontia > Vombatidae > Vombatus > Vombatus ursinus. The sequence goes on along the minus strand of NW_020954590.1, from coordinate 6,864,922 downwards.
ACAGAAGTTTTAAAATTCATATTTTCTATAAAAGAGATAGGATTCACATGGATCTACATTTATACTAATATGTAAATGATTAATCTTGGAAACATCCCTGAGATTTGATTTAATTGGGGGAGGGGAAAGAGAATAGGAGAATACTGGAGATGAGAGGGTGATGACAAGTAGTGGGGAGGAAAAGAAAGAGATCTCAAGGTTAAAATTCTAGTCCTGACTCTGTTACTTATTACCTTCCTGACTTTGGATAAGTCATTTATCTTCTCTGGGCCTCACTCTCCTTACCTGTAAAATGGGGTTGCAGGTGGGTGGACTAGATGGACTAGATGACCTCTATATTCCTTTCCAGCTCTAAATCTATAATTCGATGGTCCTGCTTCTTCATGGTTTTGCCTAGGGCTTTTACCTTTAAACTGAGAACACTCTCCTCTCATAATATGACCTGATTAGCCTTAGAGAAATGCACATTAAGCATTTCAGTAAAGCTCTGGAGTTGGGAGTCCAACAGCTCCTTTTTCTGTCTTTTTCTGACACCATCCTGAACAAAAAATATAGATTGTGAAAGCTCATTCTAACTCTACAATCAGAGTTTATTCCAAATAGCCTGTAATTAGGAGAAATCACTCCTTTTCCACTTGACTCGATATCCCACTGTTGTTCGACAGATAGATAGATAGATAGATAGATAGATAGATAGATAGATAGATAGATAGATCAGCCTAATTTAAAATAATTTTGTTTCTTTTGGGTCAAATAAATATATCAATCAAAGAACCTTAAAGCTGAGAGATATCTTACCCAAAGCATTACTGTAATCAATTCTACCACATTTCTGACAGGTCATCCTCCAGTTTCTGCTTAAATACTCACAATGACTCAGAGCTCACTCGATTCCAAGCCAGCCCACTCTGTTGTTGGACAGGTTTAATTTTTAGAAAGGTGTTCCTTATTTTGAGCTGAAATCTGCTTCATTATCCGTTGGAAGCCATTGGTCCAAATTCTGCTCTCTGGGCTATGTAGAATTCAATTCAACAAAAGTATTTTAAGAATCTATTGTGTGCAGAATACTGTGCTAGGCACTGGAGAAAATATAGTTTATATAAAACATGATCTCTGTCTTCAAAAAGTTTAGTCTATTTGGAGGCTAAGACACAAACAGATCACTTGAACATACAATTTTACATGATGAATGCTTTAGAAAGATTTTTTTTTGATGCTATATGCAATTGAATGGGGAAAGTTGCTACTGAACAGGAATCATAGAAGACTTCCTGAAGGAGGGAGAAATGAGCCTGATGTATAGGAATATAGCAGACAAAGATTATTAGAAAAGGCATTACATATATAGGTGTAATAATGGAGCCCTTCGACATCTCTCTTCTGACAGACATACTGGGTTCAATCTTGGGCTCTTTTCTTAACCCTTACATCCTTCACTCAGGATTCCTCATTGGAAACAACCAAGACAAAAGTTTGGAGGCATTTATTAAGTGCCTACCATAAACTGGGCACTGTGCTAAGCACTGAGAATACAAATACAAGCAGAAAGAAAGACAGTTCTGGACCTCAAGGAGCTTGCAGCTTATTAAGGGAAGACGACAAATAAAAGGAAGCTGAAAGAGTTGGGAGGGAGGGGTGGTGAAAAGAAAGTACCAAGAGTCAGAAGTACAGCCTGGAGAAGAACGGAGGCATGGCTGGCCTGGGCCTCCTCCTTAAAATGGAGAAACCAGCCAATCAGGAAAGAGGTCACGGGGTAGAAGGCACTTCCAGAAGTTTCTGTGGCATGGTAGAGAAAGTCCAGGAGAGTCATGAGTCCAGCCCAGAGAGGAATCAATAACTTCTGTTCTCTTGGCCCACCACACCTAGGCCTTCAAGCTTTTTTAAAAGCATGTGAGAACAAGACATAGGGCTCACATCCAACTCACTTTAGCAAAGCACTACCTATGGCTGCCCATCCAATAAGCTTAGTTTCCACTCTTCCCCAGAGGCTCAGTTCACAGTCCTTGCAAACTCACTGTGCTGTATTTTGAATGGTCCCAGCAATGTGAGTGAAATCCCAGGTCTCAGTAAAAGTCCAGAGTGTCTGCCTTCCTTTAGTCTCTTTTTCTTAGCTTCTTGAGCCTATGTTTACCCAACCCCCTCATTCTTCTAGTGTCTTCATCTCTCAACACAGCCCTGGCAGTCTGGGTGGCTTCTACTCCAGTTTATACCCAGCTCCCCCTTTTGGCTTGGATCTGGATCTATCTACTGCTGGTTCTACATTCTCCCTCAGCTATGTGGTCTTCCTCCTTAGAAGCTCTTTAAGTTCCTCATGACTGCTCTTCCCCTAGCAACCCATGCCTGAGCATTCATTGTGTTTTTATGCCCTCTTTCAACCAGCCCTCTAGGGAGGGGGAAGGGAAGTGAGATGGTATCTCTTGACTCCTCTTGACCCAGTTCCTTTTCATCTGAATCTTCTTGAGTATGCCCACTACAGAAGGCACACCATAAACAAAGGTTCAGAGTCCATAAATAGTATTTGGGAGGCAGATAATCTCCAAATTTCCTGAAACTGAGAAGTCATTTAAGAAATAATACAAGGTAAGTCTGGAAAGACTTATCCATGCCATGACCTGGGTATACCAGGTTGTAAAAGGTCTTGACTGTCAGACAAAGAAGTTTGAATTTTACTCAATGGGCAACGATAACAATCGATGACATGCTTTAAGGTTTACAAACATTATATTATCTCACTTGATGCTTACAGGAATCCTGTGAAATAGGTACCACAGGCATTTAGTAGAGGTATTTTTAGTCTCATTCTCCAGATGTGGAAATTGAGGCTAAGAGAAGAAGCTAAGTGATTTGCCCATAGTCGCATAGTTAGTAACCTCAGAGGTGTGATTAGAAAATCATGTATCTCATGGGTCAAAGCCCAGTCCTTTTTCCACTGTGTCATGACTTAAAGGAATGATATGATCAGATAATCTGGAAGTAATATGAAGGATATATTAGAGAGGAGGAGAGAGTCAAAACAGAGAAATCTCTTTCATCTAAGTGACAATCCCTCAAATATTTGAAGACGGCTATCATCCTTTGCTCTATCACCCCCTTTGCAGCCAAAATTTTTTCTTCCCTAGTTGAGGGTGAGCATGACATAGGGAAGGGAATGCTGGATCTGGAGTCAAGATGAAATCAACTTGAATCCTGTACCAGAAGTTGTATCTGACCCAGGTCAAGTCACTTAACCTATTTGTGTCTCAGTTTCTTCAACTGAAAAATAGGGATGATAATAGCACCTAGGTCACAGAGCAGCTGTGAGAATCAAATAAGATAATATACATGAATATGCACACACATATGTACATATATATCTGTGTGCATATATATGCATATATATACATATATATGTACCTGCACAGAGAGAGAAAATTTTGAAAAGAAAATGGCTTTATATTCCAAGAACAAACAGTAGCTTTAGCAAGTTTTATGTAACACATACATAATTTATTACAGAAACTTAAGAGTACAGTACTAGCAGGAAACTGAATTCTTTGACTTAGAATGATAAGACATATAATAAATCCTTGTTCTTATGGTTAAGCAGTCAAAAAAACGTAACAAATCATTGTGTCACTAAAATATCTCTAAAATGGGTCCTGAACCTTTTTTGTGTCATGGACCCCTGGAAGTCTGGTTAAACCTATGGTCCCCTACTCAGAATAATGTTTTTAAATGCATAAGATGCATAGCATTACAAATGAAACCAATTACATTGAAATAGTTATCAAAATATTACACACACACATCCACAGAGTTCCTGGTTAAGAATCCTTGCATTTGTCCATGCATTTATTGCATTATCCATTTAAATGTTACATTCCCAAGCTGCCTATTTTAGTATTCATGATTATTATAAATTATATTAAATAAATTAAATTAAAAAATTATAAATTATTATAAATAATTCTAAGGATAGTAGGGTCTCAATCATAGCAATGTTTTCTCACAGATTTTGTAACACTTCTGAGACAGTCTTCTCTTTCTGTTCTGACAAAGAAAAGCAAAACATTTGAAGCTTCTTTTTTTCATTATGAAAGAGAAAAGAATCAAATGAGTACATCCTGCTTAGGTCTTCTGGGACTATTCGCCCTGTGAAGAATAGATGTAGACAGAAAGCAATAGGGTAGAGAGAAGAGAGGGGGCTGACCCCTGAACCAAAGAGCAGGAAGTCAAGTCACAAGAGGGGTCAAGGGCCCCTCTGGGCGGCTCTGCTGTGACAATTCCCTTTGACCCCTGTAGGTGGCAGCATGCGTTTATAGCTGCAGCAACCCCCAATTTAAAGGCTTCAGAACTGCCAGGCTGAGCACATTCAAGTTGGGCCGTTTTAATTTTCAGGACAATCCAGCATGATCAATTAAAATTTTAATATTGTTAGGTAAATGCCTTTGCTGGAATGAACTCATTTGAAAGTCAGCTCTGCCTGATGAAAGAGGAAGCGGTTTATTGATTATGAACAAGGTCATATCTCATCAGACTTGCCGCCAGGATTACGTTTGTTTACCTTGATCTGAAATTGAGCCCTTTATTTCCTGAGCAGTTCAGATCCCTCAGAGTGGAGCAGAGCTATGATTCCTCAGCCAGCCTTATTTCATTTCAGACTAGTTTCTCTTGGTCACCAGGATGAGTCCCCTTGGAAGGGGCAAAGAAGGAAAACCCCCTAGAGCTCTTTGAAATCTGCCTAACAGCTAAAATTCTCCTTTTCTGAAGGAGGAAGCTCACTAAGCAATGAAATTGATTTTTTCAATTTGTTAAAAACTGAGGAACTCAATGAAATCATGAAATTCCAAATATCTAGGTGTAGATACCTAGTGAATAGATTCACTTGCTGTGTGTGGATTAATTCTATCTTCGTATCCCTAGAGGTTCAGCACACAGTTGGTGGTTTAGTCATTTTCAATTGTATCTGACTATTCATAACCCCATTTGTGTTTGTTTTTTGGGTTTTTTAGGTTTTTGGGTTTTTTTGGCAAAGATACTGAAGTGGTTTGCCATTTCTTTCTCCAGCTCATTTTACAGATGAGGCAATTGAGGCAATCAGTGTTTAAATGACTTGCCCAGGGTTACACAACTGGTAAGTGTCTGAGGCCAGATTTGAACTCAGGTCTGGCTGACCCAGGTCCCAGCACTCTTTCTACCCACTGGGCTACCAGTCTCCTATGATGGCCAGATAAATGAAGCAATGAATGAATTTGTGTGAATTGTTGCAGACTTAGCATAAGGGCTCAGAACCTTTTGTGTGTGTGTGCTATGGACCCTTTTAGCATTCTGCTAAAACCTATGGATGACTTCTCAGAATGTTTTTAAATAAATAAAATAGATTACAAAGCAAATCAATTTTATTGAAATAGTTATCAAAATATTGAAGACTAGAAAAAAAAACATAGTTGCCAGTTCCCAGGTTGAGTACTACTCACTTAGTATACATTTTAGAAAATAGCTAAAGATATTTGACTCTCCAATTGCTATAATGATCCTTCTTTTGGAGAGTTCTAAGTAGAAAGTGGTGTGAGAACTTTTCAAGGGAAGAGATCTGCGAATGGGCTTTGTAAGTAGATCTTGAAGAATAGGTTGGTAGATTCTGAAGCTGGGCTGCTACCACACATCCCCAATACTGTAATATCTTGCTTGCTCCCCTCCATATTATGCCAGGATTCCCAACAGGGAAGGGAGTCAAGTGAGGTCTACTTCCTCATGGTGGTTAAGGGCCTTCCTTGTTGGAATTTCTTCCTGGTAATCTCAAGCAAAATTTCAGAGAAATGAAATGTAGCTCCTCTTCACACGCGCACACACACACACACACACACACATAAAAAATTGGACACTCCTGACCAAAGATCAAGGATCCCCAATCTTTTGGGAATTTTCTAATCCGTCATTTTATTTTTTTAACTATATGTCCCCCATCTTCCTTCCCATATCAAACCAAAATATATTCTGTGTGATGTATGGTTATCTTAATCAAAGTAAACTGAGATGATTTTGTTTTTAGAATTTCACCAGTCTTTGAGGGAAAAGCATTGGATTTGAAGGCAAAGAACCTGGACTCCAATCCCAGCTCTGCTCCCTACTACCTGTATAAACTTGGACAGATCTCTCGACCTAGCAGAGGGTCTCAGTCTTCTCTGTAAAAGGAGGAAAAAAGAGTTCAAACAAATGATCTCCAAGGGATCTTGCTGCTAGGCTGCTCTAAATTCTACGTTCCCACTGTCTGGTAGCTCAAAGCCTGGGAGGTTTGTTACCAACCACACTTTCATGTGAAAAGCAGGAATGTAGAACAAAGGACTTGAGGTGCTGGGTGATAGCCTCCTCCGGGCCCCGCCCAGCCCATTGTTCTTGTCTTCCCCTCCCACTGATTTGCTTGGCAAGACTCAAAGGATTTTGGAGGGCTGAGTGAAGCTACAGTTGCTCAGAACCACATTTTGTTGAAAGGAAGCTCCCCAAATTGTTGGGGATGCGGCAAGTTGACAATCAGGAAGTATCAGAAAGGGGACTTTCTAATCCTAAATCAAACAGAGGCTCAGGACAAGGATCTAGATGCTGCTAGCTGGAGAAGAGGTTTAAAATGATGCTAAATGCCTGCACGGGCGCAGCTAGGTGGTGCAATGGATAGAATGTTGGGCCTAGAATCAGGAAGACCTGGGTTAAAATCTAGCCTCAGACACTAACTGTGTGACCCAGGACAAGTCACTTAACCCTGTTTGCCTCAGTTTACTCATCTGTAAAATGAGCTGGAGAAAGAAATGGCAAAGCACTCCACTATCTTTGCCAAGAAAACCCCAAAAGAGGGTCACAAAGAGTCAGACACGACTGAAAAATGACTGAACAACAAAACTATATCCTACCATCAGAAAAAAGTAAGTTTTAAAAGATACAAAATGCCTGCTTGATTTAATTACCTAACTGGATCTTCTGTGACCCAGAATAGGCTGGTCCCAGGAAATGGGCAAACCCCACAGCTTTTGTGAAAAGCAAGTCACTTTTCCTAGTCTGAAGTGATCACGTACGTCAGGGCCGTGACTCTCTAACAGAGGTGAAGCTTGGCTTCTAAGATCTAAGCTAGAAGAGAGCTGGTGGAGTTAATTCTTCTCTTAAGGGAAAAAAAAGATGGCACCTCCACTGAGGACTTCCCTCCAAGGGAAGCAGCACCCATACAATGTGACATCCAACAGGGGGTAGTGGAGATGCCAAACCTGGTGGGGAACAGCAATGATACCATTTCCAACAGGGAGCAAGGCCAAAGAGGGCCCCAGGATCAGAGTTTTAGAACTGGATGTGATCTTAGAGACCATGTAGTCTAAGCTCATTTCACAGAAGAGAAAATGAGGAAACTGAGGCCCCAGGAATGTTATGTTGCCCAAAGTCACAATGCTCCAAAGTGACAGAACTCAAATTTGAATGTGAGCCCTCCTACTCAAAATCCAGCACTCCTTTCTATTGCTCCATGATGACCAACAGAGTACAACGGCCAGTAGAGACCAAGGCCGGCAGAGCAATGTCACTTGGTCATTAGAAGATATCTGCTGTCCTACATCAGAGACAGGAGTTGCCCCTCTAAATATGATACCTAGACATCTTCATTCTTCCTAGTGATGGTATATAAAGTTGTGGCAAAGTGTGGTCCAAGTTTATGGGGGAAAGATTTATTGTTACTTTTATTAATATGCCATTTTATTAAACGTCTTTGCTTTAAATTGTGTCATCTGACTAATTACTAAGAGTAGTCTTTTACTAAAAGTAAAACATCAGTGGGGGCACATGAGCTATGATTTTGAGTGGATGCTGACCCACAGAGTACCATGAACCTGGAGTAGATTTTTCTGTGTGTTTATGTGTGAAGTTGGGGGAGAGAGGGGAAATGCGACCCTATGAACTGAAAAGACTTCACTGAAGACTCAAAACTAGGGTTGTAATCACTGGTCTAGGTGGTTTGTAGAAGAAACTCCATTTTATGTACCTATATGTCTATTGGAAAGTAGTGTGGTACAATGGAAAGATTGGGAAATTTGGAGTCAGACAAGTAGGTTCAAATCCTGTCTCTGCTTTTTATAACTTACAGCACCTTATATAAATCATTTAGATTCTTTGGGCCCCAATTTCTTCATTTATAAAATAAAAGGATTAGGCTAGATGCTCTCTAGGCCCCTTCTAGCACTAAATCTACGATGATCCCCCTGTTAAGAAGAATCATGATGTGCCTGAGTAGGACAGAAGTTAGTATTTAATTATATTATTAAAAATAATATTTATGTAATAATAATGGGACTGATTTGATCATTGTACTATGAAGAAAAATTGGTAGGAAATAAGAAAAGTCCTTTGCTGACTATTATCTTGGTAACTTACATTGATTAAGATTGGCAACTGGATTACATTCAGGAGCACATGCTCACATTCAGCACATGATCATAACAAAGCCATCAAGATCCAGGCTTCACTGCATTATAAACGGTAAGAGAGTGAGGGATAGATGGGAGACTGAACAGAGAAGCAGTCTTCATCTCAAAGGGAGAGCTTCTCTCAAGGCCTTCTTGACTCCTGAATTCTCTCCTTCCTATCTCCTTCTCTTCTTCTCATTCTCAACAAATAGGTATATAAAAAGTCAAAAAAGGACTAGCTGTGCAGCCAAGATTTGAGTTCTAGTCTTTGCTCTGCCATTGATTTCTGTCTTGTGATTTCAGACAATTTAGGTCACTCTCTTGACTAATTTCCCCATCTATAAAATGAATGGGCTGAACAAAATAGCTCTAAACAGTCTATGATTTTTGAATTTGAAAAATCAGCTTCCTGTTCTCAAGTTGTATCCAACCAAGATTCAGGAATGATAAAGGAGGCATCTTCTCCATGGAATATAGTTCACTTGTGGGATTTAAACTAAAGATACACTAGAGGATAGAGATAAGCAAAATTTGATGTGGTTTTTTTTTCATACCTCTTGTGTTTGGAGCCAAGAGAGCTGGATTTGAATCCTAATTTACTCCTTATTTTCCTCAATTTCCTTATGTGTAAAACAGAAATCATTTTTGTCTACCTGGTTGTGTATCTCAAATGAGATACAGCAGGTAAGGCAATTTATTATCCATAAAGTTCTACGTAAATATTAGCTATTTCATTGTCCTAGACCAAAAGGCACCTTTCTTTTGTAAAGTATCTATATGTTTATGTACACACAGTCACGTATACATACAAGATTATAAGTCTAGAACTGGTTCAGAGGTCATCTAGTCCAACCCCCTTTATTTTATTGTTCTTATTCACTCATGCCTGACTCTTTGTGATTCCATTTTGGGATTTTCTTGGCAAAGATATCAGAGTGATTTGCCATTTCCTTCTCCAGCTCATTTTACAGATCAGGAAACTGAGGCAAACAGGGTAAAATGACTTTCCCAGGGTCACACAGCTATTATAAGTGTCTGAAGCTGAATTTGAACTCATAAAAATGAGTTTTCCTGACTCTAGGCCTGGCATTCTATCCACTATGCCATCCCGCTGCTCAAAGTAATGTCTGACTCTTATGACCCCATGTACCATAAAATACTAATACTGTCCATGGAGTCTTCTTGGCAAAGATATTGGAATGTTTTGCCATTTCCTTCTCCAGCTCATTTTACAGATGAGGAGATTGAGACACATAGGGTTAAGTGACTTGCCAAAGGTCATGCAGCTAAGAAGTGTCTAAGGCCAAATTTAAACTCAATTTTTCCTGACTCCAGGCCTGGTGCTTTATCCACTGTGCCACGCAGCTACCTTCCCTTGTTTTACAGATGAGGAAACATTGGCCCAAGGATGTTATGTGATTGGCCCAAGGTGACACAGACAATAATAGTCAAAATTGGAATTTGAACCTTGATTCTCTGAATCCAATGTCAGTATCATTTTGGCTCTGAATATATCTATTTAAAACATATGTATATATATTATATATAATATTATAGATGTAAAGTAATATATGTATAAATGTGTATATAAATATTGAAAAGTATTTACTGTACTATTTGAAAAGTACTTACTGTAGTACCTGGTATGTAGTAGGTGCTTAAAAAATGCTTGTTCCCTCCTCCTCATATACGTAAGTATATGTATGTATGTATACATGGGTGTATGTATTATATATATACACACATACACCCATACACACACACACACACACACACACATATATATATATTTTAAAAATCAACCTTGGAATGAAGAATCTCTGGGGTCAGGTACTGCCTTTGTCACCTACTAACTAGCTCTGTGACCTTGGGCAAGTCACCATCTCTTAGTGCCTTCAGGCAATTCTCTAAGACTATAGGTTACAGATGAGTTGCCAGTCTGGATGAGTGGAGGGAGTTTCCCCACTGGGGAGTTCCCCTGCCCTGGTCAGTTGAGCTTTCCTTAGGAATCCAAAAATTCGAAGCTGGAGCTTTGTCTTTTCCAGGGCATGTCTGAATTTAAAATGGAGGCTGAAGCACATGCATCCTACCTCTCATCTGTTCATTTCACTATGTGTGCCTATGCCTCTGTGGGCACAGGCAGGGCTATATATCAACAGATGAGGCAAATGCTACAACATCCTAGGCCAAACGTTTCGGCTTCAGTTTTAAATTCAGATATGCCCTCGTAAGGACAAAGCAAAGACTGTCTCTTACTTTTCCTCCAGGGAAAGCACAGCTGCCATCAGCTTCAAGGGCTGGGCCACTGTGACACCTGATGCTAGCTCAGATGCTCGCTCCCAGGGCTGCTGAAACAGTCCTGCTGTGGCAGCATCAGAAAGCACAGCCTTCATCGACAAATGGAAGAATTTCTCTTGGCTACTCCAAAAAGATGGCAGGGAGGAGATTCCAAGGGACATGAGTAAGCAGCCAAAAGAACCAAAGCAAAAACAAAAACAAAAAAACAAAAGCAAAAACCCTGGGAAAGGAAAAGAAACTGAAGATTGCCTTTTGGCTTCATTATTTTCTCTTTCGCCAACGCTCCTAACTCTCTATTGCTTGTAATTTACGATGGGCAATACTAAAGGGAAGGCCTATGGATTTAACACAGGCATTTCCTTCACACATTAATCCTGTGAATCTCATTTGCTATACATTTCTACTGAATGACAGAAAAATGATGATTTTTTTATTAGTGATCAGATTATAACGAGCTACGTTTTTCTCCTCTACTCCTCACGACAGACCCAAATCACTTACCTTAAAACTTTAAGGTTTTTGCCTTTCTATCCCCAGAACTTAATACAGGGCCATTCACACAGTAAATAGAGCAATCAATGCTTGTCTGATTGATTGACTAAGTGTTTTACCTATATTATCTCTTTCAGTCTTCTCAACAATCCTGTAAAGTAGGTAATCCTATAATCACCAAAAATGGTGAGGGTGGAAGTTGTAGAGAGTGGCTGAGATCCATCCTAGGCATAAAGACAACTATTGAAATATTTTCCCTAAAAGTGAAGGAGGAGGGGCAGCTAGGTGGCGCAGCAGATAGAGCACCAGCCCTGGATTCAGGAGGACCTCAGTTCAAATGCGGCCTCAGACAAATAACACTTACTAGCTGTGTGACCCTGGGCAAGTCACTTAATCCCATTGCCCAGCAAACAAAAAAAAAGTGAGGGAGGGAGTATACAAAGTGGGCTTTAGATATAATGAATTGAGATGACCATTCTTCAGTCTTCAGGTAAGATGGCATATAATGAGTTAGTTCCACTGGGATTTGCTAACCTAAGAGACCCTTGGAAGGCCAGAATGATGTCCATCAGGTATTGACATGGCCAATGGGGAATAATGGGGCAGATGACGGCAAGTTCTGTCAAATTGTCAGAACTAGAGGGAATTTCAGAGGTCATATAATTCAACACCTTTCAGTTCACAAATGAGGAAATCAAGGTCACAAGAGATGATATGATTTGCCCACAGTTAGGCAGGCAGCTGGCTAGTGGCAGAAACAAATCTAGAGGACAGCTATCTGAACTCCCCATTAGACTCACAAAAAGAGTAGCATAGTAATATCAAAGAACAGACAATATCTAGTATGCAGTGATGGAAGCCTACATGATGTGCATTGTCAGAACCATATACCCATTGCAGGAATGGGTCATCACTTTTCTCTTTCTTGCCTACATTTCATATCTATAAAATAAGAATGATTATAGGCAGCTACCTTGATTCCCAAGAAGCAATTTTTACATTTAGAAATACTCAGTATACTCGATGCTTAATAAATATTCAACAAGAATGACTTTTTGGTTTTGGTAATGTTGTCTAAGGAAGGCAGGCTAGTGTTTAATTGAGAAGGCTTTGTCCTTATGGAAACAGTTTCAGCATCACTTCCCATTTCAACCGAGTTAGCAGCATCCAGCAGTCAATGGTGTCTGAGTTCAATTCTGCACGCCAGGGGCTTCTTCTGATCAATCAGAGCTGGGAATTAATTCCTAGAATAGGGACTCAGTCTAAAGAATCTCTGGACTCCCCCCAAATCTATAGGTCATCCATTCTATCTCAATGACATGCCAGGTCTGTCTGAATGCTTCATTAATAACCAGGGGACCACAACAACAAACCTCTCATTCTCTGATGATGGCACTTTTTTTCCTCCTGCCAGGGTTTGACATGAATGTTAATTAATTAATCTTCCTGCCATTTTGGTGAAAGTGGTGTCATGTGTCCGTCATTAGCACTTCTCTTCAAGGAGGTCGAAAATTAAGAAAGAATATTTTCCTGTTTTGAATTTAACTCTTTCCCCCTTCTCCACAATATCTTTTAGATATTCCCTCTGAACATGAGTGGCATACTTCAGGTGGAATCTATTAAATTATGAAACATTCATTTTCGAAAGGATAGCTGAATAAACTAATCTCTTCCTTAGAGTTTCATTTGGAATACATGTTGTTGTTTTTCTTTTTCAAGAAAAATAAATTTAAAACCTACCAATTATAATGAAATACTCTACCTGGAGAAAAATCTTTCCCTCATTTATGTTCATGTAATGGCTCTACCTTATGCTTTTGAAAACACACGTGCATTTGTGCCTTGCTCTATTGGCAGTATAGACAGGATAATTAATAAGGGAAAATAAACGTTGCTTCTGGAGAATGGACCAGCTATCCACATTATGAAGTACTGTGTACACAGAATGCAATCTTTCAAAGCTCTTAAATATATATTTAAAGCCATTCATTTCTTCAAACCTCAAGCAATACACTAAAGCTTGACATTATCTGAAAGGCTTTTCAACTGTAATATGTCCGCCTGAAGAGTCTGAATGAGAATAGAAAAAGGAGAGAATGCTCTTACACGGAAGATGGCTATCACCACGAAGAGAAGAGGATGAAAAAGCTGAAGTTGTAGCAGAAGACATGCTTGTTGATATGAGGAAGAACTTCCCAATGGTGAGTTTAATTGGTATAAGGATAGCAAAGGAAAAAACGAATCTTCTTCTCTAGTGATATTTAAACTAAGAATAAATGTATTTCCATACAGATGAAGAGATGTGTTATGTTGTTATAGAGTTTGTTGTTGTGGCTGTGAGGTGGGGCCATAGTGCATAGAGTGCTGGAGTTGGAGACAGGAAGACTCCTCTTCATGAGTTCAAATCTGGCCTCAGACACTTACCATCTATGTGACCCTGGAGAAGTCACTTACCCTGTTTGTCTCAGTTTCCTCATCTGTAAAATGAGTTGGAGAAGGAAGTGGCAAACTACTCCAATATCGTTGCCAGGAAAACCCTAAATGGAGTCACAAAGAGTCAGGCCAGACTGAAATGATTCAATAACAACCACAACAAGATGGATGGCTATTTTAGGAATGTCTGCTCTGTAACATGATTTAACTCTCCATCTAAGTCAGTTTGCCTGGAAATATAAGGAGGTCACTATGGTCTTATGGTGGGATATGCTAAAAAAGATTGAAGACTTCCAGAAATTCTTTGGCCCTAGAAACCATGTTTGGACTCCTTCCCTGAGGCATGCGAAAAGTGATTTTTTAAAAAGAGTAGTATAGTGGAAAGAACACTGCATTTGTAGTAAGAGGACCTCAGTTAAAATTCCAGCAATAGGTTGTCTTTGTAACCTCGGGCAAATCACTTCATTTTGATGGCCCTTAGCTTCCTCTCCCATAAAATGAGGATGAGATAGGACCAGGGTGTCCATTCCCTAGTAACAGGGATTAGTTTTCCCCAAAAGGTAACAAAGCTGTCCCTGAGGCCCAATTGGCCCTTATCTCCCTTGACACAGTTTCCTGATCACTTGATTCCTCCAGAATGGGATCTGGGCCCATCCAACTTGGTGGACATCTGTAGACTACATGAGTTACAATACCTTCTGGTAAGTCAATTAATCCTACTGAGCCTTAGTTTCCCCCTCTTCATTTTCCATCAGCTGTTCTGCTTGGTTTCAATTCCCTTCCTTTTCAGCTGAAAATCTGCCCATTTAACATATGAGGAAACTGAGGCCCAGAAACATCAAGAGACTTGACTAAGTTAAATAGATAGTAATTAGCAGAGCTGGGATTTGAACTCAAGTAATAGGGATCATAGATTTAGCACTGGATGGGACTTCAAAGGTCATTTATTCCTACCCCAGCAGGCCTAGCACCACTACCCAGTTATGATAAAATAAGTCATTGCTTCTATAAACAATAAACCTTTAGTGTATGATGTTCCCCCGTGAGATTATAAACTCCTCGAGGGCAGGGACAGTCTTTCTTTTTCTTATGAGTATCCCTAGCACCTAAGCACCGTAGTGCCTACTGTAGAGTAAGCACTTAATACATGTTTATTGACTAGTGACTATTGATCTCTCTGTAAAATGTAGGTACTGATTTGCTCATCCAGTACATTAACTTGATCTTTCAGATTTGCATCAACTGAAAATCTGATGAACATATTATCTATTTGCTCAACCAAATCAAAATGATGAACAACAGGTACGAGCCTTGTGGCACTCCACTAGAGACTTTCTTGAAAACTGCTGTGATTCATTGATTAATATTCTTTGGGTCTAGTTGTTCCAACAGTTTGAATCCTTTTAACCCCACTCTCATTGATCCCACATTTTTCCACATTATCCACCAAAAAAATTACGAGGGCCTTCTATGTCTACAGCAATTCCTTTGATCTCTCAGCCTAGCAACCCATCACAAAATGAATCCTACCTCACATTTTTGAGTGTCCCTCCCCCATCTGCTTAGTAATCCATTTTAGAATTTTGCCAGAGATAGAAGTCAGGTTCATTAACTATCATGAGCAGAATCTAAGTTCTTCCCTTCTGAAAAATCAGGACATTTACCTATCAAAAGTCCCAGGACACCTCTTCCACTCTCTATGATTTCTCAAAAGTGAGTGAAACAGTTCACCAATTGTATTGACAAGTTCTCTCAGTAATTCGGGATCCAAACTATATTATTTGAATTTGTTAAAAAAAAAAAAGCAGCTCAGTTCCCTTTTATTCTCTCCTCATTTATGCAGATCTTCAACTCCCTGTTAACCATTTATATTTCACCCTTTTAGGTCCCAAAACTGTTCTGCTTGACAGAGAAAATGAAAGCAAAACAAATGTTTAAAATAATTGTTTTTCTCCATCATCAGTCAGCATACTCCATCCATGCATCTGACCCACAGAGTAATTGTTTAGTAAATGCTGGTTGATTGATTAATTAATCCAACCCAAATAGCAGATCTAGCCCTTCTTCCTCTGACCATAGTTTCATAAAAGTCCTTTTTGTTGCCTTTGGTATTTCTCTAAAGTTTTGGTTCCTTTAGAATTTAGGCTTCCAGGTTTTCTCCTTCTGTGTGCTTATCCCTTTTTTGTATTTATGGTTGGTAAAGTTCCCCTGCTCCCATCTTTTGTACGTGACTTCTTTGGAAAGATCTATGTATAGTCATATTAGTATCTTTAGATGTCTCCCTCTTTTTCTTCCTTATCAGGATTGTTTGTGATTATGGTGTCAAATTTCTTTTGTTGAGTTTCCTATACTTTTTGAGACACCTTCCTTATTAAAGTCTTGGACCACATAATCAGACCTATCTTTTTCTTTTTTTAACTTTTTAAATCTTTTTTTTTTAACTCTCAAGTGTATGTTCAGCTATTCCCAGAATAGCTATTTTCCCTTGCTGTTATGAACATGAAGATGATGTGGTCACTTTCTCCCAAGGTTACCATCATTTCTACTTCACCAACCAGCTCCTCCTTTTGAGCCAGAATTTGCTTCACTTATTGCTTCCTCTACTTTCTAAAAATTGGAATTGTCAGCAAAAGTTTATCATAGGCACACCTGCTGATTGGCCTTATCAGCTCTACATCTGGCCACCTCTGCACCCCCTCATAAACTTGTGCGATATGTCTTCCTCCTGAGGCCATTGACAAAATAATATGCATTGGTTGATGTCATTGAATCCCCCTTATCATTTTATGGAGCAAGGAATGTTACTTTTTCCTCTGAAGAACTCTATGGAAAAAAAAATTCACAGTTCATACCCAATATACAGTTTTAACAGTTCAGTTAGTCAATCAGTCAACAAACATTTATTAAGTGCTTACTATGTACCAGGCACTATGCTAAGCACTGGGGATAAAAAGAAAAGCAAAAACATGGTCCTTGACTTCAAAGGGCTCATATTTTAATAGGGGAGGAAAAAAAAACCTGTATATTCAAAATAAATGCAGAATAAATAAAAGGTAATTTTATAGGGAAGGCACTAGGGAAAGAAGAGAAGGGAAGAGGGGGTGGTGTAGGGAAGACCAGGAAAGGCCTCCAGCAGAAGGTGGGATCTGAGCTGAATCTTAAAGGAAGAGAGGAGCAGGAAAGGGAACATGCCTTTAATAAGTGCCTAGAACAGTGCAAAGAACAGCGCTAAGTGCTTTACAAATATTGTTTCATTTGACCCACACAATAACCCTATAAGGAAGGTGTTATTGTGGTCCTCACTTTACAGTTGAGGAAACTGAGGCATAAAGAGGTTAAATGACTTACCCAGAATCACACAGCTAGGGTTAGGTCCCATGACAGTAGCACCAAAGATGAGTAGATTAATTTCCTCAGGGACTAGGGGCATGGATTCTGGAGGTCCATGGTACAAAAATCCAGGCCTGCTATGGAGGGTACTGGTCTAGATGGGATATGAAGATGAAGCATGAGGAATCCTGCTGATAGTCATGCATTTGATTCAGAAAGCATTTATTGAGTGCCTAGGATGTATAAGGCACTTTGTTAAATGAACCAGAATTCATCAAAAGGTCTATGATTTCCTCAACCTGGGCACTTGCTCCGTGGATACTGATTGTAAGTCCTCCATGCCTTTAGGCAGTTTCATGAGATGCTGTGGCCCAAAACAATCATCACCTAACTGCCAATCTTTTATTTATAAGTCTCTCCAAATTTAGCTAGCCTGGATATAAATAAATAAACCACTGGGTGTTTGTTTGTTTGTTTGTTTTTTAGAAGCCTCCCATTTTAACCATTTCTTATGTGCCAGACATAACATACTTAAGACACAAACATAAAAAAGATAGAATATCCCTGTCCTCAAGAAGATTACATTCTCACATAAGACAACATGTATTTTAAAAAAAAATAGCATCCAGGGAAAGAGAAAGAAGTTACATCTACTGGCATAATCTTTGAGAATCTATGGTTGCCAGCATTGTAATATAATATTTTGGGGAAAGTTTGTTTGCTTTTTCCCCATCTGGACCTGCGATTTCATCAGGGTAATCAATCAATAAACATTGAATCAGAATATGTACCAGGTACTGTGCTAAGCATAGGGAACTCTTGGTGAGGATCCTTCTACCAATGTTGATACACAGCTAGTTTGTGACCTAGAATTTTATAGAGTTGCCTAGTGATACCAACTAATTAAATAACTTGCCCAGGATTACACAGTCATTATACATCAGAGATGGGATTAGAACTCAGCTCTTACTGACGCCAACGCTGATCCTCTATCCACTGCACTGTACTACCTCTCGATAAACTATACTTTTGAGCATTGCCTACTGTCAGCAGCCCCAGGAACTCAACTGAATGGCTAGAGTACTGAAATGTGAAAAGTCAAGAGGAAAATCACCTATATCTACTTACTTTGGGTATCACCATTATAGGTCCTATTAATCTCATCCTTCTTCTCCAAAATAACAATAATGATGGTAATTATAATGATTTGAACTCTATGATAAAATACAAACATGGTACCAACAGAGACATGATCAAGGAAAAGTGAAGCAAAGGCAATGAGGTGACATCTCAAAGACTTATTTCCATGCTTACCATCTTAATAACCTAAGCTAAATGTGGTGAATATTTTTAAAAGGGAAAAATATTTGCTTCAATATTTATCTTTAGTCTTTCAAATGTCCTAACACATGGTAAATTGTTCCTATATCATTTCCAAAATATCACAGATGTGATTTTCATCCAAATCTCTTTGAAATTAAATCTCCCACTAAACTGTGCTAATATGAATTTCAGCTTTAAACTTTAAGCCAAATCTCAAACTTGATGCCTTGAGACTTCTCAACAGAGTAAAAAATGGGGATATGATTTTTAAATGTGTTGCTGTGGTATCTTTGATCCAAGATTTTCCAAACTCTTCAAAAATGTTATTTAAAAAATAATTATTATTACAATAATTTTGAGAGAGAAACTGAATTGCAAAAGAAGTTGTAGATTTCTCTCAGTATCCATGAAAGGATCATAGGTCTTGGTTATACTTTCAGCTCTAACTAAATGGGAAAGAGGAAGGAAGGAAGGAAGGAAGGAAGGAAGGAAGGAAGGAAGGAAGG
>NW_020954590.1:6769732-6846113 GCF_900497805.2 Vombatus ursinus | reverse complement strand
GAAGGAAGGAAGGAAGGAAGGAAGGAAGGAAGGAAGGAAGGAAGGAATGGAAAAGGGAAGGAGGAAGAAAGGAAAGGAGAGAGGGAAGAAAAGAGAGTAAGAGAAGGGGGAAAGAAAGAAAGAGAGAGAAAGATAATTAAAGAGAGAAAGAAAGAGAGAGAGAGAAAAATAATTAGAGAAAGAAAAAAGAGAGAGAGAGAAAGAAAGGAAGAAAGAAAGAAAGAAAGAAGTGAAAAAGTTCAGTGAAAGTGTAACCCAAACTGTCAAGATTGATAGCTAGAGTTTAAAACTCAGTTTCAGAATGAATTAGAATAAACCTAGCCAAGTTTTACTTTGAGTCTTTGGGTGTACCCCAATTTCAGACTCAAAGCAAAACCCATTGATCATGCAAATGAATATGGTCACACAGCTTCATGATAATCCATGTGAACTGAAACTAACAGATTTCACACTGTCCTTGACCAGAACTCTTAGCTCTTCCTTCTGGCTTTGCAATTAGCTCTGTCCGAAATCTGCAGATGAAAGACACCTAAGGACCAGGTGGCTCATTTAAACTAGGCCCTATTTACTGCAACTTTACTAGCTTTAAGTAGGGCCTATTTAAAGTGAATCATTCTGCCCTCCCCAAATCTGCAGAAATCATCAGTCAAGCATAGTGTATCAAGATTCCACACCCAGGTTTATATGCATCTCCCTGCCGAGTGCAGATTAAATAAATTCTCTTCCTTCTCACAGCTCTGTGCCATGGAATAGCTACACCTATCTCCCAACACTTTAAGACACTAAGACAGCCCCGTCACTGGTCTTGCCTCTAGTTCTAGGGAACAGCGAGTTAACATTTAGCTCCCTGGCTCCTCCCTGCTTCCTCCTACCCACAGTACCATAGGCTAAGACAATAGGCCAGCAGGGGAGGTCTGCTCCCAAGTCCTGCAAGCACAATCTATTTAAGGAATACAAAAGTTACCCAAGGAGATCCCTCCTTACTCAGGCTGCACTGCGTAGCAACATACCAGCTCACACACAATGAGGGCCTCACAGGCTTAAAGCCCCTGGTGAAAATCTTGTCATATGGCACCCGCATCTTCTCAGCCCACGCACTCCAGCCCTGTTCTTTAGCTGAGGAAGCATAGCTGCCAACTTGAGAGATGGAGAGAAGGAGAAGCATTAGCTAATAAGAGCAGAAGGATTCTGGTCTCCCTCATGGCCTGTGCTCCCTTAGTCCACTCCCCTGATCTTGTGGGAGAAACATTCCATGTCAGGCTATTCTGTGATTTTTTTTTTTAACCCAGGGATAGGTGCATGACATCAATATCATAAAATGGGATTATGTCATTTCTAGAATGTACCAAGAACAGCCCCTTCCACTAAGCCCCAACAAAAACTCATTGTTTCAACATCAAGGCAAACTCTAAACTAAGGGGTCTCCAACCCGGGAAAGTCCGTCCCCATGACAGCAAGCTGTTGGGTAATTCAATTCGGCCCAGTCACATAACAGCCTTACCCAGGAGGCTTCCAGAGCAAAGGAGGGTAATTCAGGAAATAGATTATGGCCAAAAGATGAAAAATGGGCCAAAATCTCTGTGCAGGGTCTCTGGCCTTCTTCCAGTGAAAGATATTAGAAACCAGTATCAGAGGTGGAGCAGCAGTAGCTGCTTCAGTATGACTCATTCCCTGAAAAAGTAGCCACCCAAACCATTGGCAAAGTGCCCTGCTCCACACCATCTTGGTGATCTCACCACAACATGTCAGCAGCTGGCACATTTATCATCTTCTCTGCGGCATGAATGAGTACTTAGGATGTAGATAATTTAACATGAATATATATGTGCATTATCATGTAGATAAGACAATTATTTCATAATAGAAATGGAACCTAAATCATCCCCACCTGACTTTTGATCCTGCCAGCTCTGCAGAGGAACACTAGCTGATATGTTAGATAGTCAGGAAATGGAAGCACAGAAGGAGAGAGAGATTACAGGCTGTTCTTACATTTGCTAAAGCATATTGTGATCTTAGCCCTTTTCTTGTGGCTATCTGATTTCCCAGGGAAAAAACAAATGGAGAGCAAGAGACAAAGAAGGATCCCCACCCAGCATGCATGCATTTTTTTTCCACACAAGCATGTAACCAAAGACTATAGAATGATCATATAAACAAAAGTTGACTTAACCAACCAAGAGCTAGGAAATGGTTGGGGGAAGGGGGGAGAGGGCTGCAGATAACAGAAAAGGAAAAGGAAAACAATAGCAAAAAGAAAAAAGTGTGAAGAGTTTTTCTATTTATATTTTAAATATACATTTGTTTTCTGAGTTTGCCTCCCCCTCTAAAAAAAAACCCTCATTTTATGTTTAGTCTAGGTTTGTGTTTAAGATTGTAGGATTCATGAAGGCAGGAGCCAAACCCCTGTTTAGTTGGCCAGATAACCTCATTTTATAACTGTTGGTCTGGTTTACAGTATAAGATCAATGAAAACAGAAACAGAGACCATGTCTTTTTTCTTCCTTAACCCTCATAGCATCTGATATGTGGTAGGAATCCAGGAATCATTTGCCTTAAGAGCAGGAGATGGAAGAAGGAGAAAAAGGTAGAAGGTGGTAAAGAGGATTTGTGTGTATGTGTGTGTGTGTATGAAAGAACTTGCCCAAGATAAAATTAACTGAGCTGTGAACAACAGAGGGAATGGGGATGTGGGTTAACTACATGTACCGCATCCCCACCCCTCAAAAAAACTCCCAGAACTGGTCACCAGGTATCAGTGTAGGCCCAAGACAATGGTGATAAATATGGAAGAGAGATAAAAAAAACATTTCCATGTGTCTTGTCTTGTCTGTCTATCTATCTATCTATCTATCTATCTATCTATCTATCTATCTATCTATCCATCTGTCTGTCTATCATCTCTCTCTCTTTCTCTCTCTCTTACACATACATACTTAAGTATCTGTGAGAAAATATAGGAAAAGTCAGTAGAGGGTCAATCTCAGAGCTATGACAAGCTAGGTCAAGTTCCATCTTTGACATATACCAGAGTGTGAATCTGAATAAGTCACAAGCTCTCAGTGCCTCACACCAGTCTCTAAGACTATAAATGACAGAAGAGTTGCTAATATGCGTTGGTAAAGAGAATTTCCTTACTGGAAGCTACCTATATTAATGAAATCACAGATGCAAACACACACAAAAAAGGGTTGTACACGTATGCGCAGCACACATATATTTGGGTATGTATATGAAGTGGTAAGAAGTCTGGCATTCATAGCTCAAGGAGCCCCTTCCCTTTACTTGGGACTAACCCCAGCCTTACTTCAGAACATTATTGTTTTTCAATTATTCAGTCATGTCCAACTCTTCATGACCCCATGGTCCTTCTATTCTCCACTATTTCCCAAAGTCTGTCCGAGCTCATGTTCATTGCTTCCATGACATTATTTATCCATTTTCACCCTCTGCCATCCCCTTCTCCTTTTGCCTTCAATCTTTCCCAACATTAAGGTTTTTTCCAATGAGTCCCATCTTCTCATTGGCCAAAATATTTAAGCTTCAGCTTCAGTATTTGATCTTCCAGTGAATAGTCTGAATTAATTTCTTTAAGTATTGACTGATTTGATCTTGCTGTCCAAGGGACTCTCAAAAATCTTCTCCACAATTCAAAGGTGTCAATTTTGCAGTGCTCATCTTTCCTTGTAATCCCACTCTCATTGCTATTGGAAAAACCATAGCTTTAACTATATGGACCTTGTCCACAAGGTGATGTCTCTGCTTTTTACTATGTAGTACAGATTTGCCACAGCTTTCCTTCCAAGGAGCAATCATCTTCTGTCGCCATCTGTAGTGATCTTTAAACCCAAGAATATAAAATCTGACACTGCTTCCATTTCTTCTCCTTCTATGAGACCAGTTGTCATAATCTTAGGTTTTTTTTTTTTTTATGTTAAGCTTCAAGCCAGCTTTTACATTCTCCTCTTTCACCCTCATGAAAAGGCCTCTTAATTCTTCTTCTCTTTCTACACTCAGAGTGGAATAGACTGTATATCTGAGATTGTGGATATTTCTCCTGGCAACCTTAATTCTGGCTTTTGATTCATCCAGCCTGGCATTTCACGTGATGTACTTTACATATGAGTTAAATACATAAGATGACAACATACAGCCTTGCTGTACTCCTTTTCCAATTTTAAACCTTTCAGAACATTATTATTTTGACTAGCCTCTTTCTTTGCCTTTAACTATTCCCATCTCTAATCCATCCTTCATACACTATAAAAGTAATCTTCCTAAATTATGTTTCTTGCTCAAAAACTTTAATGGTTCATTACCCACTAAACAGAATACAAACACTGGAATTCAAGGCCTTCTGCTATCTGCTTCCAACATATCTTCACAGTCTTATTTCATGTTACTTCTCTTCTCACTCTCTACACTTGGACCAATTCTGAACTATTCACCATTCATTCTCTAATCTTATCTTTCCATTCCCACTTCTGCAGCTTTCTTCATGCCTTGAGCTAGTCCTCCACCTCTACTCACCCAACCCTCCTACCTATCTTTACCTCCTGAGATCTTTTTCCTTCTATAAGTCTCATGTCAAGGGTCATCTCATTTATTTTCTGCAATTAGAAATGAAGCTTCCATCCTTGAATCTCACAGGCCATTCTGCTCGACTACTCCTATGCATTTCATAATTTTCTAATTCATACTATGGTAATTTGTATAACTGCATGTTATCTTCCTTAGAGAGATAAAGAACTGCCCTTGAAGCCAAGAAGACTTAGGTTTAAGGTCTACCTCTGACATTGTCTGTGTGACTCTGGACAAGTAATTTTACCTCTCAGGGCCGCAGGCAAGACAGTGCTGACCTATGTTAGTAGAGGGAATTCCTTCACCCAGGAGTTCCCCATGTCAATGATATCACAAGCCCAGTCCCTAACCCCTCTTCACCTTTACACACACACACACACACACACACACACACACACACACACACATACACACACACACACACACACACAATGAGAGCAATGGCTGGGTCATTATTTATCCTTGTACTCCTAGTATCTAGCATTTTACACATAGTATATATAACCACTAGTTTGTTGAATTGACTAAGTTATGTATAAACAACAATGAGTCATTTTAGTCTAAGATTGATTTAAAACCCTTGTGGGGTTGGTATCTGTATGATTTTGATCATATTAAAATTTTCACTCAAAACCCATTAGCTTCAATGCCTATGAAAACAAGGAATTTTTTTTTAAAAGATAATTTTACCATATTGGCACCAATGCAGAAATTTAAGAAATCTAATATTACTATGAACTCACTTCTGCCCAATCTCTCTTCTTTGTCCTTCTGGCCAAATCAATAGTCTGCTTTAGGGTTCGTCTCTAGCTACCTTTCCATCTATTAAACTGATCTTTTCTCATCCTTGTGGTACTTCTGGTGTTGTACCAGCCCAGCCTATGGAAATTATTTCTTGAAAGAAAGTTTTTCCCTTCCCATAGCACTTTCATTTACAGTTGACTGCTAAGTGACAATAGCCCCCTGCCACCACATAGTATTAATCCATACTGGTCCTCTGGAGTAGATAATTGCATTCCCTGCCACCCACCCCCTACTCCCTTTCTGGTATTACCATCCAAGTGCTTCCTTACAGTTTGGACCATTCGTTATTGGCCACATTCTAAAAAGGACCTGTTTTGTATGTTTGGTATTTCCTTCAGGAAATCATCTATTTATACTGACCAAGCTTGGCTCTGAAAGAGAGATGAGAAAATGTACATCTCTCCTTCCAATCATGAAGTGAGAGACTATGAATGTGGACCATATGCTGTCAGACTTTGTTGATGTATTGATTAGTTTTGTGGAACTGGTTTTTCCCCCATTTAGCTATTTCTTTTTTATTCTTTGTTACAACGAGTGGATCTTAGTGTAGGAGAGTGATAATATATTTGGAAGTGAAGGTCATATAAAAACAAAAGCTATCAGTAGCATTACTTTAAAAAAAAAAGCTCTCTTTATGATCCATGAATTAGAATTGTGCTCTTTATATGAACCGATGATTCAGCTCAGCAATTCTTCTGTAACTTAGAGAAATGCTTGCAACCAAGGCAGGTTAAGTGGTGGGTACATGATCACACAACCAAGAATCAAACTTAGGTTTGAGTCCAAGTAAGAACCTCTAATAATAATAGCCATCTAATATGACAGAAAAGGAAAATGACAAATTTTGGAGGGGATGTGGGAAAATTAAAATACTAATTCACTGTTGTTGAAATTGTATATTGATTCAACCATGCTGGAGAGCAGTTTGGAACTGTGCCCAAAGGACTATAAAACCATGTATACTCTTTGACCAAGCAATACCACTACTAGGTACGTATCCCAAAGAGATTAAAAAAAAAAAGTAAAAGGACTATATGTACAAAAATATTTATAGCAGCTCTTTTGTGGTGGCAAAGAATTTGAAATAAAGGAATGCCCATCAATTGGAGAATGACTGAACAAGTATATGATTTTGATGGAATACTACTGTGCTATAAGAAATGACAAGCAGGATGCTCTCAGGAAAACCTGAAAAAACTTAACGTGAACTGATACAAAGTAAAACAAGCAGAAGCAGGAGAACATTGTACACAGTAACAGCAACATTATATGATGCTCTCCGGTGAATAACTTATGATAAAAGATGTTGTCCATCTCCAGAGAAAGAGCTATGGAGCCTGAATGCAGATCAAAGATACTTTTTCTTTACTTCATTTTTCCTGGGAGAAGGGGGGGGAGGCGGGGGAGGGGGTTGTCTGTGTTTTCTTCAACAGCACAACTTACATGAAAATGTGTTTTGCATGACAACACACATACAGTGTATGTCAAAGTGCTTGCCTTTTCAATGACAGGGAAGTGGAGGAAGGGAGAGAGTTTGGAATTCAAAATTTGAAAAAAGAATGCTAAAATTGTTTTTACATGTAATTGGGAAAAAAAAAATTTTAAATGAAAAATACAGCCATCATTTGTATAGGTCCTTTAGGGTTTGCCTTAAAGCACTTTACAAATATTATCTCATTTGATCATCACAGTAATCCTGGGAGATAGGTCCTATCCCCATTTTATAAGTGAGGAAAACAAAGCAGACAGAGGTTAAGTGATTTGCCCAGGGTCACACAGCTAGAAAAGGTCTAAAGCTATATTTGAACTCCAGGTCTAGCATGCTATCCCCTGAGCTGGCCAGATACCCCTGACTCTAGCCATTATGTGGTGTTGTCTCTACAATAGTTGAGGGAGTTTCCTTACACCAATGAAATTCCAGTCCTAGAATCTCACCATCCCCTCCCTTTCAAACACACACACACACACACACACACACACACACACACACAGCTTCCATCAGACAAATTAATGAAGGAAGAAGAAAAACATTAATTTGTGGTTTAGCTAGGCCAGGATAATTGACTACTAATAATCCAGAAGAGGATAATCACCCCAGACACAGAATTAGATAGAAAACAAGGAGACTGTATAATCTTTTTCTCTATGCTTCATATCTAATCCTAATTGAAGGCAGGGTGAGACAAAGGGACGGCATAGTATAGTGGAAAGGGTACTGCCTTTGAATGACCTCTCAAAGGACCTGTGTTCTGGTCTAGCTCTGCCAATTATCACTTGTATGACTTCTCCAAGTAATTTCCCTTCTATGGGTCCCATCTTCTTTATGGAATCTCCATGGCTGGAGATTTTTAAAGAATGAAGTCTGGGGGAGGGAAGGGAAGGGAAGGGAGAGAAGGGAGGGGAGGGGAGAGGAGAGATGGGGAAATGAAGGGAAGAGGAAGGTAAGGGAAAGGAGGGGAGGGGAGGGGAAGGGAAGGGAATTCAGTGTGTATCTACTTACCCAATGTACACCATTGAGTACCTAAGGATCTTTCCCTGCTTGTACAATACTTAATTCTGGGATAGATTCTGAAGTTCTAATTTTGATGCTTAGCAGTTAGGGGAAAACTTTATATTTTAATACCCTTAGGGCCATGTGTATTGTATTGTAAATGAACTGTTTCATATTCTTTCCACTCTGGGCACCCATTTCATGACAAATACCCAAATATCAGGCCCTCTTGAGAGTGTATGAATTCTTTGGCAGACATTATGTCTATTGTAAAGACAAAAACTGACTACACTGAGGCCTTGTTCAAATGACTGAAAAATTCCCAAACACAGTATATCTAAGAATTATTGTACTTTTTCCCTGAAATTTAAAAGTTCATGAAAATAGAGTCTGTTTAAAGAGAGATAGAAGATAGTATACAAAAGAAAAACCAACAACAACCCATAAACATGAATCATTATTATGAAATTTGCATGCATCTCCAACATTTATTTATAGGACTGAGGAATGTGAAGGGGGTCATTCCCTCCTAAATTGTGAAGTAACCAATACTAACACATTCACCTCAATCCCATCAAAACGTATTCTTAGGAAAGGACCTCAAATCAGACATTTTTATTTTAGTGTGACCACCTCTCCCAGAGGCATTTGTTTTTTAAGCCTTCTCTCTAATTGTTCATTCATTCAGTTATTCACTTAACCAGCGAATGGGCCTACTAGATCCTACTAAGAATAAGACACTATACTAGATCCTAGTGATGAATGCCATAGTTTCTGCCAACAAGAATTTTCAAATATAAGACATAGGCACAAATTACTACAACATAAGTAAATCTGTACCTTAAGAGAGCTGCAAACAAATTGATGTTGGAATCTCAAGAAGGGAGATATCATTGTCAGGGAAATGATCAGGGAAGCCTTCCTGGAGAAAGTTACATTTGAGTTTGATATTCAAGCCTTTCTGTGATCCAGCCTTATTTCCCACTACTAGTCTTCATTCATTCTATACTTCAGTCAAACTGGCCTGAACATGCCATGTGTTTTCATGACTCTGTACCTTTGTCCTAGCTGTTTCCTTTGTCCAGAATTCTCTTTTATGTGCCATGGGATGGTATAAAGGAGACAGATGTAAGAGACATGATACAGAAACAGTCTAGAAGATTTAAGGATTGTTTTGATGTCTGAGAAAAGGAGGCCACTAGGAAACTCAGCTGAGCATGCCCACATTGCTGAGACACACCCTGGTACATCTTTCATAAACACACATTGTATTTTCCCCTATCTCCTCTCTCCCACCCCCCAGCCTGATAGAGGAAATAATCTTGGCCTGATGTTTTCCTCTGAAGTCAAACTAATCCACTGCCTTATCTCCTTTTACCATCCCAGAGTCTCTTTCCTATATATATATGTGCGTGTGTGTGTGTGTGTGTGTGTGTATGTGTGTGTTAATGCTGACATGACAGAAAATCCACCCTCTAAACTGAGTTTCTGTCATAAAAAATTATCCTACTTTGGTCTGTACACCTTGGGAGTTCATTTTAAGGAACATAGCTTAGACACTTACTAGATGTGGGATTGGAGGATGATCACAACCTCTCAGTCTGTTTCCTCTTCTGTAAAATGGGATAATAAAAGTACCTACTTTACCAAGTTGTTGTGAGGATCAAATGAGGTAATATATGTAAAGAACATTGCAAAGCTATATAAATGCTTTGTTGTTGAGTCATTTCCAATTCTTCATGACCCCATTTGGAGTTCTCTTGGCAGAGATACTGGAGTGGTTTACCATTTCCTTCTCCAGGTCACTTTACTGATGAGAAAACTGAGGCAAACAGGGTTAAGTGACTTGCCCAGGCTCACACAGCCAGTAAATGTGTGAGGCCAGATTTGAACTCAGGTTCTCCTGACTCCAGGGCTGTCACTTCATCCATTGTACCACCTTGCTTGCCCATATAAATGCTAGCTATTATTTACTGTTAGTATTAGTATCCATCCCAGAGTTTCTTTATATGTGTATTGATATTACTTTTTTAAAAATGGTTGGGGAATAGTCAGAAAAAATGGTGGGTGAGGCTTAGTGTGAGCAAGTTTAAGGTGAGCATGCATTTAGGGAAAATTTACCCAGTCTCTTCTCTCCTAAAATCCTTCTCTGATGCCTCATTGTGGCATAGAAGTACCCCAGAGTTTATAAAGGGTTCTTCAGAGTTATCTCAAATGCACAAAAGTACAGCATTCCTACAAAAAAGATGCAGTGAAATCATGAATGTCCCAAGCCCAGCCAGGCTTCCTATGCAACTGAGGAAAGAGAAAGCAGAAATGTTATCTATAACTCTAGCCTATGAGAATACAGCCAGAAGTGAGAGAAGAGAGTCGTTTCCTGATACTGGCTCACCAGGAAGGAAGTGAAGATAGAGAGCAGAAAAGATTGAACACTCTGGCATGCTACTCACTGTCCAGCTGGGACATATATTATTGTCTTCCTTCTTGCTGGAACACAATCTGTTCTTCAGCATCCCCAGAGGAATCAGTCCCTGAGGTTTGAAGCAATATCCTATCTTATGCACTCCAAGTTTTAAAATAAATCCAAAAGCCATGGTAGGTCTACTACTGCCTCATTGAAAGAGACAAGTCAATTTTGGATCAGAAAGGGCCAACCCTCTGGATGGACCTGGGATCTACATATTGTCCAGGGGTCTATGGATAAACCTCAATCTATGGACTTAGCTGGGAGCAAAATTACATCTTCATTTTCGATAATCTCTAACTGAAATTTAGTATTTCCTTCAGCTATGAAAGGAGGCCACAAACATTAGTCTGAAAAGAGGGTCATAGATTTCATCAGACTGCCAAAGGGGTGCATGGCACAAAAAAGGTTAAAAACCCTTGACCTAGGTGGAGAAGGATCGAATTATTATTTACCAGCACCCATAT
The DNA here is from genome assembly GCF_900497805.2 of Vombatus ursinus. NCBI lineage: Eukaryota > Metazoa > Chordata > Mammalia > Diprotodontia > Vombatidae > Vombatus > Vombatus ursinus. The sequence continues at coordinate 6,835,306 of NW_020954590.1, read as the reverse complement.
TCCAAGTAACTGGAAGGTAATTATGTTTTAGTTGCTAATCATATTTCCAAGGATAGCTAAGCAGGCAGGCTTTAAATTCTATTGATACATCTATTCAGACAGATACAGCAGATGGACAATAAACTGTAACCAAAGTTGATTAGGAGGAGAACGGACTGGATTACATTTGGGAAACTGTGAACAGCTTTTAGTAATCCTAAACTGCCCTGTTGCAAATGTCCATCTTTCTAACACCAGTGTTATGTTGGCTACAAGTTATGGTAGCAAATCTTGGAAGATTATAATCTCAAAAAAAAAAAAATGAAAATTGCAGGTAAGCCAAAAGGCAATAATAAGTTGAATTATGGGTAAAAGTTGCTATGGCAAAACGGCAGCACTGGTTTATATATGACGAGGCATTGTCAAGAACAAGTATAACTGAAAATGGAGTTGGACCAGATATAACATGAGGCTAAAGAGATGGACAGCCTAATTGTTACACAGGGTACATGTATAATGGTATCGATGAAGTGTTAAAGCTAGAAGAAAATTTCTAACACACTGGATCCTCTGGAAGATTTATAGAAAGATGTGAATCATATAGGATAGAAAGGTGTGAGAAACCCTGGTGGCTCAGAACCATACAGTCCTCTGTGCTTTGTTGAAAGACAACTCCCCCAATTATTTTGGGATGATAAAGGTTCATCAACCTAAATCAGAAAGGGGCTTAGAAAAGTACACAAATCCTGCTAGCAGGAAGACATATGATCAAAAGATAGACTCTCAGTTTCTGCATCCTAATTATCAAAATGGCTATAACAGCAGCAGTAACAGTAACAGTAGTAGTAAGTAGTAGCAGTAGTCATTGTAGTAGTTGTAGTAGTATTTACATCTTCTATTTGTTTCTAGTTGTATCATGGGTTAAATATGGATTAAATTATCCCCCATATATTAGACTCCTGAGCAACCCAATGCATTAAAGGCTTTCTTCTAGTTATTTTAATGTATGAAGGCTACCAATATATAACTCATACTATCCATAAGTTGTCAATCAGTCTTATCACAAGACCAGCTTACCTCATTCCAGGTATCTTTCATAACATCTCTTACTCCAAGTCTCACATGCATATTATCATTGGTAACATGGAATTATATCTTTCCATTAACTTTTGAGTCACCTATATTTCAATTTATCCAACACTGTGTCCTTTCATGAATTGTGTTCATGTAGCATCAACGAGAAAGAGGTGGGCATTTGTGGCAGCAATATATTCTCATATCACCAATTATTACCACTATGCCCTAAATCTACAAATCTCATCTCAATCTCTTCCCTGAGTTTCAGTCTCTCATTTTCACATACCAACTGGGCACTGCCACCTGGATGGCCCACCAATACTTCCAAATCAACATGTACTAAGTTAGATTTATTATCTTCTCCTTGAATCCTTTACTCACAATTCCATATTCAGTTCATGGCACCTTCATCCTTTGAGTCACTCACTATGGCTTCAAACCTTAAACATATCTTTGAATCCTCCCCTCTCTCTCATTCTCTGTATCCAATCAGTTGCCAAAATCTGATAATTCCTCCTTGGTAAAAATCTCTCAAATCTTCCTCCTCTTTGCTCATAATGTCACCACCCTGTTTTAGGCCCTCATTACCTCAAATCTGGACTAAAATAAAGGTCTCTCTACATCATTTTTCTTTCAAGCCATCCTTCACAAGCTGCTTAAATAATATTCTTAATTAAAAAAGTCTGGCTAAATCACTCCCTTGATTAAAAATCTTCCATGGTTCCCCATTGTCCATAGGAAAAAGTCAAAACAACAAGTTAAAAATACCAGTTTCTAAACCTGGCTTTTAAAGAGCATGGTCTGATTCAGACCTACCCTTTTAGCTTTCATTTCCTCTACTTTCCTTCCCAAATGCTACATTGTAGCCAAACTGGATTACTCAAGGTTCCTTAATTCCATTTTGCCTTCACTAATACCTGGAATGGATTATCCTTGCTTAAAAAAATGTCTTCTTCTTAAAGACAACTCAATTGCTACCTCTTCTAGAACGTTTTTCTTGAGTCTTTCCACCAATATTACTTAGTTAAAAGTTAGGTTCCCTTCCTAAAACTTCTTATAGCTATTTGTCAGAATATCTCCTTTGTCATCATTACATTTTCCTTGTGTAAGAGTGATTTTGTGAACATGGTTTATCCAGTATTACAGTTTCAAGGTGGGCAAAGACTGTTGTTTTTCAGCTTTGTATATCCTGAGTACGCAACATAATATGTTGCACATAATAGGTGCTTAATAAATGTTTGTTGAAATGCCTCTTAAAATTGGACAGAACCATGGTTTGCCCACACCTATTACATTATGTGTAGATCTAACGACCCAACCCATTCCTTAAGAATGAAGGAGCTGAAAAGTATTTAGAGAAGGGTAACTAAAGTGACCTCTCCTCTCCTCTCCTTTCTTCTCCTCTCTTCATATCAAAATTATACCTATTTTTCAAGGCCCCTACCAACTTCTATCAGGTCTATTTATTTTGACTCACATCGCTCTCCCCCTTTTCTGAGCTTTTATAACACTGAAGTCTGTACTTTATAATTTAACACTTAATTATATACTGTTTTTATAGAATCTTATTTACCCAGAGCTGGAAAAAAGCCTAGAAACAACTGGTCCAGCTCCTTCATTTTACATATGCAGAAGCTAAAACCCATAGAAGGAAACCAACCAGCCCGAAGTCACATAGCTAGTAGATGGCAGAGGCAGGATTTTAACACATACCTTCTGGCTCTTAGTCTACTCCTTTACCCTACACCATACACTTGTCTGATTGCTTCAACAAGTCAAGTCAACAAGCATCTATTAAATACTTGCTATGTGCCAGACACTATACTAAGTGCTGGAGATACAAATATAAGCAAAAAGAAAGATAATCTCTGCCCTTAAAGAGCTTACATTCCAGCAGGGAAAGATAATGCATAAAAGGGAACTGAAAAGGAGGAAGAAAGAAGATTCCCACACTGCGACCAAATGGTAAAGTCTGGAGAGTCAGAAGCTTCAAACATGTAATTCTGGATTATAAAATCTCCGATTGTAAATTCTTCTTCCTTTATTATTCTTGCAGTTCGTAGACCAATTCTAATTAAAGAGTAGATACTTAACATTCCAGCGCCCCACATCTTGACCTTTGTTTTGCCACTGGACTTTGATGACTTTGGAGGAGAGTGAAACTGACAACTTTGTGTAGCTCTGCCTCACCTAAATACGATTCACCTGCAAGTCAAGACATCACCCTCATGATGTCATTGGTCCTCTTCAAAAAATGAAGGACAAACAACAACTCAAATACTGCTCATTTATGCAGTTAGTTGATTGATTGATTAATTGAAAATAGTAGGACATCCCACTTGCAAATAGGATCAATCTCCAAAAAGCTAACCTAAGATTGAGTCACTCTTTAAGTCAACATCCACTCAAAAGCAGGCTCAAAAGTCCCCAACCAATGAGTTGTGTGCTTTTTTTAAAAATATTATTCTTACAAAAGCTACCACCAATGTTTTTCACTATACAAAAGACATTTATTCCAACAGCACAGCAAATAAAGTGACAATTTTTAAATCCCACTCATGCATACATAGGGTATGCAATTCTACAGGTTAGCACAGCACCAATATGGTAAGGCATATATTCAGAGAATATAAATGACCAGGAAATGTGCATGGAGAGGACACATGTAGGAAAAATGTGTCTAGAGAATATGCATGAAGAAACACATACCAGGAACCTGTGTGGACAAGGTATCAAACACCCAATGTTTCAGGGTGGCCATTGCTTTATAATAATGTCATCATGCTACTATCTGCTGGAATCACACTTTTGCTCTCCACTGGGCACCTCTGCTAATTTCACAGTCATAGAGTTCTTCCTTCCTACCACCTCCTAGACTTCAGCTCTTCAGGGCTGTCTCCTAGATTCTCAACTCCTTTCTGTTAACATGTAATGACTTAAAAGCTTCTACCAAAAGAAGCATACTAAGTTTCTTAATCCATAGTTGAGGCTATATGAGGTATCACAACAAGCTAAAGGCAGATGAATAAACTCAGCCAAAGCCCCAGAGATTCAGTCTAATCTTTTTACTGCTGCATCTGATCTTGATTTAAATTCTATGGTCACAGCCATAAGGTTTTTGACATAGGGTTAGAAATCTCTCATAACTACAATGGTGGGGTACGGGGCAGCTTAGGATAAAAATAAAAAAAAACCTTAGAAACTGTGGCGTTTGAGCTAAGAAGCAATGGGCTAACTCATTAGTTTTAAATTTTTACTTATTGTTTATTTTTTTTTTAATTTTGAGTTCCATATTCTCTCCCTTTCTCTAGCCCTTCTTCCACACATTGAGAAGGCAAGCAATATTATATCAATTATGTATGTATGCATGCATGTATATACGAAGGAATGCAAAACATCTCTATATTAGTCATGTTGCAAAAAAAAAGCAAGAAAAATTAAGAAAGTGGAAAAAAAGTATGTTTCAATCTGTACACGGATTTCATCAGTTCTCTCTGGAGGCGGATAGCATTTTTTCAATATGAGTCCTTTAGAATTGTATTAGATCATTATATTGATTTAAAGTAGCTAAGTATTTCACAATAGTTATGATTACCATATTGCTATTACTATGTACAATGTTCTGGGTCTGCTCACTTCATTTTGTGTCAGTTCATGTAAGTCTTCCCAGGTTTTCTGAAACTATCTCCCTCATCATTTCTTATAGCACAATAGTATCCCATCACAATCATTTACTATAACTTGTTCAGGCTAGATAATTAGTGAGGAATTCCTTGACTGTGACAACCCATGAAACAAAGAAAAATATAAAATATCCCTTAGTTCGATGTGGAACCTTTCCATTTCACAGACAGTGGCAGAACACAAGAAAAGAACACCTAGGCATCATAAGTATCATCAGTTTTAAGACCATAGGTAGACATAACCTAGCCATTGCTGCTCTACACATGTTTAATATCCTAAAGGACCTGAATCACATCAATCTTAATATTATCCCTATAAATTAAATCAGAAGACAAAAAGGAAGTCAGAGTTAAATGGAAGAATAGCTCCCTGGTTCTCTTCAAAGAGGCAAAGAAAAGAGGTGGCAGAGTTGGATTTATAAGATATACAAGGACAACAACTTTTTTAAACTATAACCAAATTCATCTAAATAGACCACCTACTGTGTTAGACAAACAGATGAGAGAGACAGAGAGACAGAGACAGAGAGAGAGACAGAGAGAGAGCTACAAGGTGTGGCAGGGTCATAGGAAAAACTAGAGTCATATGGCATTAATCTAAAAAGATATAATGAAGCAAATACATTTCTAATAGACTAGTAAAGATAAAACTAGAGTAACTGACATTCAAGTGCACCATCATATAGAAGCCAGAATCTCTCTATGGGTTTTCTCAAACCTAAATTTCTTTCTTGAACTTCTCTGCCCCTCCATCTCCAGGACCAGATTAACTTTACTTCAGAGCTGACTAAAAATACATACATTCTTAAGATACACTGGCTTAAGCCAACACAAAGGAGAAAAATGGAAAATCCATACAAAGCTAATGAGAGATCAGCTTCTCCAAAGCTGTTCCTTGGAGGCTGTATCTTGTAATAATGATAATAGCAGTCATACATTTATTTAGTGCTCTAAGTTTTATAAAGTTATTATTAAAGATTATTATTATTGTGGTGGTTGTTGTTGTTGTTATCCTCATTGAAAGTATCCCAAAAGCATTAGTGAAGTTTTAAGCTTTTAATAACAGAAAACTGAATTGAAACTTTTGGGGATACATACATACATACTCACACATGTATACACATATATGTGTGTATATATGTATACATATACACACAAATTATGTACACATGTATATATGTGAAATGTGTGCATATAAATATTTATTACACATCCATATCAGTATATACAGATATGTAGATATAAAATATATTTTTGTTGTTTAGTCATTTTTAGTCATATCTGATTCTTAAAATCCTATTTGGGGTTTTCTTGGCAAAGATACTAGAGTTGTTTCCCATTTCCTTCTCCAGCTGATTTTACGGATGAGGAAACTGAGGCAAACAAGGTTAAGAGACTTGCACAGTAAGTGTCTGAGGATATATTTGAACTCAGATCTCCCTGACTCCAGGCCTGACATTCAAGTGTACCATGATATAGAAGCCAGAATCTCTCTATGGGTTTCCCCAAACCTAAATTTCTTTCTTGAACCTCTCTGCCCCTCCACCTCTAGGACCAAATTAACTTACTTCAGAACTGGCACTAAAGACTTAGGGTTTGGGTATGGTTTGTTTTTCATTTTCAGTTGTAAGTACAGGTGGTAAAGTCCAGGGACCCAGACTGGAGCCATAGAGATCTTGGAACCCAGGAATCCAAATTGGATGTGGGAATCAGCCCAACAGGGTAGTCCAGATAAGCTAGGGCCCCAGGATGCAAGCCCAGAGGGCAATTCAGACTTGGAACTTGGTAGGACTGTGCTATATGGGAACTAAACTAAGCTATGAACCTAATCCCTCTCCACTCTCTAAAACCTGAGATAGTATAGGGGGGATATATGATCCTATGTGCTGGGGGAAATGTTTGTATGTTTGCTCTTTCTATGATCCTTTTGGGGGTAGCAGGGTAGCACGGTGGATAGAGTGCAGGGCCTGGAGTCAAGACGAACTTGAGTTCAAATCCAGTCTTAGACATTTACTAGCTGTGTGTCTCTGGGCAGGTCACTTAATCCTGTTTGCCTCAGTTCCTCATCTGTATAATGAGCTAGAGAAGGAAATGGCAAACCACTTCCATATCTTTGCCAAGAAAACTCCAAATATGGTCGTGGAGAGTCAGACACAAGTGAAATGATCGACAACAACAAAAAACATGCCTTTGAAGTTAATATACTCTTGCAAAAGCTAATCTGTTAAGTAGTTAAATAGAACTGAAGTATAAGGGACCCCTAAAACTGATGGAACACAATCAATGGGGGCTGGAGCCAATGCCCAAGAGACTGGACACCCCCCAAACCCCCTGAAGGGTATCAGAGAACCCTGGGGTAGAAATGACATGTAAAATATATGACCTTCAGACAGGGTGGGCCAGATTAGTCACTCTTGTACATATACATCCTTTCTTACATACATATATATGCTGTATATATATTTGTGTTTTTTATATATATGCACATACATAAATACATACATTGTATATACATACAAGGATATATGTGTATTTATATGTATATGCATATGTATGTGCATGTGTGTTTGCATGTATAATCTCATTTGATCCTCATAACAACGCTGAGGTAAATGCTATTATTATCCCCATTATATTGATGAGGAAACTGAGGCTAAGAGAGATTAAATGTGTTGCCCAGGATCGCACAGCTAATAAGCGTCTGAGGCAAGATTGCAATTCTTGACTCAAAGTCCAGTGCTCTACCCATTGTACCAGCTAGCTTCCTCGAATAGACTGAAGACACCTCTGTAAATAAGTTCATCAACCTGAGGGCTCACATCAACATTTTAACAACCTGCCATCTCTTGTGGAGGTCACCCCTCCAGTAAAACACATTCAATCAGCTACCTTTTTGGTTCGCTAATCTAAAATACTTTGTGATTTGCCTGGGGTGAATAGGCAATGGCTATTTGCAAGGAGAATATGGGGATTGTGAAGCATAGAGGAAACATTTTATGGCAAAAACAAATTGCTTTCTCTTCAGATAAAATTCACCCAACCTCAACCCTTCTCGAATGAGGGCCACCCAATCTGACCCTCAGGAAAAGATATCTGGGTGCCGCTGGATGAACATCACACTACTACAGTAATAAATTAGACTGTGCTCAAGAGGAGGAAGTATTTGGATAAGGAAATCTCTCCTCTGGGGATGATTGTGGTTCACATTTCTAGCTGAGCCAAGAGCTTCCTATAAATTTCACCTGTTGACACATTTTCATGAGTATTTGTGCCACCTCCAAGGAGGCCGGAAGCAGAGGTGGAGAAAGAAAGGGTTGAGGCAAAATATGAATGAGTGTGCAGGAAGCAATTAAGCTCATGGAACTTTGTCAAAGGTCTGGCATGTGGGTACATGCGGTATGAAGTCTTGGTTAGGGAAGCAATCTGGCAGGGTTATCTGATCTGGAATGAAAGAAAGAGGAGAGACAGAGACAGAGACAGAGACAGACAGATGGGCAGAGAGAAGAGAGAAGAGAGACAGAGAAAGAGAAGCAAAAGAGAAACACACAGAGAAGACAGAGAGACAGTCAAAAATAGAGGCAGAGAGAGACAGGAAGGAAGGAAGGAAGGAAGGCAGGCTATGTTTTTTCCTGCCTCAGTATGACTGTAAGCTCTACCTTCATGCTGGTTCCTCATTGATTTTTTGCTAATTAGGGTTTTCCTATTTGCTTTCCAACAACTTAAGCCTGAATTCTGATCTTGGTTTCTAGGACAGAATTGGGGTTTTGTTATGCAATTTTGTGCAGGCATCAGATTGAAATGAAAAGTCAAACATGCTGATTTCTTAACTACAAACTATCTTGGAATTTTGCAAGTTGCACTGAGTAGTACAGGAATGTCATCTCGATGAGCTGGGGAGACATGATCCTACAGCGTGGGAACCCAACCCTAGCCCTACAGGGTGTGTCTGCACATCTGAAGCAGAACTGGAGACAATGCTTTGGGTAAGTCCCACCCCAAATCCCTGACTCACCTAGCATGCCTGAAGAGGGATTGAGTAAGAGAAGGGATGAGGCTAGCATATTTTCCTCTGAGCTTTTAAAGCCCCACACTTCCTAGTCCAACCTATCTTTCCATTCTCATGAGACATTGTCCCACTTCCAACTCTGTCTCTTCTATGCTCATGACACTCCATCCCTTGCCTCCATGCCTTAGTATCAGCCATATCCCATTCTCAGAATGTACTCCTTCCTGCCAGGGGCAGCTGGTGGTGCGGTGGTTGGAACACTGGGCCTGGAATCAGGAAGATCTGGATTCAAATCCAGCCTCAGACACTTACAAGCTGTGGAACTGAGCAAATCACTTATCCTCTGCTTGCCTCAATTTCTTCAACTGTAAAATGAGAAGAATAAAAGCACCTAACTCACAGGGTTGTTGTCAGGATCAAATGATCAAATGAGATAATATTTGTAAAAGGCACTTAGCACAGTGCCTGGCACATAGGAGGTGATATGTAAATGCTTATTCCTTCCTTTCTTATCTCCACTTTATAGACTCATTCTTCTATTAAGACACATCTCAGGCACTATCTTCTACACGAAGCTTTTCCTGATCCCCAAACTTCTAGTGGCCTCTCTCCCAAATAATCTCGTATTTAACCACTCTCTGCACATTTCTATTTATTTGCTTTATATTTGTGGTGACTATATATTTATATTTACTTGTCTCTCCCAGGAGAATGTAAGTTCTTTTCCAATAGGGATGTGTCATTCTTTGTATTTGTATCCCCAGTACCTAACATAGTGCCTGGCACATAGTAGGTGTTTAATAACTACTTAGTGATTGATTGATTGACTTCCTTAGTCAGCGCACATTTCACTCAAGGACTGAGGCATTGTATGCCCATTCTTAGTCTTCCATGCAGGATCAGAAAGGGGCAATCATTTTCTATGTGTTCTTATACCTGCAACTAATCAGAGGAGCCCCTATCAGAAATTTAATGTCTGAATTCCCCTAGGATCTCCTAGGGTAGTCAGGGCCTTGGACCAAAACTAATGATTCTGTACTTCTCAGCCAGACAGAACATCAGCATGTTTCAATTAAATTCAACAAACTTTTACAAAGAGCATATTATCAGCAAGGCATTGGACTCCAGGACACAAAACCAAAATGAAAACCTGTGCCAGACCTGGAAAAGCTACAGTCTGTAGGAGAAATACAAAATTTCCACAGAAATATAAATATGAGCTAGTAAGAGGTAGAAGAGGGCAAAATCAACTCTGGGGCTCCAAAAGGCCTCATGCAGTAGGTGGTTCGTGGGCTAAGCTTTGAAGGGAGCCATGGATTCTAAGAGGCCAAAATAAGAGAGTGTAAGGAAGGCGGCCTGTACAAAAGCCCAGAGACAGTAGGCAGAGTACCAAGATCAGGTTAACAGTCTAGTAGGCCAATTTGACTGAAATGTAGTGTCTGAAGGGGAGAGAACCATGACTCAGAACTCGAAGCTTCAGGTTTACACAGAGTGAATTCAGTCCTGAAGGCTTCCCACAAATCACTCTTTGGCTCATGCCCAACCTAGACTTTCCCCTGAGAACCACAAAATTTGACTTCTTTCATCCCCACCTAAGGTATCCTCAGGGAGCAACAGCCTTCATAGCTAATGCCAAGTCTCTGTGGATGTGAGTGAAAAGGTCTCTCAGCCTCTATCCAAGCACTCCCAATAATTATATATGAGGCAGCCTTTATTTCACCAAAAAATGTTTATTCATTAACCAATTTTACCCTTTGAGGGCAAAATGGAAAAGAAGATGGAACAAAGAGAGAGGAAGGGAGACTAAAATAACTACTTTAGTCTCTTCTTGTCTCTAGCATGATTGAAGTGGTCTTCCACAATAAAAATAATAATAAAGGACATGTGTGGTTTACAAAATGCTTTCTACCCATTATTCCATTTGATATCATAACAACTATGTGAGACAGGAATTACACTTATAATTATCCCCGTTTCGTAGATGGGGAAATGGAGGCATAGATTTTTAGCTAGCCAGCAGAGCCAGTACTTGAACAGGACTTTTGTCTACCAGAATGAGGATCTTCCCATTACATCACAGCTATTGCCCAAAGAACCAGTGACTTCATGTCTCAATTTAAACTCGTTTGAATCTTTCCACCCAGAACCTTAATTAGCATGTAATGGGTGGGTTTTCTTCAAGCATTTCTCCGAGATTCATCTTTCAGGTTTATCTGTCATTTGCAATTGTTGTATTCCTTCTCAATGGTAACTGTATTGTTATCTAGTTAGCACTTTGGGACTTTGCTGGGTGAAAGACAGTGTTATGGAAGTGTACAAAGGCATCAGGGGAAAATTCTAGGGGGCTTGGGCAGGCTTATTCTAAGAATTTCATCCATCCACTCCAAGCGATTTCTTCTGTTGATCTTTAGGATTACCATAGAAACAGCAGAGGCTTCCCCTGATCTGCCCTGGAATATCATCCCCTCTTGGTGCTCAGCTATATGGTATCTGAAATGCAAAGGTTTTTCTCTGACTGGCTTAAAATGGAATACCAGAACTAAGTATGAAATAAGCCGATATAAGAATGAGAAGATTTAAGGATTAGAATCGATTCTCAAATACTCAGTGCAGGAGATTCTGCATCGTACTTTCTAACTTTCTCCACTCACACTGGAGCTATGCTGCGCATCCCTCGTTAAGAAGTGAGTGTCTTGTTTGTGTGTGTTTTTATTTTTTTTTCTAATAAGTGGGCTTTAGGATATTTGTGTTTGATCAGTGAAAACTGTTCTCATGTGAGCCAGTGAGATAACACACAGAGATAACCAGAATCTGTTGGTACTCTCTCTCCCCCTTCCTCAAAAAAATACCATGAGAACAGATTACTTTTCATTTATTTTAGGTATGTAATAAAGGGGCAGCCCCAGTCTTTGGATCATGTGCATTGTTCTCTGCCTACTGCACATCCCTCTGGAGATTTCTGGGTCTGATCCTGGAAGTGTGTGATGAGGGGCCCTGACCCTGATTTAGGCCATATTCAGGTATTCTATGACTGTTTGCTTTTTGGTTTAGTGAACAATAATGAAAAAACTCTCTCTCTCTCTCTCTCTCTCTCTCTCTCTCTCTCTCTCTCCTCCACTCTGGCAGTTTTTAAGTGAAAAGGAAGAAATATTGCAAGCCTCTGAGTGGTGGGCCCTCTCCCTGATCTGGTCACCATGGGACCTCAAACACATCATGTTTCTTCTGTATCATTTGTGTCTATTCTTCCCTTATCCCAGGGGAATAAGTATGAAAGATGGAATGACCTGTAAGCTTCAAAAGAGTCACAAGAAGCTCTGTGGTGGATGTCCATAGCAGAATCTGCTATAACCACAATATTGAGCCATATGAGCCAGTATAGATCTCAGGAGTGAACTTTTTGATCCAGTGAATCAACCTAGTAGCCAAGATACCATGCCCTGCAAGCAAAGGAGCGACCAACCTATCAGCTATGTCACACCAAGAAATCAAGAATAATGATAGCACATTAAGGTTTGCTAAGTGCTTACAAATATCTCATTTTATCTTCATAACAGCCCTGGGAGGTAAGTGGTATTATCATCCCCACTTTATTGATGAGGAAACTGAGGCAGAGTTCAAGACTTGTCCATGGTTATACAACTAGTAAGTATCTGAGGTCAGATTTGAAAGGTTTGAAGTCTTCTTGACTCCCAATGTAGCACTGTATCCCCTGTAGCACCTAGCTTCCACTAAGTTAAGTTGGTGGAAGGAATGCTTTGGAAATGACACTTTAAATTTGAATCCAATCTCCCCAAAGACTGGGGGATAGAAGAGAGAGTGTGACTCAGTTCACAGAAGTATCTTTGTATTTCAGTTCTCATTTTTATATATTTTCAGTAAATAGTCCTGTGTAAAAGCTAATTGATGTTAACTAGTTGTCAATGACATTGAAGAATATCCAAGAATTAACAGCTGTTGGAGCTGCAATCATTGGGTTATCTGATTTGGAGGAACAATCAACTGTCAATTGATATTGAGCAAGAACTGATATTGTGGAAATACTGACTATTGGTGATATTGGGGAGAAATATACTAGATTGGGATCTGAGAATGATAACATTAGGAAAAAACTATGCTCCAGCCTTTCAGGGATCCCTGAAAATCTATGGGGAGCAGGAGCTTGGCTTTGGGGACCTGACCTGCCAGGGGCAGCTTGGCAAAGTAGTTCCAGAGTCTGTGTGCTCCATATATATTTCCTGTATACTCATATATGCACATGGAATCTCAAAAAGAAAGTGAGGTCCTCAATAGAGGGGACAATTTCATTCATAGCTTTCTATCTTTAGTTTTTCTTTCTATCCTACTATGTGCCAGGCCTACTATTAATCCTGGCAAGCAGTAGGTACTTAATAAATGTGTTGATTGAGTGACTGATCATAGCTCACTTTGTGATTTTGAACTCATAGCACCTGGATTTGAATTGGCTTTGTTCTATACCAGCTCTGAGACTTTAAGCAAGTTGCTTAATATCCCAGCTGGAGAAGATAACCCCTGTCTCTTTATATCTCTAAACCTTATGATCCTACAAAGTATTTTCCTAACAACTACCCTTGAAGTTACAAGATTTATTAGGCCCATTTTCCAAAAGAGGAAAATGAGGCACTAGGAGATGAATGTCATTACCCAAGGTCACAAACGCAAACTCAAGTCTTCTAACTCGAAGCCCAGGGGTCCCTCCATTGCCCCACTTTGCCTCTTGCTGCAGTTGATGGAGCAAAGAAATTCCAAAATGAAGAAGTAGAATGAACCCACAGCCCAAAGGTTAGCCAAGTCAAATCGAATTTGAATAACATGACCATGACCTTGTAAGCTGATGAAAGCCCTTGCTGCTCTATTTCCTGGAGCAAAAACTGCATAACGAAACTGGAGAAACATGACTCACCAATCCATCTCCTTAGAAGCCAGTCACACGAATGTAATCATGGCTTTGTCTGGCATCAGCTCTCCCCTCACCCTCCTCATCTGCCCTGAATAGAAGACGCTGATGCTTCTTCCTTAGGTACACAGGGTGTAGGGGGAGGGGAGGCGGAAGGGTCATGTCATTACCAGCGGCAATAGGAATCAGACAAAGGGAAAGGGAACAAACAGCTTTGGAGAGCCTGACGAGGGTAGGAGCTGGGGCCTCACATCCAGGGGGCAACAGGGAGATTGCTGGCCCAGTCAGGACTAGATTGCTGGATGGTACTGAAATGTAACATTCAGGTGAAGGAAATAATAGTGGCTCTCACAATACAGCTCTTTAAGGTTTACAAATCACTTTCCTCAACACAACCCTATAAGGTAGACAGTGTAAGCATTATCACCCCTTCCCCCTTTAAATATATTGAAACTGAGGTTCGTGGAATTGGATTGTCTTGGATTTACTAGAGAGCTAGTAAATAGCAAAATCAGGATTCCAACTCAGGCCTCCTGACTCCAAACCCAGGGCTCTTTCTACTATGCCACAAATCAACTCAGCTTGTCTTTGTTGCTTCTAACCACAGAAGGTGCTTTAGGGTACAGCAAGTAATCCTCAGATGTGTTTATAGGATTTAAATGGAATCAAGTCTAATTGTTTTAGGTTATTAGGCATTTCTTTTCTTTTAGACATCTCTCTGTTTTTAGATTTGCTGAGTTTTCACCAGAAACCTGTCGTCTTGCGATGTTAGCAAAAGGATTCTTGTTCAGATATGGAGGAGCCTAAAGGACCTCACTTTGAGGGTCTATGACTCTGGAGAGGCCTGCCTCACCAAGGCTCCCTGAAGGGGCTATCATGAGCATTCCTATACCGTTCTATACAAACCTACTCTATCCCGTCTTACATAGCCCTAAGGGCTTTCCAAGGGTTTCCCTCTTATCTCAAGAATCTCATGTAAGCTCCTTGAGGGCAAGGCCTGTATTTTACCTCCTTTTGAATCCCCAGCACTTATTAGATATTTAATAAATGTTTATTGATTGATCAACCCACTGGGTTTCACTTTTCTCTTCTGTAAAATTATATAGTTACTATATGATCCTTAGAGTCCTTTCCAGCTGTTACATGCCATGAATTAATGAAAAGTATGAATTAGTCATTTTAATGTAAATTTTACTTCAATAACTAAAACTGGGTTGATGAAGTATTGATTGGTAGGGATATATTTTGGGAAGAGATTAAAATTATTTGTAACTAGCATATCAATGGGGCAGCTAGGTGGCACAGTGGATGGAACACTGGGCCTGGAGTTAGGAAGACCTGAGTTCAAATCTGGTCTCAGATACTTACTAGCTGTGTGACCCTGGGCAAGTCATTTAACCCTGTTTGCCTCAGTTCCTCATCTGTAAAATGAGCTGGAGGAGGAAATGGCAAACCACTCCAGTATCTCAGCCAAGAAAGCCCCAAATGGGGTCATAGAGAGTTGTAAACAACTGAATAAACAAGTATAGCAATTGTTCATGTGCAATGAATATTATATATGAATAGGGTCTAAACTTATGATTTCATTTAAGGAAACTCCCTTAAATGATACATATTGGTGTCTTCTCATCTACTTACAATCTTAGAGAGCTGTCTAGAGTACTTAGAAGTAAAGAGACTTGCCCAGGGTCAAATAACCGTTGCGTGTCAGAGACATGACTCAAACCCAAGTCTTTCCAACTGATTCTTTATGTACTAATCCAACTAGGTGGATAGAGTACCAGGCCTGGAGTCAGAAGCCTCCTCTTCCTGAGTTCAAATCCAGACTCAGATACTTACTTAGCCATGTGACCTTGGGCAAGTCACTTTCCCTGTTTGCCTCAGTTTCCTCATCTGTAAAGTGAGCTGGAGAAATGAGCTAAGAAAATCTCAAATGGTTCACAAAGAGTCAGACACAACTGAAACAATTGAACAACAATAAAAATCCACATATCCTCTCCAAAAAATTACATATTGTAAAGCAATATGGTGTTAGATTGTCTAGGAAATATATTTTGGGGGATACGGTATTTTCTACAGAGATTTATAGTGCTCAGACATCTTCTGGTTTGCTACCGTACCATCATGGCCTTTACTGAACTGATTTATTGATGCAAAACAGGAAGTGCAGAGATTAAAAAAGAAGAGAGAAGAAAGAAAGAGGTACTGTCAGGTACTGTAATACATCTGTACTTGACCCATGCTGTTTATGTTAAATTTTTTATATCCTAGTGGCACTGGGTAAATTTAGCCTTCAGGTCATTTGAGCAGGGTCCCTTTACAGGACCCTGCAAGAATAGACAAATGAATGAGCCTGACTGATACAGAGTTTCTAGGACCCATGAACCAGGGGTCCATGGAATCCAGGACCCTGTTATACAATTCACCCATGCTACTGTGAACAAAAGAATCACAGAAAGCTTCTACAATGCTCTCTGACTGAAATGTGAACAACCTGTTGTGAATTAACTGCTCCCTAGTTCCTGGAAGATGGGGGAATTTATTTTAAGACACTGAACTTCTGTGTTGTCTTTCATTCACACTTGAGGACTCTGAAGAGACTGAAAAATGGATTCCAACATAAAAGGAGACATTGAGCAGGGAAGTCATTGGACTCTGCATCCCATGATACATGTGTCTAAGCTTCTTGATTTTTACCATACTTTTGTATAAGTAATTTAATTAAACCACCTAACTATTAACTTAAACCTGTGGTGATTTGCACTGGTCAATGAGAGTAGAGCCTTAGAATAATAGGTCTGGGCCTATAATTCATAGTGGATTTGCTGGGGACAACTGATTACACAGAGACATAGTGCTCAGTCAATCAGTCAACAGAAATTTGTTATGTGTTTGCTATGTGTTAGGCATTGTACTAAACTCTCAGAGTGCTAATATAGAAGGAAAGAAAGATACTTTCTGCCCTTCTAATGAGAGAAGATAACACACAAAAAGGAAGCTGAAAATGAATGGAAAGGAGCATCCAATTAGAGAAAACGGTAGACAAAGTCCAGAATTCAGCCTGGAGAGGAATGAAGACATGGATGACTTGGGAACCTTTATTAAATGGACATTCTGGGTGGAGCCATCCAATAAGAGGGAGGGACTGCAACAATGGGAAGATACTTTCAGAGCTAGAGGGAGCTTCCAGGGTGAAGAGGTTTCTGAGGCTTTGTAGAAATAATCAGGGTACACCCTGAAGAATAAAGAAGGCATCCCCAGTGCTAGGGAGGGGATACTTCCAACTTTCCGGTGCCTTGATCAGATTACATTTGTAGTGCTGTATTGTACCAGGTACAACATTTTAGGATGGACAATGAAGAGGTAAAGAGTATCCAGAGGAGATCAACTAAGATGGCCTTAAGACCATGCCAGTGAGGATTGGTTGAAGGGACTGGACATGTTCTACCTGAAGCCAGAAGACTTAGCAGAGAGAAATGATAGCTGTCTTCAAATTTTGAAGGAATGGCATATAGAAGAAGGAATACAGTTGTTCTGCTTGGCCACAGAGGGAAGAACTACAAGGAATGGGTACATGGTGTATTTAGGTTAGATTTAAGGAAAAGCATCCTAACAGCTAAAGTTATCCCAAATGTTCTGGCTGCCTCAAGAGGTTATGGGATTTCTCTCACTGGAGGTTTGCAAACAAAGTCTGGATGACCACTCTTCCCATGTGTTGTAGAAGAGATTTTCATTCAGGCATAAGGAGATGAGACACTTTCCAAGAACTTTCTACTCTGAAATTTTCTGATTCTATAAAATGGATGATTGTAAACTCCTTTCATGTATGTTAAAAAGTTTGTCCTTGTAAGCAATTACATTTCCCATAAAAATTATTATTATCATTATTATTATTATTGTATTATCTATGAAGAGAGAATTTTCTAAGCAAAGGTAAACCAGTTCAACTCCTCTCCAAAATGCTACATATTTCAAATTAGTGGAATGCTGACTAATGAGGTCATATTATATTGCTTTCCTTCATTTCAAAAGATAATGGCATAATTCTATACAAATAAATTTCTGCCATTCTCAGGTAATAGATTTTAAAGATTTCAGAGATTCAGGCCAAATTCTCAAGAAGCAAGAAAAAAAATTTAAAGGTAGAAAAAAATAAAATAAGACTGCAGTTTTTTGAGATGAAAAAACTTTTTTATTAAAATATCTGCATTCAAATACAATACTAGTTGTCAATAGTTTAAGAGGAAATAAAATTCAGAGTAAGATTTGAAGGAATATGAACAAAACTTCTCCTACTACCTTTAAAAAAATTAATGCCAAGTAAAAATATTTTTTTAAATTAATCTTCCTCACTAGCTCCCAAACTTAAGCAAATTTAAACAAACGACCACCCCCAACATATCTACATAGTTGGGCAAAACAAATTCACACATTAGGTGCATCCAAAAATGTTTATCTCATTTTGAATTTCAAATTTATCACATCTCTATCGGGAGGTAAATGGCTTGTTTCATCTTCATTCTTTTAGATTCATGGTTTATCAGAGTTCTAAATTCTTTCGAAGTTGTGTTCTCTATAATGTAGTTATCAATGTATAAACTGTTCTCCAAGTTCTGCTCACATTGCTCCACATCCGTTCATAAAGGTCTTCCTAGTTTCCTCTGGAGAGGAAAGATTGCCACTTAAAGGGATAAGTGCCAGGGAATTTGGAGATCAGTAATTAGTAGTTTTCAGTAAAAGGCCCTAGATGATGCAGCGGGTAGAGTGCCAGGTGAGGAGGAAATTCAAATCTGGCCTCAGACATTTTTACTAGCTATGTGACTATGTGTGAGTCTCTTAACCCTGTTTGCCTCAGTTTCCTCATCTATAAAATGAGGTAGAGAAGGAAATGGCAAACTGTTCCAGTATCTTTGCCAAGAAAATCTCCAGTGGGGTCACAAAGAGTCAGACACGACTGAAAAACAACTTGGATGGGGAAAAAATACATCTTTATTTTCATTAACCTCTAATTGAAATCTGGCATTTCCTTCAATTATGAATGTAAGTTTAAAAAATATTATTCTGAGAAAGAGTCCATAGGCTTCATTAAACCACCCAAGAGGTCCATGTTGCAAAAAAAGACCATAACTTCCATTTTGCAGGTGTATAGTGGCAACTCAGTGGTACAATGGATTGAGCATTGCATCTGAAGTCAGGAAACCTGGGTTTCAATCCAGCCTCAGCATTTACTGGGTGACCTTGGGCCTGTGGGACTTATGGGCCTCAGATGCCTCTTCTATAAAATGAGGATAATAATAGCACCTACCTCTCAGGGTAGTTGTGAGAATTAAATGAGATGTTGGTAAAGCCCTTTGCAAACCTCAAAGTGCTACATAAATGCTAGTTATTCTAGTCTATCTTCTTGAGAAGGACCTATAGACCTCCATCTGCCACAAGCAAGCAGGCTTTTGTGATAACTTTTTAACCATAGACCACACACACAAAGCCAGGAAACTTCATGAAAATTCAAGACTATTGAATCTCCTCAGAATGAGAAATGTCAGGGATGTATCTGAGAAGTCTCAGAAGGAGCCCCTCCTCTGTCCCTCTGCTCCAGAAAAAGTCTGAATTCCCTAGATTGGGTATGAATCCCCTTTGCTCCATTGTTCTGGCTGTGACTCAAGACCATGGGTAAGTCATACACCTGAACTATACCTTTGGGTTTACCCTTGAAAAGAATGAGAGAGAGAGACAGAGAGAGACAGAGAGACAGAGAGAGAGAGAGAGAGAGAGAGAGAGAGAGAGAGAGAGACAGAAAGAGACAGAGAGAGAGAGACAGAGAGAGAGAGAGACAGAGAGAGACAGAGGGAGACAGAGACAGAGAGACACAGAGATAGAAACAGAGAGAGACATAGAGAGAGAGACAGAGACAGAGACAGAGACAGAGAGAGAAAGAGAGAGAGAGAGAGAGAGAGAGAGAGAGAGAGAGAGAGAGAGAGAGAGAGATGTGTGCATGCGCACGTTTCTCAGAGTAGGGGGGTAGGAGGCAGAGGGGGCTACATAGAGACTTGAATCCACTGCATTAAAGGAATACCTGAGCAATCACCTAGCAGCACCTGCCCAGAATCACTCAGCCCTACAGGAGATTGGGTGCAAGGGAGAACAAGCAATTCCCCTTAATAAAAGGATTTGTTCTGTAAAACTTGGCCTTAGTCAAAAGGCCGCACCCAAGGACCTAGAAGGCCACATGTGGCCTCGAGGCCATAGGTTCCTCACTCCTGGTTTTAAGCCTTGGAACCAGCATTCCAGATTGGCTATGGTAGCTAACTGGCCCTGCAGGGAAGTCCTGAGAAGCCAGGGTGCCTGGGACTCAAGTCCATGGGTGGTTTTGTACTTGAAACTAAGACTCTGCTAGAACTGAGCTGAACTATGAACCTAATCCCTTTTTCTCCCCAGAGAATGAAATGGTATGGGGTTGGGAATAGTGGTTCAATGGAACTGGGATATAGGAGAGCCATTTCTTATACCATCAGTGAAGGAGGCAGTAGTCATTGGGAAAAAAACATAGATGTCTCCAACCCCCTTAAAAGTACTAGAGAACCCTGGGAGAGGGTTGAAATAGAACATATTTGACTTTCAGGCAGTGGGGGGGCCAAGGTGACCAAATATTTCATACACAACAGGGAACAAGGATAGAGAAGCAATGTAGACCCAGTGTAATGCAGTCATTATGAGTTCCATGGACTCTTTAGCTTCCAAGGTGTAGGGATATTGTTGCTTCCCTCCACAACAGCCCTGAAGTCTTTCTCCTTGCAGGGAAGAGGGTGTCACTCTTAAGTCTGAAAGATTGGAGAAGGTAAAGGACCCCAAGACAGGGAAGGGGGCTTGTGTTGGCTCAGATATTGAGCCAATAATTATTGTTGAGAAGCCTGCAAGATTGTCCCTTGTCAGTTTGGACCCAGAACTTCAATAACTGGCAATGGCTTCTATGTGCATTTATAGACTACAAAAAAAGTATTCACTTTGGTGGCAGTAATAGCATTACTGAATACTATACCATATTGGGGTGTAGATTCAGGAAATGTTGACATCATGGTGGAAACAAATGCTTCACAAAGGACTGAAATCATGCTGTTCCCATAACCACAGAAGATCAACATCTGCATAGGAACTCAGCATTAGTATAATCTTTATTTGACTCATACATGCTATAGGATTTGCAAAGCACTTTTCATAATTATCATTTTATTCTCACAACTACTTTGTAAGATAGGTGCCATTATTATCCCAATTTTATAGACTTGAGACTGATAAAAAGGAGAGTATATTGGGGAAGGTAGTGATCAGAAGTAAAACACTTATAAGAAGGGAAAGGGGGGTAAGAGAAAGAGGGGAATAAGCAAGCAAACATAGCATGGAGAGAAATACACAGAGTGTGAGTCAGATGAACTTACCCATAAAACAGAAGGGGATAGCAAAATGTATTAAAAACAAGAATCCTACAATATGTTTTTGAGAAGAAACACATTTGAAGCAGAGAGATACACACAGGGTAAAGGTAAGGGACTGGAGCAGAATCTATTATGCTTCAGTTGAAGCAAAGAAAGCAGGGGTAGCAATCATCATCTTAGACAAAGCAAAAGCAAAAATAGATTTGATCAAAAGAGATAAAAAAAGGAAACTATATCTTGCTGAAAGGTACCATAGACAATGAAGTCATATCAATATGAAACATATATGCACCAAATGGTAGAGAATCTAAATTTTTGAAGAAGTTGAATGAGGAAGAAATAGATAATGAAACTATACTACTGGGGGACCTCAACTCTTTCCCTCTCAAAGCTAGATAAATCTAACTGAAAAGTAAACAAAAAAGAAGTTAAGGAGGTAAATAAAATTCTGGAAAAGTTAGATACACTAGATATCTGGAGAATGTTGAATGGGAATAGAAAGGAATAGACTTTTTTTCTCAGCAGTACATGGCACCTACACAAAAACTGATCATTTATTAGGTCATAAAAACCTCACAATAAAATGCCAAAAAGCAGAAATAGTAAATGCATCCTTTTCAGATCATACTGCAATAAAAATTACATTCAATAATGGACAATGAAAAGAGAGATTAAAAAATTAATTGGAAATTAAATAATCTAATCCTAAAAATACAAGAGGGTC
The DNA here is from genome assembly GCF_900497805.2 of Vombatus ursinus. NCBI lineage: Eukaryota > Metazoa > Chordata > Mammalia > Diprotodontia > Vombatidae > Vombatus > Vombatus ursinus. The sequence goes on along the minus strand of NW_020954590.1, from coordinate 6,813,492 downwards.
AAAGAACAAATCATAGAAACAATTGATAATTTCATTAAAGGAAATCACAATGAGACAACATACCAAAATTTATGAGATGCAGCCAAATTGGCACTTAGGGGAAAATTTATATCTCTAATTGTATACATCAATAAAATAGAGAAATAACAGATCAATAAATTGGGCATGATACTAAAAAAAAACTAGAAAAAAGAACAAATTTAAAATCCCCAATTAAACACTCAACTGGAAATCCTGAAAATCAAAGGAGAGATTAATAAAATTGAAAGTGAGAAAACCAAAAAAACTAATAAATAAAACTAGAAACTGGTTTTATGAAAAAAAATAATAAAATAGATAAACCATTGGTTAATTTGATTTTAAAAGGAAAGAAGAAAAACAAATTACTAGTATCAAAAATAAAAGGGGTGAATTCATCACCAATGAAGAGGAAGTTGAGACAATTGTTAGGAGCTATTTTGCCCAATTATATGCTGATGCAATTGACAATCTAAATGAAATTAATATCTACAAAATATAAATTACCCAGATTAACAAAAGAAGAAATAAAATACTTAAATAACCTAATCTCAGAAAAAGAAATTGAACAAGCTATCAATGAACTTTCTAAGAAAAAATTCCCAGGACCAGATGGATTCAAAAGCAAATTCTACCAAACATTTAAAGAACAATTAATCCTAATACTATATAAACTATTTAGAAATATAAGCAAAGAGAGAGTCCTACCAAATTCTTTTTACATCACAAAGATGGTGCTGATACCCAAAGAAGAGCTAAAACAAAAAAAAAAGAAATGAAAAGAAAAGAAAATTTGCCAATTTCCCTGATGAATATTGATGCAAAAATTTTAAATAAAATACCAACAAAGAGATTACAGAAAGAAATTGTGAGGATCACACACTATGACCAGGCAGGATTTGTACCAGAAATACAGGGTGGTTCAATATTAGGAAAACTATCAGTATTATTGACCATAACAATAGCAAAACCAACAGAAATTGTATGATTATCTCAATAGATGCAGGAAAAACCTTTGACAAAATACAGCACCCATTCCTATTAAAAACACTAGAGAACATAGGAATAAATGGAGCTTGCCTTAAATTGATAAGCAATATTGATCTAAAACCATCAGCAAGCATTCTCTGTAATGGGGATAAGTGAGAAGCCTTCTCAATACAATCAGGAGTGAAGCAAGGATGCCCATTGTCACTTCTATTATGTAATGTTGTACTAGAAATGTTAGCTCTAGCAATAAGAGAAGAAAAAGAAATTACAGGAATTAGAACAGGCAATGAGGAAACAAAACTATCACTCTTTGCAGATGATACAATGTTATACTCAGAAAATCCTACAGAATCAACTAAAAAATGACTTGATATTACTAACAACTTTAGCAAAGTTACAGGATACAAAATAAACCCAAATAAATCATCAATATTTCTATATGTTACCAACAAATTCCAGCAGCAAGAGTTAGATAGAGAAATTTTATTTAAAATAACTCTAGACAATATAAAATACTTGGGAGTCTACTTGCCAAGACAAACCCAGGAATTATGTGAATACAACTATAAAACACTTTTCACACAAATAAAGTAAGATTTAACAACTGGGAAAAATAATTGCTCACAGGTAGGCCAAGCCAATATAACAAAAATGATAATTCTAGCTAAATTAATCTATTTATTCAGTGACATAACAATCAAACTACTAAAATTATTTTATAGAGCTAGAAAAAATAATAACAAAACTCATCTGGAAGAACAAGAGCTCGAGGATATCAAGGGAATTAACAAAAAAAACAATGTGAAAGAAGATGGTCTAGCCATACCCAATCTCAAACTGTATTATAAAGTGGTAATTATCAAAACAATCTCATACTGGCTAAGAAATAGAGTGGTGGATCAGTGGAATAGATTAGGTACAAATTACATCATAATAAATGACCATAGTAATCTGGTATATGATAAACCCAAAGATCCAAGCTTTTGGAACAAAAACTCATTTGAGAAAAATTGCTAGGAAAACTGAAAAAACAATATGGTAAAAACCAGGTATAGACCAACATTTCACATCATATATCAAGATAAGGTCAAAATGGGTGCATGATGTACACATAAAGGGTGTTGCCATAAGCAAATTAAGAAAGCATGGAATAGTTTATCTGTCAGATTTATGGATACGGGAACAATTTAGGACCAGAGAAGATATAGAGAGCATTATAAAATGTAAAATAGATTATTTTGATTAGATAAAATTAAAAAGTTTTTGCACAAACAAAACCAATGCAACCAAAATTATAAGGAAAGCAGAAAATGGGGGTGGTGGGGCAGAATTTGCAACATATATTCCTGATAAAGGCCTCATTTCTCAAATACATAGAGAACTGAGTCAAATTTATAAAAACACAAACCATCCCCCAATTGATAAATGGTCAAAGGATATGAACAGGCAGTTTTCAGATAAAGAAATAAAAGCTATCTATAGTCATATGAAAAAATGCTCTAAATCATTGTTGATTAGAGAAATGCACATTAAAACAACTCTGAGGTACCATATCACACCTATCAGAGTGACTAATAGGACAAAAAAAGGAAAATGTTGGGGGTTGGAGGGGATGTGGGAAAACTGTGACACTAATGCACTGTTGGCAGAATTGAGAACTAATCCATTCTGGAGAGCAGTTTGGAACTATGCCCAAAGGGCCTTAAAAGTGTGCATACCTTTTGATTCAGCAATACCACTGCTAGGTCTATATCCCAAAGACATCCAAAAAAAAGATAAAGGACCTATTTATACAAAAATATTTATAGCAGTTCTTTTTGTGTTGCTAAGAATTGGAAATCAAAGGGAAGGCCATCAATTGGGGAATGACTAAACAAGTTGTGGCATATGATTATAATGGCATATTATTATGCTATAAGAAATGACAAGCAGGATGATTTCAGAAAAACTTGAAAAGACTTATATGAACTGATACATAGTTAAGTGAACAGAACCAGGAGAACATTATACATTGTAATAGCAATATTGTTCAGTGAAGAATTGTAAAGGACTTAGTTATTCTCAGCAATACAATGATCCAAGACAATGCCAAAGGACTAATGATGAGGCATATTATCCTCCTCCAGAGAAAGAACTGATATTGATTGAATACAGACTGAAGCATGCTATTTTTCACTTTCTTTCATTTTTTTCTTTTGAGTCTTCTTATACAAAAATACTAATATGGAAATGTTTTACATAATTGCACATGTATAACCTATATCTGATTGCTTACCATCCGTCTCAGGGAGGGGGAAGGGAGAAGGAATAGATTTTGGAACTCAAAATGTTAAATAAAAATGTTTTCAAAAATTGGAAAAAAAAAGAGAGTATCTGCCCTCAAGAAGCTTACATTCTAATGGGAGAATACAATACACAAAAGGAAGCTGAAAGGGGGAAAGGAGATATCTTGAGGAGTGGAAATGATACCTAGCTGGCCTAGTCATCCTCCATAAATGGAGGTTCTGATTAAAGCCATTCAGTCAGAAGGAGAGGCCATAAGGATAGATGGCACTTCCCATGTGTGAATTCCAGGGCTGGAGTGAGATTACAGGATGACAAAATATCTGGAGCACAGGATAAAAGGTCCAGTATGCAGTTGGAGAAAATGGGCTCCATTGACAGGTTCCAGAAATTCTGGGAGTTATGGAAAGGAACAAGAGCCGCTCTCTATTGGAATGGTTGTACTACAGCAGCAATTCGAGAAGCCGATAGGAGAAAATAAGTTGCCATCAGAGAGAAAGTCCCGGGAAAGATCTTGTTTAGTGTGTGGACTATATTCAGTGGAGGTAAATGGCTAATCAACAGCCTTCAAAGAAAGGGAATCCCAATGACACTGCATTGTACTAGCCATGACAAGTTAGCATATTCTAATCATGCTATGATTCTTTATTGCTGAGCGTTCCTTTTTCCGTGTGGGAACAAACTACTTGTTTCAGACCTGAAAAAAAGTTTCCATGACAGGCGTGAAATGTGTTATTAGGACAGTAATATGTAGGCAGTATAATGACTGCAGAACATGGATTCCAGCCCTGCCATCACATGGTATGGTACTCTTTTCTGCCCTCCACTCCTGTTGATACTGGTTGGGTCTCCCTGGATTTCTCAGCCCAAAAGAAAGGTTTTACTGACTTTCTAAGAACAATCCCCTCCCTCAGGGATATGGGACTACATAAGGCCACAGTTTAGCCAGTGCCTCTTTCATGTAACTGGGCCCTACCAACTCTAGGAGTATGGAGTTCCCTCCAACTCTCACTGACATGACTGTGAGAAATTCTGTTTCCAAAAGTTCGTTCCTGATTCACCTGAGCAGCTTAAACTAGGTGATTAATACAAAGGTTCATAGATCTAAAAATCTATGGTTAGATCCAAGATTACCTAATCCAATTACCCCATTTTATAGATGAGGCAACTGAGGCCCAGAGGATGGAAGGGACTTGTTAAAGTAATACAAGGAGTAAGTGGCAGAACTGAGATTCGAACTTAGGTCCTAAGATCTAAAGACAGCTAGGTGGTGAAGTGGATAGAGTGCCAGGCCTAAAGTCAGAAAAACTCATCTTCCTGAGTTCAAATCCAGCCTCAGACATTTACTAGCTGTGTGATCCTGGGTAAGTCACTTAACCCTGTTTACTTCAGTTTCTTCATCTATAAAATGAGCTGGAGAAGGAAATAGCAAACCACTCCAGTATCTTTGCCAAGAAAACCCCAGATGGGATCATGAAGAGTCAGACACAACTGAAAATGACTGAACAGCAGCACTCTTTCCACAGAACTTTTCTGCTTTCAACTCTAAATCTCTGACCCCATGATTTGCTAATTGAGGCATCACTATATTTGACAGTACATATAAATGTTAGAAGGTGTCTAATGTCTGGAAATTTGCAACACTACAAACGAAATGATGAAGCTGCTCTGAGAAGAACTCCATTACTGAGGGGGTTCCCTTTGCTATGCCCTTGCTTCTCTTTGTTCCCTATTTCTAGACAGTAATGAATGACATCCCTCAGCCTAATGAAAACCGGTGACCTGAGCAGAGCTTCTTTTTCTCTCTAAGCTCATTACCTGACCAGCTCATACCTTCCCTGGATACACTTGGGGAGGAGAGAAAGTAATTAAATGCTTTGCTTAAATGGCTTTTTTTTTTTTTGGTCCAGGAGATATTGTGACCTTCCTTGACCCCCTTCCAGAAACTGCCATTCTGCAGGCCACATGCATGTGTCAATGGATAAGGGAAGAAAACCAATAATAAAACAAGTCAATAGGAGTAAAACCAAAAGACAGCAAATGCTGACCCCTCCAGAAGATAATCTCTAAAGTGGATAATCTGCTGGCTTATAATGGGGAGCTATTAAAGTGTTCTGAGGACCAGTGCTGGGGTCTGTGTTAACCATGTTGCCCCTGTGTGTGATGCAGATTTGACATGCATGCTCCATGTGTGCTCATATCCTAACAAGATGGGTTCAAACATATGGATATTAGAAATGGCTCTCCCAAGGATTACCTCACTGCTTTTTTTTTTTGGTGATTCCCTGCTGTTAGATTGACTGACTGTGTCCACCTCTAATCACTGGTGATTTTGAGGGTCCTGCTACAACCTAGAACAATTACTTCTCCTTCCAGCATTCATTACGTGTGAGGGAGCTGACATCACCACAGATAGCCCCTATCATCTTGGGGGGGAATACAAAAATGGGGCATCTCTCTCAGGTGCCACCAATGCAGAGAGTAGAGAAATCAATAATTACTTCATGTAAACAGTCAGGATAAACATTCCCAAAGAAATCAGTACCTTGGGCCAAAAAGGTGGTAATAAAAGAGAAGACAAGAAACCATCAAGAGCAGAATAGTCCTTTCAAGATCTGAAATCATAACTCAGCTCACAAAGAGTTAAGTCCAGCATGAGCTAAATGCACCTAGTGATAGGTTTAAGGCAAATTATGCATTATTGTGTTAAGATAATAGCATCCTTCCTGCAACAGAAAGACCCTTAGAAATTAGTACCATTAGTGCCCACACAATGTTTTATTATTTTTTGGCAGGGTCTGATCTGTGAATTTTATTAGTGTAAGGAACTTCCAGTGTTGACTACCTCCCCTGATGCAGATGGGCAGCTGGTCTGGAACTGACAATCTCGGAGTATTGCTGCAGTCGCTTAGAGGTTAAATAACTTGCTCAAGGCTGCATAGTCAGTATATGTCAGAGGTAAAACTTGAATATATGTCTTCCTGACTCCAAGGTTGGCTCTCTATTCACTATGTTACACTGACTTTCATGCCCATGCAGTGTTACCTGCCATGCATTTGGTAGGTTTTTTTTTCCTCAGAAAATAATATAGTGTTACTATTGTTAAAATTTATAATGTCACATTATGTATGAGGAGAATTACAGTTGCAAGGGTACTTTTTTTACTCAGTTCTATCTACAGTGACTCTATTTTCCAAATCAAAAAGTGGGAGATATGATCCGACCAAAAAAAAAAGAATCTTTTTGCAAAGCTTCATTTGAATTACACCCCTTTCAAAAAAATTTTAAAAATAAATACAATTAAATAAAATATACCCCTTTCTTGAAATAGGGATTATTCCAGAAAGTCAGGTACATATGATTGCCATAAATGTGTCACTGAAAAAAAAAAGATCATGGCATATAGTCCCAAACCTAGAAACATCCAGACCTCATTGAGAAAATATTTATTTAATAAAAAAAATCTAAAATTATTTTTTAAATTGTTCCTACTGCTATTAGTAGTTATATGAACTGAAGAACTCACTCATTTTAATCATATATCATTTTCACCTCTAACCACATGAAATATTTCACTGGAAGTTATTTTTTAAAATCAAAAATATATGCCCATTTAAAAACCTATTGGCCACCATTTTGCATCAAGATGGTGGGAAATAGCACAATGTCAGCATAGGTGATAGATCAATATGCTTTAGCCATGTGCCAAATTTGGTCAAAATTAGTGAGTGCCTTTTAAAGTTATCATGAAATAAGTGAACAGAGAAAGCTTTCCTACTGAACTAAATATTTTAACTATCAATGTCTGAGCTAACTACTGGGAATAAGTCAGTAAAAGTATGGTAAAAGTGGTGAGCTTGGAGAATATGGGTAAAAGAGATGAGCTTGGAGAATATGTCTGAAAGAACAAAAGATGGATGATGCACTGGCCTAGAACCCCGATGGGGGTTAGCCTCCCTCTAAGTACTTTGTCTTTCAATGTGAATGGGATTTGAGGCCAAAATTGGTGTTACATAAGAATATACAGAATAAATACAAATAATTACAAGGTAGTTATGGATAGAGAGTTCTAGCAGTTGGGGGAATCAGGAAAGATTTCATGTAGAATGTGGAGCTTGAGTTGAGCCTTGAAGAAAGAAAGAAAAAGAAAGAAAGAAAGAAAGAAAGAAAGAAAGAAAGAAAGAAAGAAAGAAAGAAAGAAAGAAAGAAAGAAAGAAAGAAAGAAAGAAAGAAAGAAGAGGAGGATGAAAGGAGAGAAGAAAGAAGAGGAGGAGAAAGGAGAAGAAGGAGGAAGAACAGAAATAACAGAAGCATTTATATTGTATTTTAAGATTTGCAAAGCACTTTACATATGTTATCTTATTTGATCTATGAAATTCTATGAGATGGAGGTAAGAGGGGAGTGCTTTCTTGGCTTGGGGGACAGTCGTACAAGAGATGTAGAGACAGCCATACAATACGATCTGTCTGGATTGTAGCATGCAGGAAAGAAAGAAATGTGTAATAAGATTGAAGTAGGTTGTGAAGGTTACTAAAAGCTAAACAGAGACTTTTATATGTTATTCTAGAGCAGGGGTGGCCTTGAGGCCATGTGTGGCCTTCTGAGTTTTTGGGTGAGGCCTTTTGACTGAGTCCAAGTTTTACAGAACAAATCCTTTTATTTAAGGGGATTGGTTCTTTGAAGTTTGGATTCAGTCAAAGGGCCTAATTTGAGGACCTAGAGGGCCACATGTGGCCTGGAGGCTGCAGGTTTCCCATCCCTGTCCTAAAGGCAATAGGATAATAGGATGTGCCACTGCAGTGTATTGAGTAGGGGAGGACACGGTCAGATTTGCACTTAAGGAAAATCATTTTGGTAACTAAATTAGCATGGACTGAAGAAGGAAGAGATTTGAGGTACAAAAAACAATTAAAAGGACATCATAATAATCTGTGTGAGAAGTGATGATGATTTTGTTACTAAACTAAGATGATGATTTTGTTAATAGTAAGAACTGTGTACCTCTTGTCCAAGGCTCATTGTAGCTAAGATCAGAAAGTCTATTCACTCATAATGAACACCAGATGATATTTTTTAAACCTTTTCACTACAGAAATTAATTAAACCATCTACTAAAATTTGGAGGGGTTTGTGGTTCACAATGGCAGAAAGAGAAGCTAAGATTTTTGTTTGTTTTTAAGATATAAAACCTAATAAGAGAGAGGAGGACCTATATGTGCAGAAATATTTATAGCAGCTCTTTTTGTGGTGGACAAGAATTGGAAATTGAGGGAATGCCCATCAATTGGGGAATGGCTGAAAAAGTTGTGGTATATGAATGTAATGGAATACTATTGTTCAATAAGAAATGACAGGCAGTCAGATTTCAGAAAAACCTGGAAAGATTTACATGAACTGGTGCAAAGTGAAGTGAGCAGAACCAGAAGAACATTGGATAGAGTAACAGCAATATTGTACAACAATTTACTATGAATGACTTAACTATCCCCAGCAATACAATGGTCTAAAAAGATTCCAAAGGACTCATGATTAAAAATGCTATCCACCTTTAGAGAAGAGAACTAATGGAGTATGAATGCATATCAAAGCATACTTTTTCACTTTATTTTTTCATGTTTTTTTTTCTTTTTGGTCTGTTTCTTCTTTCAGACCATGGCTAACATGAAAATATGTTTTGCATGATTGCACACATATAATCTATGTCAAACTGCTTACTATCTTAGGGAAGGGGGAGGGAAAAATTTGGAGCTCAAATTTAAAAAAAAAATGTTAAAAACTACCTTTACATGTAATTGGGGAAAAATAAAATACTCAGATAAAAATAATTTTTAAAAGATCTAAAAACTAAATCATCCACACTACAAGTCTCAGAAATACTTGACCAGTTCAATTATAAAACTAGTATTCACATATCATTCTTGATCTCTAAAGTTGCTTTTAGCTCTAAAAAAAAGTCTGTGACTTGCCTTTTCCTTTCCCTAATATACTTATTATATACTTATTTCTTGTCACAAGATGTTACAAACTAGTCTAGCTATTGATTGCATTTCAGCAAATATCCACAGACGTTACCTACTGGGAACTGGTAAAAAGAGTAAATGATTCTAAATTGCAGGCAGCAGGTATGGCATCACCCAAGTGGTTCTGAGGTTGACATTTTTTCTTGAAACATATCCTGGAGGAGTCTTGCTCCAAAAGGTAAGGAGAAGGATCTCTCACAAGTAAGATGGGGTCCAAACATCAAGAAATAGAATCCTTAATGAATGGCAGCAGGGTGTTCTGGCTCAGGTCCTGAGATTCAATTTAGGAGCCAGACCATATTACCTTCTCTGGCCCTGGGTTCCAAGTTCCTCTTCTGCAAAAGGACAAGATGATCTCTGAAATTTGTTTCAACTCTAATATACTTTGAGTGTCTGTATCAGAGTATGATGAGTGAGAATAGAATGAGAAAATCAATCTCTTCCCTACTAAAAGCAGTGAACATTAATGTTGGCTAGAATCATACAGGGGAGTTAATGTAATACTTCCTGTCTTCTCTTGACCTCCTTTTATCATTATATGCTACAAAGTTAGAGACTGAGAAAGGGAATTTCAGAAATTCTTCTTACACTAGGGTAGATAAAGATCAGGTTGGGGAAGGGGGAAAATTTAAGAATGAGGGGACTACAATCTTGGTGCCCTGGTCAGAGGTAACCTAGGCCTGTAGAGAAAAATGTAAGTATCATGAGTTCACAGACCCTTTTGGCAGTTTGGTTAAAAAAAATTAGGCTCCTCAGAATAATGCTTTGACATGCATAAATATAATACATAGGATTATCAAAGAAATCAATTATGTTGAAATATAGTTATCAAAATATATTTTTAAAAAAAAAAAGTTTGTGGCCCCCAGGTTAAAAACCTCCACTGTAGAAAGAGCACTAAGATTCCACAAAGGTCTACCACCCCCAATAAAAAAAAATGCCAATTATATACTGCTTTAAAGTTTATAAAATACTTTACAGACATTATCTCTTTCAAACCTTACCACAATCCTGTGGGGGAGGTACTGCAGTTTGAGTGTGTGGTTTCTCATGACCACACAACTTATAAGCATCAGAGGCAGGATATGAACCCAGATCTTAGCTACTAGGCTATCTACTCTACCATGCTCTCTCAAGAAAGGCCTACCAAATAAAGTTTCTTTTCTTTCAAAAACCAACCCAGTTTTAGGAAAGTCAAGAAGTCAGAATCTATAGAGTGATATAGAAGTCAATTTAACCATCACCTAGTATAAGAGTTCTTTCATTTCTATTCATTTCAAGAGTTCATTTCTGTTTTATGAACCCACGGTACGCTAACACCAGGCCTACTGGCTCTTGAAAGCAGATTGTTTAATTTTCAGTGTGAGCATCTAAACCTCAGAAATCCACAAACTGAGTTACTGTTTTGTTGGTTGTCTAGACTTAAGAATGTGATGGAGAAAATGTTAAAAATGCAGATTAATCAATCAACCAATCAATCAATAAGCATTTATTAAGTTCCTACTATATACCAGGAATTGTACTAAGTGCTAGAGATACAAAAAAAAAAAGGCAAAAGATAGGCCCTGCCCTTAAGGAGCTTACAATCTACGGGAGACAACATGCAAACAAAAATATATACAAAGCAAAGATACTGGATAAATAGGAAGTAATTAACAGAGAGAAGACACTAAACTTAATCAGGGTTGAGGAAGCCTTGCAATAAAAGAAGAGATTTTAGTTGGGACTTAAAAGAAGCTAACAGAGGAGAAAGAACATTCCAGGCATGGTAGACAACCAGTGAAAATATCTGGAGCTGACAGTTGGAGTGTTTTGTTCATGAGCAACTAGGAGTCACTGGATTGAAGAGTATGTGTCAGGGAGTAAGATCCAATAACCTGGAAAGGTCAGAGGGGGCTAGGTTATGAATGACTTTGAATGCCAAATAGAGCATTTTATGTTTCATTTTGGAGGCTAAAGGGAGTTTATTGAATGGGACAGTGACAGAGTTAGATCTGCACTTTAGAAAATAACTTTAGTGGCTGAATGGAGGATGGATGGGAGTGGGGAGAGACTTGAGTCAGGCAGAGCCACCAGCCAGCTATTGCAGTAGTCCAGACAAAGGTGATAACGGCCTGCCCCAGAGTGGTGGCAGTGTCAGAAGAGAGAAAGGGGCATATTTGAGAGGTGTTTTAAAGGTGAAATCAACAGGCTTTAGCAACAGCTTGGATATAGAGGTAAGAGATAGTGAGGAGGCTAGGATGACTCCTAGGTTACAAGCCTGGGGATGGTGTTGCTCTTTACAATAATAGGGAAGGTAGGAGCACGGGAGGGTTTAGGGAGAAAAACAATGAATGCTGTTTTGGAAATACTGAATTTAAAATGTCTGCTGGACATCCAGTTCTAGATGTCTGAGAGGCAGTTGGAGATTCAAGATTGGAGGTCAACAGAGTTTCAGGCAGGATGGGTAGATTCGAGAATCCTCAGCATAAAGATGGCAATTAAATCCATGAAAGCTGATGAGATCATGAAGTGAAATAGAATAGAGGGAGAAGATAATAGTGCCAAGGACGGAACCCTGAAGGACATGGATGGTTAGAGGGCATGATCTGGAAGAGGAGCCAGGAAAGGAGAAAGAGACAGAGCAGTCAGATTAAACCTAAAGTTATGTCATGCCTTTTTTAAGAGAGCCAGCACATCCCTTCAAGGACCTCTTTCACCTGATAAGGTCTATGGACCCCCTTCCTAGAATAATGTTTTCCCAAGCATAAAATAAAATACAAGATTACAAAGAAAATTAGCTGTATTAAAATAAAGGTATATTTTTTCCCCATCCAAGTTCAAAGGCTCCCTGAAATCCCTCCATGGACTCAAGGTTATACATCTCCTGACCTGGTGAAGGCATTTGTCTTTTTCATAGCATTATGTTAGACACTAAGGAGACAGAAGCATTTGAAATAGCCCCTGCCCTCAGGTAACTTTCCATCGAGTTGAACAGACATGACTTATGCATGAAAAAAAAAAATGTGAGAGCAATGCAAGCAAGAATGTGAACTAGAATACGTGTTCAAATCCCTGGGAAAAAGTCTAGACAAAGGAGCTAAAAGTGTAAAGCTGGCATTATTGTAACAAAAAAGGGACTCACTAAAAATAGAAATCCCTTCCCAGTTTTCTATCCTTTGATCAGATTAATCTAGCATAATTAGACCATCTTCTCTATCCTAAGGGATACAGTTGGGGATGGGGTAAGGGAGGAGGGAGGAAATAATGTTGGTGATGGGAAAAAAAATCCTAACACTTTCAGATTTTCCAAGCCTATCTATCTGGAGACAAGAAGAGATTTTATGAATCTAAGAAATATTTTTCATCAGGAAAGGAATTCTGAGGACTCTTTCCTCTGTAAAATGGACCTGAGATAATGACTTTGATGTATATGATTGAGCAAAGACCCACACTTTGAAAGCTATGTCATGGGAAGTTAATAAACAACTAAAAATGCTTGATACTATTACTCATAGCAGGGGTTCCTAACCTTTTTTGGGTCATGGACTCTTTTATCAGTCTTGTGAAACTTAAAGATCATCCCTCTGAGGAATTATGTTTTTAAATGAATACAACAACATATATAGGATTGCAAAGGAGAACAAAGTTTAATGAAAATAAAGATGTAATTTTTCCCATCCAAGTTCACAGACTTCCTAACCAAAAACTCCTTGACTTGTCAGGGTATTTTTTTCTTTCCCCACCCTTCACTATTGTAGTGGATTTTTATGTTGAAAACCTGGAAACTTGGGAACTTTTTTCCCCTAGCTATGACCAATCCCATCATCATCTGCAATCCAGTATCACTAGCTTCAAATTTCCTAAAATTAGATTTATTTTCCTATGAGAAAAGTACTAAAATAAAAAAAGAAAAAATAACCATAAATGTCAATGAAGCATTTTGCATACACGAAGTGCTATGTAATCATAATTCCTTGTATTTAAACAATGGTTCACTCATTTTTTAAACAATTCATGTGTCATCATTGCTTTGCATTTATTGAATATAAGCCATGATGCAAATTGTATGCAAAACAGAGAAATAATGGCCCCACCCACTAAACTGACAAAATATGCATATAGTAAGTATTGTGATACACATTTTGCAAATAGAAAAATTGAGCTGCAGAAATAGTACATACAGTAATCTGAAGCTGTCAGAAATTAAATATAAAAAGGTCCAAAAAAGCAAAAAGGACTTTTAAAAATCTCTCTTTAGTAGTTAGGAAATTAGTAGTCTTGTTACCCAGTCACTAGTTTGCAGAATTTTATGTGACATTGGGGATAGCAACTGGACCTGTAATTTCATTGTATAGGAAATTCCTAAGAGAGAAAACTCTCTATCAATTCATTTTGATACTTTTCCAGCAATTTATAATCATAGAGAGCTGCCTAAAATCATTGAGAGATTAAGTGATTTGTCCAGGGTCAGACAACCAGTATATGTCAGAGGCAGAACCTGGATCGTACTAACAAATTGGGACCTCCAGAAAAAAAAAGCTGATCAATTCTTTCCCCTCAAAGCTTTAGGAGTACCCATGATGGGTTGGAGGTATCTTTTTCTGATACCATCAGCTCCAACCCCATTGCAGTATATTCTCTCCATTATCAATTGACAGTTACTGTTAGTATTTCTCTTATATTGTCAATAACCTCTAAAGAACAGCACCAAAGTATCATTGAGCAACTTGCTGGTGTGGTAGATAAGAGTGCTGGCCCCCGAGTCAAGAAGAATTGAGTTCAAGTCTGGCCTCAGACACTTACTATCTGTGTGACCCTATTCAAGTCACTTAACTTCTGTCTGCCTCAGTTTCCTCATCTGTATAGTGAAGACAGTAATAATACCCTATCTCCCAGGATTGTTGTGAGAGAAAAAATGAAATAATATTTGTAAAGCACATTGCAAACTTTTAAAAACCATGTAAATTCAAACTATTATTATTCAACCAATTAATATAAGTTGGATTTTACAAAGAAATGTTTACTGAGAGGATATAGAAAGAACAACGCAAATTCCAGGGACACACTTCCTTATACTTCCTCACTCATGAGGAAGAATGGGCAGGTCCTACAACTAGGTGCAGCTAGGTGGCACAATGGATAGAGTGCTGGCCTGGAGTCAGGAAGACTCATCTGACTTCAGAATAGCTGAGCAAGTCATTTAACCTTGTTTGCCTCAGTTTCCTCATCTGTAAAATGAGCTGAAGAAGGAAATGGCAAAATGCTCCACTATCTTTGCCAAAAAAAACCCAAATGGGGTTATGAAAAGTCACACACAGATGAATAACAACACAAAATATTGCCCTCCCAAGCTCACTTCTGAACTTGGCATAGCCAATGAATGAGTCACTGCCAGTCTCTCTTGGTTTCCTTTAATACCTTGCTATGGTGGGTTAAGCAGGTTGCTTAGAATGTTATTCCTCATTGAGCTCATCTGTTTACAAAATCTGGCATGGAATCCAGCTCCTGGGTCAGAGGATGGCTTCCTCTTTCAACCAGTCAAAGCTCACAAGGTCCAATATTCTACGAAAGAGCAGGAAAGATCAGTCATGAAGACTCAAAGAACAGAGGCCTATATTCAAGTCTTCCTATCATAAACCAAGACTTTTCTTGAGGTCAGGAAGAGTTCTGCCTCAATAGCCTATCAAAAGTGCAGTTCTTCATCATGTAGTTAACATGAAGTGATTAAGCCTTAATCACTGAATGTGCACTGCCTCAGTCGAACTGAGACCTGTTAAAGACCTTAGCTTGAAAAGGCCAAGGCTTCCCACTGCATCCTGGGCCATCTCCAGTTGTCCTGATCCAGATGGCTCTGAAGAAGAAAGTGGGGCTGGTAACTTTGCACAGCCCTCCCTCACTTAAATCCAATTCAGGGGGCAGCTAGGTGGTGCAGTGGATAGAGCCCTGGATTCAGGAGGACCTGAGTTCAAATCCAGCCTCAGACACATAACACTTACTAGCTGTGTGACCCTAGGCAAGTCACTTAACCCCATTGCCTAGCCAAAAAATAAATAAATAAATAAATTTTTTTCAAAAGGAGCAGCTAGATGACACAGTGGATAGAGCATCAGCCCTGAAGTCACGAGGACCTGAGTTTAAATCCAGCCTTAGACCAAACACTTGACACTTACTAGCTGTATGACCCTGGTCAAGTCACTTATCCCCAATTGCAAAAAAAAAAATCCAATTCACTTGCATATCATGTCACCTTCCTGATGTCATGGTCTTCTTCAAGAATGAAGGACAAACAGCAGCAACATGAAGTATAGAGGATGTTCAGAGAGGATCAGTGCCTCTGCTATAAGGGCTTACTGAGCCATTTTGCGGGCTGTTCATCCACCTTTCGTGTCCACCTGATTCACCCAGCTTTCACTGTGGCTCCAAGAAGTTGTAGCATATGCAGCAGCCAGTAAACCATCTTGGCAGACAGGCAAAACCAAGTTGAGAGCCTCAAATCCTTCTGTGAAGACTTCCCCTGTCAGAATGGGTAGATGGAAACAATTTATTCCAACAGCCATGAAGGTGGCAGAAGCAGGCACTGTGAAACACTGAGAGCTTGGTCACATATTGAAAATGCCAGGATCATCCCCTGCTTCCTCAGGTCATTGCCAGACATCCCAACTTTTCTTTTGCCACTAGACTTCAATGATTCTGGAAGAGAGAGTGAGGCTGATGACTTTTCTTAACTCTGCCTCACTTAAATCCAATTCATAGGCAAGTCAAGACATTACCCTCATGATATCATTGGTCCTCTTAGAAAACAAGGAAGGAACAAGAGTTACCAGTCCAGAAATAGTCCTAACTACTCATGCTTAGAAGCACATGTTGTGATTATACCACCAAGTACACTGTGCATCTTGTGAAAGTTGAATTTGGACACTATCTCTATATTACTATTTTTTAAGCACTCACTGCAAAAGAAGTCCTATAGCAAACATACAAAACAGCATGGTCCATGCCCTCTTGGAGGTAATCAATGAACTATAGTGCAGCAGAACTGGGAGGGACCTTAGATAGTAATCTATTCACAGGATTAGAACAGTTAGATGGCCCAGTGGATAGAGTACCTGCCTGAAGTCAGGAGGACTCATCTTTCTGGGTTCAAATCTGGCCTCAGACACTTACTTATCTGATCCTGGGTAAGTCACTTAACCCTGTTTGACTCAGTTTCCTCATCTGTAAAATGAGCTACAGAAGTAAATGGCAAACACTCCAGTATCTTTGCCAAGAAAACCCCAAATGGGGTCACAAAGAGTTGAACACAACTGAAAGAATTGAACAACAAAAAATTCATAGAATTAACAGATTTGGTGCTGGAAAGGGTCTTCAAGGTCAGTCCAACCCCCTTAGTTTACTGAAAAAAAAATGAAACTCATAAAGGGGAAAGTGATTCTGTTCTGGTCACACAGATAGTAAGCAGCAGAATTAGTATTCAAATCCAGTATTCAAATCTTTGACACTAAATCCAGTGTTCTTTCCCTTTTTCATGCAGGCTTATGGAATTGTTGAAGAAAAAACCCCCACTAGATTTGGAATCAGAAAATGAGTTCAAACCCCATTTCTGCTATTTAACAGCTGAGTTAATTCCATTTTTTTTCTATATGGCAAGACCAGCACTTTTGAGTCGGCCATGATGCTAAACAAATAGCAATTTTGTTGCTGATGAGTATGATTAATAATAATAATAATATAATGTGTGTAAAACAAAGGTGAAACCTGAATCTGCCTTTCTCCTCATCCTTTTTTGGTCCTGCCCCAAGGTTTATCTGAATGCCTATCAGGAACCCTTATGGAAACTAAGGAGAGTTTCTCTGCCCCAGGCCCTACGTAGCTCCTGCAGTGTTTTATTGGACAGAATCCTTGAAATAAGTTTGGGATTATATAGAGTGACAATCAGGGCTTTAATAGAAGTTAAAATGATTTTTTTTAAACTCAAAGCTGAAAATTGACTAGAGCCAGGGACCTTGAGTCCACACTAGAAGAAAAACAATCAAAATAATAGCATTAATCTTAGCCTGGGGGCTTCTTCTGGCTTTTGCTTATTGTCTGGCTGAATGTGGTGGCTCATTCTAATCAACTATGTACTAAAAGACCTTTACGCCTCCCTTCCCAGAGAGGGGCTTACTAGCTTCTATACCTCAGCAGATGGCAACTGAAAACAGCTCAATGACATACAAATAAGTGGAGGCAACCAGCAGAGTAAAGCAGTATAACATCACCAGAACATATTGTCAGTATCAGAGTAGTATCAGAGGTATAAGCCGGCCTAACCACACATACATCACTGCTACATGTATGCTCTCCACACATGAACCATGACCTTATACCTTCCTGGCAAGTGTGCCCCTTTGAATAGGTTCCTTGACCACATTCTCCCTATGTATGTGATATGTGCTCCTACAGTAATGCATTTTCTCTACGTGTGTTCCCTTACCCTCTACTGGTGTGGCAACCTGTGGAATTGTATACATAATGTGTTCATTAGGAGAGTATTACTTGTCATTTAATTTTTTACACTGTTTAATTAAATATCTTTTGCTCTGAAAACATGTGTTGTCTGATTAGCTAATAAAAAGTAAACACATCAGTGGGGGCCTTTGAGCTATAGTCTTGGGGCATGCTAACCAATTTATTTTAGATCACCCTGAACAGAATGCCTAAGGGGAAGATCAGTTGCTCAACACTGTTTTGAGAGAATCCAGTATCCATATTTTATCATCTCAATAAACCAGTTCAGTGTTGAATATTGCTGGAAGATAGAATTTGAGTCCTAAATGAGAAAAGGAAAAAACTAAAGAGGTATCTCAGTTTTGTGTTTCAGAAAGTATTTTATTCTTGACAATCTCTAGATCAACTCCTTAAAATTCTGAAGTTCAGTAGTGCCTAACTCCTGGGTTACCCCACAAAGAGAGAAAGAATGGGCCCTCTATGTTGTCTGTGAATACAACTTTCAGGCTTATCTAATAATGTCATCTTGTATTTCCCAGGCTGTGACTGTGGTTGCAACTTCTGCACTTGAATCTGTCACCAATACTGCCCAATTCACACTGGTTAGCTTGCTTTTCCTGTCATTTCCAGACTCCTGCTTTGTTCATAGATACTCATCTTGGATTTTCAGAAGACCTCATTTCCTCAGGCTGTTCCTTCCTCTCCTCAGGCGATTCATAAGCATTAACTGCTTCATTTAGGTTACCTCTACAATATGTATATTTTAAGATCGTATATTTCATTAACAGTAATGTTGTTACTGAGGAATATAAGAATAAAGGCTTTGAGTGCTTTAGATATCACCATAATAATAATAACACATTTACATATCACTTTGTAGTTTACAAAAATGTATCCTCAAAACACCATTATTATGGAGGTAGCATATGTATCATTAGCCCCATTTTACAGAGGAGGACACCAAGACTTAATGTGTAACAAACAGTGACTTAGGATTCAAACTCATCCTTTGATTCTAAGACCAGTACCCTTTTCACCAAGGTAGGAGGTTCATAAAGTCCTAGATTTAGAACTAGAAGGAACCTTAAAGATCAGCTAGTCCATTCCCTTCATTTTAACGTTAAAAAAAAAAAAAAGCGGCCCAGGGAGGCTAGGTAATTTCCCCAAGGTCACACAGGTATTAAATATCCTAGCTGAGATTCAAACTCAGGTCATGTGACTCCAAAACTAGAGCTCTTTCCACTATATCATGAGACTAGAAGAGATTTTGAAGGGGAAAAAAAGCTATAGAAAAAAATAGCATTTAGGCTGTATTTAAGCAATAGCAAAGAATGATTGGGGAAAAGGGGGGTTGAATCACCCACTTAAAGCTGTGGTTGGCATCAAAAACAAAACTAAGTTATTTTTTCTTGAATTCAACTTCTCGTTTTCACTCATTTCAATCAAACCAGCTTTGATAACATGACAAATAGAGATACTGGTGAGAACCATTCATTTTTTTAAAATTGGGGTTCCTGGTTAACAGCCCTCTGCTATCTTTGAGGAGTAATTTGCCATCATAGTTGGTGTGTCAGCCTATTCTTTATTCTCTGAATAAGTCTGAGGAAGGCTTCCCGTGCCTAAGAGAAATGGTATTTGTGTTCCATTGGACAGACACCTGCACATTTGTGCTGGTATTTAGATTACACAGCACAGACCTCCCTTTTTCCCGCTCTGAATTCTAGCCATTTTCTGACAATGCAGATGGCAGATCAGTAATGGTTAGACAGGTTAGCCCAAGATCTCAGAGCAGAGCTCCACAAAAGCTCTATGCCCCTAACACACCTATTCTTCAGGATCATTTTCAAAGTGTTGGCAATCTTTATTCCAGCCTCCTCCAGAGCTAAGCAGTCTTCTAAAAATTGCTCTTTGGGGTCCTGCCCTTATTTTTATCAGTCCTTTTATGCAAAGAATAGAACAAAAACACAGAACTTCTAACTGGAAAGGACTAACAATAGAAGGAAATGATGGAGACAATATGATTTCTGAACAGTCAGGAGTGGTGCAAACTTTAGTTTTTGTGAGTGAATGATTTCAGGCCTTGTTCCCCTTACCCCTGCCTAGATAATAATAACCATAACAGAGAATGGGGAAAACCCCAAAACTATAGCTGTTCAAAAAATAATAAGTTCCTGAAAAATATGAGTTTCGTTTTACCTAATAAAATTTGCATCTCAATTTTCAGTCTTCCCAGAAAACATTTTCCTTTTCTCCTCTCTTTTGTCACTCCTTTTCTTGATTTCTATTGATTCATTGAGTTGGTTAACACAAAGAAACATTTGTGTGAGTTCATTTTCTATAACAATTCCATGTGAAACAAAGCTATAGGGGTGGTTTTACTGTAGCTAGCGTGATTATTAAAGTGAGCATAGTACTATAGGGAAAGTCCATTCAACTGTAAAAATAGTAATGGAAAGCCAGAGAATATTCATAATCTGCCCCCTTTTAACTGACTAGTTGGTTCACTCCTACTCTAACTGATTTGGAACATTTCTTTGTAGTTTTTCAGCTTCTGAGAAAGGAGGAACAGTTTTGTATAAGGGGAGAAATTAGACCTGGGGTTAAATATTGATGTGATCTCAATACCTTGAATGAATGAAATGAAATGAATGAAAAGCATTTATTGACTTCTGGGTCACATGAGCAAAAAGATGGAGGACTAGATATTTTCTCTGATTTCCATGACCTTTCAAAGTTCTCCAAAACAGAAGTTATGCACCAAAGATAAAGCAACTTTAGCTGTATCTATGGTCTAGGACACAAAGAATCCAAAAGGGTAAGAAAAAACAATTGAACTGACACTGAACTCACTTATGCTACCAAACCCCAAAGGCTTGTGACATAACCCATTCCTACACTCATGACCCCACCCCTCTTTCCAGTGCTGTGGAGACCCCAAAGCCAGGCTATGGAAGTTTGCTTCATAATTGCTAGCCACGGGAGCTCTTCAGGAGAAAAGTATGCTGGGAGAAGGAGGGAGTGGAGAGGGGTGACAGCCAGCTCTGCAGCTGACAATCCTACAGCATGAGCACTGCAAAGCTCTGCATTGTCTGTGCTGGGGAGGACAACCTCATAGCTCCGGCATGGTAGTTCTCTCTGAACTGCTGGTACTGGGCCAGAGAAATGAGGAAAAAAGGGGAGTGGGACAAGATATCATGTTGGGAGGTAGGGAGTTGTGTAGTGCTTTACTAAACCTGAGGGAAAGAACTCAGCATGTAGCTGAAATCAGTTCTGTCCACCCAAAAGTCACTTGAGGCAGAGACCTAGACTGAGGAACTGATGAATCGCCCAGTGTGGGAGGAGGCTGTGACACTTTGAGATCTTGCCCCCAAGGTAACTATCATCAGAGGGGACAGAGTCAAAAAGTGAGCTATAGGGGAAAATCAGAGGCGGGGGGATTAAAATTATCAAAGATCTCAGGAAGAATAAAATTCTAAGAACTTGAACATAAACAGATAAATCAACAGGGAAAATATTAGCAACAGAAGGATACATGGTCTTCAGATCTAGTAAACTAGTTCAACTGCAACACAAATGAATATATTCCAACACTAAGACAGAGGATCTGGTGGAAACCACAACATACACATGGAACCACAACATACTACTCCTGAGTGGTTCAAAAGAGAAATGAGAATTATGAGGCCAGAATTTATAGTCTGCACAGTGAAAAATTAATGGGCAGAATAAAAGGGGTGAAGGTGGAAGTCTGGTGGAGGTAAAAGGGAAGAGGTGGGCTTGGAGCATTATGAAAAGAACCTGGTAAAACCCTGCCTATAGGTAAATCAATACTTTTTGTGGGACTACATTACAACATGGGAAGGTACATGAGGAGAGAGAAGAGGAAGAGGGAGATAGAGAAAATGTGTGATTTCTGGGGTCAAAACAAGGACTGGAAATAAGGGGAAGGTGATCTCTGTGGTCTCAAAAAGACACAAGTCTTCAGGGGAGTGGGTGAAGAGGAAGAGGAGAGGGGAATCAATGAAAAGAGATGGGGGAGGAAAGAGACCTAGGTGTGGTGATGCGAGGGAGTTCTGATGAATGCTCCTATGGATGAAAAGAGAGAGAATCAGAAACAATAGAACTCAATAACCTAGTGTTTGATAGAGAGGAAAATATAAATTACCTAGGGGAAAAAAAACTCCTTATTTGATTAAAGAAAACCTGCTGGAAAAAACTGGAAAGCAGTCTGGGTGAAATAAAGTTTAGTAGACTAAGACCTTGTGCCATATTCTGCAATATATTTTAAATGGATAGATGACCTCAATATTAAAGATCATACCATAAAAAATTTTAGAAAAGAAGTAGATCATATACCTCTGACAGTCATGGGTAAGAGATGTATTCTTAACCAAACAAGAGATAGAAGAAATTACAAAAGATAAAATAGATAACTTTAATGATATGAAGCTGAAAAGCTTTTGTACAGACAAAATTAATGAACTCAAGATGAGAAGGAAAGTGGTTGAATGGAAAAAAATATTTTATTAAATTTCTCTGATAAAGATTTTATATCCAAGATATTTAAAAAAAATTAATAAGTATGTATGACATAGCCTTTCTGAAATAGATGTCGTCAAAAGATATAAACCAGGGGTGGGGAACCTGCAGCCTGGAGGCTACATGTGGCCCTCTGGGTCCTCAAGTGTAGACCTTTGACTGATATTCAGTCTTGAGGACCTACAGGGCCACATGTGGCCTTGAGGCCACAGGTTCCCCACCCCTAATTGCAAAATATTCACAATCACATGAAAGAATGCTCCAAATCAAGAATAATAAGAGAAATACAAATTGAAATAATCTTGAGATTTCACCTCAAATCCTGCAAATAGGCAAAAATTACAAAAATAGCAATAGTTAGTGTTAGAGGGGTAGTGAAAGGATAGGCATATTAATACATTGTTGGTGGAGTTGTGAAAATATACAACCATTTTAGAGAGCAACTTGGAATTATGCATGCAAAGCAACAAATGTCCATACCCTGTTAAAACAAGGATTCATTATTGGGATTATACCCCAAGTAAGCCATAGAGAAAAAGAAAGCCCCATTACATACCAAAATATTTGTAGCAGCACTTTTTGTGATAGCAAAGAATTGGAATCAAAGTAGATGCCCATCAAGTGGAAATGGCTCATTCATGTGGAATATGAATGTAATGGAATATTACTCTGCTGTTAAAAAAAATGATGCATGTGTTGAGTATAGAGGAGCATGGAATGATCTATATTAAGTGATGCAGTGACATGAGTAGAGCCAAGAAAACAATATATACAGTAACTACAACAACATAACTGGAAAGAACACCAAAAATATATAAAATATTAAAAATATATCAAAAAATTAAAAAGTAAATATAACAGAATTATAAAGACCAAGTAGGATTTGCATAAAGAGATCTAGAAATGAGAGGACTCTATCAGTCTACCCCTTCATAAGAGTGGCAGGTCCACTGGTGTTACATATTGCACTGGTTTTCAGACTTTTTCAATGTATTAATCAGTTGTGCTGACTTTCCCCCCCTCTAAATAAGTACAATTTGTCATATGGGATGTTCCTCTGGGAGAAAGATGGATACATGCAATACTATGGAGATATAAGGAACAGAAAATATTTATAAAAACTTATAAAAATGAAATAAATAAATGCAATTATATAAAATGCAGTTGCTGTGAAAATATCCTGGTATGTCTCTTATTCATTCATAACTTGTCAATTCATCAACTTAGCAATATATTTCTAGGTATCATGATATAGCAAAAAAAAAAAAAAGCACTACTTCTAGAATCTGAAGACATGAGTTCCAATCCTGACTCTGCAATCTATTTCTATGACCTTAACCAAGTCATTTCCCCTTTGTGGGCTTCAGTTGTCTCATTTGTAAAATGAAGGACTAGAAAAACTGCCAGGTCTGAATCTATGATCCAAAAATAATGTAATCTACACTACAAATTGTTTTGACCATTGCCATAAATATTTATAAATCTTGTGATTCTTGATGGAAAAAAAATTAGGGAAAAGTTAACTTTCCTGCTGCACCTGAGGACTCATGCACTCATATCTATTTACCTTCTTTCCAGACTTCCAGATCTCTCAGAATAACGTAGACTTTGGCTAATCTTTCTTCTCTGTGGTCTCTAATAGTCCTTCAGTTTTAGTAGCTTGGTACTGAGGAAAGAGCGCTGGACTTGGAGTCAAGAAGACCTATAAACACATCCTTTCTCAGGCATGCATTAGCTATGTCACCCTTAGCAAGTCACTTAACCTCAGTTCCCTCACCTGTATAATGGGAATGATAATGTTGTGAAGATAAAGTGAGATAACACATGCAAAATGCTTTAAACCACTATATAAATGCTAGCAATTATTATTATCAAGTTCTATAGGTCCTTCTTTCCCATCATTTTCCTCTGTTTCATTCCCATTATTACCACCCTAGTACAGGCCCTGATTAGCAAAAACCAATGCTTTTACAGTAGCCTCCTAATAGGTCTTCCTATCATACTTCTCTCCTCCTTCTCATACTGTTGCCACAATGATCATTTTTATTAACAAATTTGATCATTCCTCTGCTCAAAATACTTTAGTGGTTCCCAATTGCCTATACTAGATTCAGGCTCCTTTGCCTAGAATATAAGGTCCTTCTTAACCTGGTATCACTTGCCTTTCTTTTCTTATCTGACATAACTCATGTTCTATAACACTCAGCCAAACTATGCTACTCTCTGTTCCTTGAATACATACTGTGCTCCAGTGCCTTTATGCCTTTCCCCAGGCCCTAAGCTAGTGATGATGCCTAGAACATCCTTTCTCCTCTTCTTTGCCTATTAAATTCCAACCTGTCCTTTCAATCCCAAGTTAAATGTAACCTCCTCCATGAAGCCCTACCTGATTCTCCCTACATCTTAAACATTTCTTTGTTTTATAACTCTCTAAAGCAGTATTATGTGATATTGCATATTCTATCTATGTATGTAATTTATCCTTCTAGTAAACTGTAAGTTCTATGAGGGCAGAGACCCTGTCCCATCTAAGCTTTGTATCTCTCCTAGTACTTAGAATAAAGCTCTGCCTACATTAGTCACTTAATGCTGGTGAAATAAATAAAAAGTATTTTCAATGCTCCGCTGAGGTTAGGGGACTCTGTTCTGTGTTCACCCTTCCAGAAAACCCCTGCCTTTGAAGCAGGAAATGAGTACTTCCCCCAAACCCAAAGGATGATCAGAAATGGTCTGTGCATTGAGGAGTGCCCCCAGACTTCTAGAAGGGGCTGCTTCACCTGCTGGGAAGATACCATTATGGTTCAGACTTGGAAGCAAACTCCAAAACCAAAAGCCACAAATAGCAGACATGTCAGCTGCTCTCCTCCTCTCTAAGGATTTCTTAGCTGGGAGGAAAATACTAAGTGCTGAGAAAAGTAACTGGTTTCTAGCTCTCCTCTGCACACCCCATCCCGTACTAATTTATATTTCTGTTTTATTGTAAGGTTCAATCTCTAAGTACCTGGTAATACACCTCCACTGTTTATCACAAGGTCACAATCATAGCACCCTTCTACTCTCAGGCTGAATTGTAGGTCTTAGGAACACTGATCAATGAGAAGTACTAACCTTATTTCAAACAGGGAAGCCATGATCCAGAGGTTAATTAGTGGTCATGGAACAAGCAAGGTGGAAAAGCGATACTATTCAGGACTTACACCTTTCCATTAATTCACTTTTGCTCAAAGGAACCAATTAGTTAAATATGCACATGAAAAAGACCTTGGGGGCCAAGAAATTGTAACATGCTGATTTTGCCCCCTCTAGTTTTCCTCACTTCTCCATTCAAGCTGTGGAAACTCTGAATCTGTATGAGATTGGCTTCCTTCTAATATGATGAAAACAAAGAACTATGGGCATTTCTATGAAATGACACAAAGCAAGGAAAGCAGAATAAGTATTGTACCCACATTGACTGAAAGCAATAGAAACAGGATCTTGAAATCCAGTCAAGCGTACAACTGCCCAGTTGGGTGCCAGGCACTGGGCTAGGTGCTGGGGTTACAAAAAACAAAAATCAATAAGCTTACATTCTATATGCATTTATATAAATACAAAAATAAATATGAGGTAATTTATAAAGAGGAGATATGAGCAGCTTTGGATATCAAGAAAGTCCTTATGTAGGAAGTACCATTTGAGCTGAATGTTAAAAAAACCACTAAAGATTCTAAGACATGGAGATGAAAAGGGAGCACATTCCAGATAAAAGAGAGACTTGGGCAAAGTCACGGAGACAGTACAAGAAATGTTGTGTATAAGGAATAAGAATTAGACCAATTTGACTGGTGTGTGACAGGATGTCATGTACTGGAAGTGGAAACAAAGCAATTAATTGTTTTGTCATATGAATTATGTTTTCAATTAGTATTGTGCTGATTGAATCAAGGAATGTTATAGAACCTCCTATGTAATACATAATGATTCAAAAGAGCTCATCTTAACTATCTACACTAGAAAAACCAAGTGGATGAAAATTGCTTTACTGTTCAGAGATTTATCCATCAACACACATATTTTGAATAAACACTGTACATATCTAATGAGCTAGACTCAGAATTGAAAAGAAAGAGAAAAGTGGGTTATATTACTTTTGGGAATTTATGTAGAATAAAGGTGTCCATAGAATATAAAATAGAGAAGTTCAGTTGGGCAAAATTTTAAAATCAACATAACTAGAATAAGAAGAAAAACTATAGATTTGGAGTAAAACCTCCACTTCAAACATCTCTGATAAAAGTCTATTATCTAAAACATATATATCAAATACATAAGAAAAGCCATTCACCAAGAGATAAGTAGTAAGAAAAATACACACACACACACACACACACACACACACACACACTCACACAGATACACACCCAAATTATCAACAACTAAATGAGCAAGGAAACTAGCAGAGTTTGCAGAACTTTGAAGGTCCAGCAGAAGAAAGCAAAAATGTATGTGCTAAATGAGAGGAGAAAAGTTTGGGGGGAGGCATAGATTTATGATTTCAAGAAGAAGAGGAAGGGTTGAAACCATTTTCCAGGTAGAATAAGATAATTCAAACAACAGACATAAAGTAAGGGATGTCACAAGAGTTATAAAAGGCCTTGACCTTGAGATGAAAAAACATGATCATTTTTTTAAAAAGTAAAATTATTGACTTAGTAATAATATAACAGATACAAATAAACAAAAGGAATCTAAAAATAAAATTCCAATAATATCATAAAATCAAAAATCTGTGTTTTCCCCCCTTTGCCCCTCCCATCTATAACATGTATTTTTGCTTTGTTCTGACGCACCTTCAAACTCTTGAAAACTCACCTCTTTTCCCAAGGGTTTCACTGGCAATAACCGCTAACAGCTTTGCCCCATTCAGGGCTACATTATTGATGCAGCTCATGCTGCTAGGTTTCAAGTTCCTCAATGGCCAGCAACTTCAAAATTGACTTGGCTGATTTCCTCCACTGAGCAGTTCTGTGTCATTCACTGCTTGGCACAAAGAATAATGAGAGAGTAACAATGTGAAACCCAAAGGGAATAAAATGATAATTTCCCTAAAAGGCACAGAGGAAAATCAGGACATTGGGATCTATTGTGCAGCATCTCAACACTCCTGAATAGAAACCGAAGTTTCTCTTCCTCAACTTTTACCCACAGCAGTCCGAATCATGGATGGCAAAGTCAGTGATGTCATCAGAACAGGCAGAAATCAACAGGATAAGCATGTCCATTTTACCAACAGCTCTCAAACTATACTGTGCCCATTGACAGTCACCTTTATGGCCAAGGAAATGTTCCTGAGCTTAAAGATGCCCTCAGGGCTGTGTGATTAACCCATCCAAGCCTTAAGTGAATATGCTATTCTTTCTCACTCTGTCATGTGACCATTAAGGCCTAGAAACACATACTAAGCCAAGGCCATGCTAGGGCTAAAATCATTTCTGGGGACACTCTTAACCTCATAGAATCAAGAATGTCATGTCAGATAGGACCTTAGCAGTCCCTGGTTAACTGCCTCATTTTGAGGCAGCTAGGTAGTGAAAGGAATTGAGAACTAAATTTGAAATCAGGAAGATCTTGAGTTCAAATCCCGCCACAGACAATTACTAGCTGTGTGACTATGGGCACGTCATTTAACCTCTATCTACTTTAGTTTTCTAATTTGTAAAATGGGGATAATAATGGCATCTACCTACTGGGGTTGTAGTAAGGATCAAATGGGATTTTTGTGCATGTATGTGTGTGTGTGTGTGTATGTGTGTGTACATATATAAAGAATTAGGAAACCTTAAAGTTCTGTATAAATACTACCCATTTGTTGTTTTTATTATTATTGTTGTTGTTGTTGTTGTTATTTATAACTGAGGAAATGGAGGCCCAGAAAGCTTAAGTAATTCACTCCACATTCCATAGGACATCAGTAACATAGACAGCATTTGAATTCAAATCATCTGCCTCCAAATATAGTGATCTTGTCACTACAGGATTGCTTGTACTTCTATGGTTTAGACATGCAAGATGGATCAGGAGAGGCCTATCCTGCCTACAAAGACTACTGTGTGTTCAAGAATTCATGGTCCTCTTTATAAAACACATCCAGTCATGTTGTTAGTGTGGGGGAAAGGACTGAGCCAACTCAGAATTTTTATACCCCCTCCCCACATATACTCTTTGGTATAGCTCCAAGTCTGATCAACTTACCAGGTAGCCAAGCCTGGAAACAGCATCCTTGACAGACCACAGGCCAGAGAATTTCAGAGCCATGAGGAACATCATGTATCATTTGGTCTAACTTCTTCATTGTATTTAATGCCTCTCATTCCACAGCTGCTCCTTGATGCCTCACCCCCACCCTCCACCAACTCTCCTTACCTGGATTGACAGGACTTTGGCATTAGGGAAAGGGAGAGGAAGTAGACACAGGAAGTGAAGAGAGATGCAGCTCTAGTAGTACTCTGGGTGCCATGGTCTAAGTTGGGGAGGCAGCAAGCCTGGCTTCTGAGTTCACTCACATTGCTACGCCAGAAGCAGACCAACAACCCTGCCAGTAACCAGACAACTGGGACTAGGAAAAACACTGTTCTATACCACCTGTTTACTTATCAATTCTGTGCCAAAAGAAAAAACACAGCCTATAGTATCCAAGCATACCTGTCTGATCTGTGTAAAGTTATCTCTATTACACTAATATCACATGACTAGGACGAATTGAAAGATATACAGTTCCAAGGAGGAAGAAGAATTGGCCACTAGATGGGCCTTGAAAGCAATTACGATAGGGTAATCCACAAATCTCTTGATAATGAGCCAGTGATTCCCCACAGAAAGGAGCAAAGCTGAGGGAAAGATCACCAACTCGCAGAACCACAGAGAGCGCAGCCCTGATTCAATACTTCTGCCTAGTGAAGAGGAGCACAGACTTCCGAGGTGAATGTGGGACTCCCCAGGACCAGGTCCTTTCGCTGAACAGGATCGGTGAAGTAGACATCAATGCTGCCTAGTGATGAAATTAGAAATAAGGAAACTGAGCCCCAGGTAAGGAACTTTTCTAAATCACACAACTTTCACTTTGCAGAGCCAGACCTGGGAAGCCAGCCCTTCTGATATTTTACTCAACATAATTTTCGAGGCACTGTTTCCTCCATGAGTCCATCAGACTGTTCACAAATAGGCAAATGTATCTATACTTACTCTTCTGTTTTGTCCCTATATGAATTTAGCCATATCCAATTGGTACCACATAGGAGTGGTGGGCAACCTTGCCAGTGCCCTTGAATGAACAAAGGCTAGCCGTAAGGAGAATACTCAGATGCAATCATTGCCAATGTCTGCATGGTATGGTTATTAATACGGATGTCAATTTAATTAAAAAATAACTCAGCAACCAACTGCTGAGTGTAAGACAGCTCTCCAAGACACAAGTTTCAGCACAGGTGTTGATTTGTATTGGTTGAGGGAGTTTAGTCTCCAGTGGAATCATGGGTTCAGGACAGAAAGACAAAGTGTAAGACACTGTGCTAGGCGATTAGGATTCAAAAAGAGGTACGGTACAGACCCTGTTCTCATGAAGCCTTCAGACCATTGAAAGACATATACAAATAATTCAGATACAAGGGAGAATGAGAGAAAATATAGTTGAAGTCCCTTCTACTTCTAACTCTTTAATTCTAGTACTTTTTGAAGAAGGTAGTAATTAAGTTCCCAGCAGAAACAATTTAAAATCATATATATATATGTATGTATATATTTTAACCTGGATACTTTGTGCAAGGCATTAAGCCAAAAACTGAGGCAGGGGAGAGGAGGGTGGAATCAGATTGGGAACCACAACTCGGGGCTAAGCTTTAGTGATAACTACATAAGAAGTTGGGAGTGGAATGCCTGCTTGGATTGCAGACCACCAGCAAGGCAACAAGGTTAAAAAAAGAGATCAGGACATTTAAGCATTTGAGAAGATCATTTGGGATCATTTAAACTAAAAAAGGACTCCAAGATCAGTTAGTCTAACCCTCTTGTTTTATAGATGAGGAAATTGCAAGGGTATATGATTTACCTGGCCACATACGTAGGTTATAATAAAGCCAGTTTCAGACTCAAGTATTCTGATTTCAAATCTAGAGCTCTTACCACTAAACCACTGTTCTATAGTATATCTCACTTCTCAGAGGTTGAACCAGACAACAAACCGATGCCTCCCCCTGGCTATCTGGGAGAACCTTCAATACTTGGATTAATGTGTCACATCAGGCCTTGCTCTGAGTCCAGAACAAAAGAGATAATAATCCCACAGTACTTCACCCTGGTCAGAACACATCTTGAGCATTCTGTTCAGTTCTAGACATCATATTATAGTATGGTACCTTGATAAACTGGAGATCCTCCAGATGATGACAACTAGGGTGATGAAGGGTCTTGAGACCACACCATGTGAGAATCAGTTTAAATGAATTATGATTGATTTTCCTGAAAAAAGAGAAGAATGGGGGGGTATTATTGCTGTCTTAGAGCATTTGAAGGACTGCCTTATGGAAGGGGGATTAGATTTATTCTGCTTGGCTGCAAAGGGAAAAAACTAAAAATAACAGGGAAAAGTTGTAGAGAGACCTATTCAAAAATGGAACATACTACCTTGAGTGGTAGCAAGTCCCAGTCTCCTCACCCCCTTATTAAGATTATTGTTGTAGAGCTTACAGAATCAGAGAATCTCCAAGCTAGAAGGGATCTCTGAGGCAAACTAATTCAACTTCTTGCTGACTGAGAATCCCCTTTAAATACCCCCCAAAAGTATTAAGGCAGCCTCTGCTTGAAGATCTATGCCACCTTGGACAAATCAATTAACCATTCTGGGCTTCCATTTGCTCCCACATAAAAGTAGTTGGACTAAATGACCTCTAAGATGCCTTCCAAATCTGAGATTCTGTGATTTTTTGTAAGGAAGACTTTATATGGACATTCACACTGACTTGTGCCCTTGAAGGAAGATAAGGACATGGGTGGCAGAGACTGGTGGAACAGGGAGAGGACATTGCATGCTGGGTTTAGAGGATGGCGTGAGCAAAGGTTAAAAAAAGGTAGGTGAGAGAAGCAGAAGAACAGAGGAAGGAAACTAGTCCAATCTAGCCCAAACATAGAACATATGAAAGATAGAGAGAGATGAGGTTAAATGAGCAAATTGGAGTCAATCTATGACTGACAGGATCAGGAGTTTATCATTTATTTACTAGGCAATAGAAAGCCACTGAAGGTTGTTAAATAGAGGAGAAATACAATCAAAATTATTTCAGAAAAGTTATTCAGGCAGTGATGATAAGGACAGATTGGAGAAGGAAAACAAGAAGGGTATTATAATAATCTAGGTGAGAGATTATGAGGACCTCAACTAGGGTTGCTGCAATGGAAATGGAGAAGGGGAAGGATACAAGAGATGTTGGGAGGATAAATTTATAGGATCTGGTAAGTGATTGGATATGGGAGAGGAGAGAGGGAAAAGTCATAAATGACTGATGCTTCAAATCTCAGTTATTAGAAGGTTATTAATCTCCTCCACAAAATAGATAAATTAAGGGAAGGGGAAAGTTTCTGGGAACATGTTGAGTTGAAGGTTCCAGTAAGCTATCCAAGTAAAGATTCAGGCAGCTGGAAATCAAGAAGTGGAGCTTAAGGGAGAAGTCAGGACTGAAGATTTAGGTTTGGTCCCTCAGGCATTGTTCCTTCTGAGCATGGGCAGAGGCCTGTTACAGTAGTCATTTTCATAGAGATAGGATACTGATAGGAACTGATTATTTCATTAACACAGGGAACTTCAGGGTGAGGAAAGTCCCACTGCTAATAAAGGTTAGCACTTTCTTTGTAACTTGTCTTAGCAAGTTGCCTAAAGCAGAAGTATCAAACACATGGACTTCTGACCATGTTGCAGCCCTCAACACTCCCAAGATGGCTGAATCCAATTAAAATGTAATTGGGAAATATTTAACAAAAATTTTAAAAATACAGTAGAACATAGATAATGTCAATGTGTGGTTTTCTAAGTCAATGCATGCATCCTTATGTACAGTTTAGTGACCCTCATTTCTATTTGAGTTTGTTAACCCTGACCTAGAGCACTTAGAGTTTAAGTGAACTGCCCAGAGTCACACAGCCAGTCATGCATCAAAGACAAGATTCTCCTCTTCCTAACCCCGAGGCTAACTATCTATAGGTCACATTGTCTCTCTAGTCATTTGCATAAAAGCAAACATTGAAGTCTTGGGAATGAATGACCTAGAACAACAGAACAATGACCCAGAAAAATGAATATTCAAGAACAAGAGAACCTAGAGATGAAAGATAAGAGGACTAAGTAGGATATTGGCTAGAAAGGGAGGCAAAGTATTGTCTCCATCTGTACCTCCTGTGGAGGAGGAGAAGGGAATGGAACAAGTATTTATTAAGCACTTATTATATACCAGGCACCATGGGAAGCACTTTATAAATATCATGTCTTGGATCCTCACAACAACCCTGAAGGTAAGTATTATCATTATTATTATTATTATTATTATTATTCCCATTTTACAGTTGAGAAAACTGAGTCAGAATTTAAGAGATACATGCTAGAACACACCGTTGCTGTGTGTCTGAGGTCAGATTTGAACTACTCTGTCCACTGCATCACCTACCCACCTAGGGATTGAAGAGTGGTGGTAGTGGTGGTGGTGGTGGTGGAAAATTGAGGAGAACAAAGGGAAAGGTCAGATAGGAGGGGAATAGGTATTGGGAAAGGACAGGTAGAAAGGTAGAGGCTGATGGTAGCAATGATGGTCAGAGGAAAGCAGGGGCAGGAGGAATGAGTGCAGGAGAGGCATTTCTGGCATGACCCAAGGCAATTCTGTCTTGTGCCCAAATCTCATGCTTCTATATGTAAATGTGTGAGTGTGTGTGTGTGTGTGTGTGTGTGTGTGTGTGTGTGTATGTGTGTGTGCAAGTAGAAATCATACTTGTTCAAATTAGGTCTTGTACTGGCTTGCTCATCTGAGTGCTTATATAAGAATATAATTACCACTATAACTCAGATCATTGTTGTTGCCTAGGACCCTGGCCTGTGAGCGGAAGGACAAGGAAGCCAATGAATAATATGGTCAATAATTTTAACCAAGTCCTACTGAAAACAACAACTGCAAATCAGCCTGGAAAACAGCCAGATTCCAGTGACCTCTCCTTGTTGCTCTTTGCCACAGGCAAGAAATGTCTGATCAACCCCAGAAAGAAGGAATTCTTTAGGAACTGAGTAAGTCTAAAGTCCATTTAAATAGAACCCAGTGCAGCTTAAGCCAAACACACTGTGCCACTGTCCTAAGGAAAGACCCTTTGTTACTTCTTCCACATAAACAACCCAATTTGTTCAAGAGTTTCTCACACTAGGGACCCCAGTATGTCCTAGCAAATAGCAAAAAGTAAGAAGATAAATTCTCCTTCCTGTTTCTGCTGCTAACCACTGTCTGGAGTTGTTGTTCATGGTATGGTAGATTGGGATTCAAGAAATCTGGGTTCCAGGCCCGGTTTTGTCACTAGGTATACATTGGGAGAGTTATTTTATCTTCTGGGCCTCAATTTCCTCATTTATAATATGAAGGGGTTGGCTTACACAATACCTAAGGTCCCTTTTAGGACCTTGCCTCATCAATCATTCCCTCTTTCTCTTTTATCTTCAAATACTTTCATTCTATTGGCTCCTTCCCTACTGATTACAAACGTGCTCTGGTCAACCTTGACCTAAAAATGAATCAGCCAACCTTACCTTCCCACTGCTCCCTCCCCCAAGCAAGCAATTCTTTTCTCATTCACTGCCAAACTTCTAGAAAGAGTAGTTTGATATTTTATGTCTCCACTTCCTCATCATCCATATATCCTTCAGTACCACCCCCACCACCCTTCACTCCCAGTCTGGCTTCCAATCCTCACTTCTCTAGAGAAATTGTTCTCTCTGGGATTACCTGTGTATCTTAATGCACCAAATCCAAGAGTCTCAGTCTTTTCTCAGTCTTTATCTTCTTTACTGAAGCATTTGGCATTGCTTCCCTAATCTTTCCTCATACTTTTTGCATCCATGGCTCCCATAATGCTCCCCTCTCCTGTTTCACTTCATTACCTGTATGACCACTCCTCAAATTTATTCACTGGTTGGGGGTGGGGAACCTGCAGCCTAGAGGCTACATGTGGCCTTCTAGGTCCTCAAGTGTGACCCTTTGACTGAATCCAAACTTCACAGAACAAATCCCCTTAATAAAAGGATTTGTTCTGTAAAACTTGGAATCAGTCAACAAGCCACATGTGGACTAAAGACTACAGGTTCTGGAGCATTGAGGTGGTGCAAAGGATAGAGCACTGGCCCTGGAGTCAGGAGGAGGACCTGAGTTCAAATCTGGCTTCAGACTTACTAGCTGGGTGACTCTGGGCAAGTCACTTAACCCCATTGCCTAGCAATAAATAAATAAATAAAATTTAAACAATTAAAAAAAAATAAATACTTGTTTCTTTCAAAAAAAAAAAAAAAAAGACCGCAGGTTCCCCCCTTCTGCGACTGGTTCATCTCCCTCCTGCTGATCCCAAATATTGGCATGCCATAAGATTGTGCATTCTGCCTTCTTTCCATTCTCTATAAGGTTCCACTGGTGGCCATATCTGCATAGGGGGAAGGTAGAGAAGGAAGGGTTCATTGAAGAAGGGAACTCTCAAGGAGGAAACTCCCTTGATCACAGTAGTTCTGCCTTAGAAAGTCCCCTTGGGCACTGAAAGCTAAAAAACTTGCCCTGGGTCATACAGCCCATATGTGTCAGAGGCAGGACTGGAAGCCATATTTTCCTACTCTGAGGCTGGCCTCTACCCACCACGCTACCCTGCTGTCTCATGGCTTCAATTATCAGTTCTGCGAAGATGAGTCTCACATTTATATTTGTGCCCTGAACTCCAAGTCCCACAATTTTGTGGGAAATTTTTACTAGAAAAGTCCTGCTAACATCTCAAACTCAACCTGTCCAAAACTGACCTTCTTATCTTTCCCCTTTAACCTGCCCCATTTCCTAGCTACCCAGTTTCTGATGATGGCGCCGCTGACTTTTGACTCTTCCCTCTTCATCAGCCCTCACAACCAATCAATGCCAGTACCTATTGACTCTCCCTCCACACATCTCCTGAATCCAGCCTCTCCTCTTCATGAGTACTGCAACCACCCTAATTCAGGCCTAAAGAATGAACACAAAGCCATAGATTGAGAGCTGGAAGGGGCTTTAGGGCCCATCAAGTCCACTCCCCTCGTTTTACAAATGAAGAAAATGAGGAACAGAGAGGTTAAGTGGCAGTAAGAAACTGAGGCCGAATCCGAACTCAGGTTCAGTGACCTGGACTCTTATAATAGCCTTCTAATTATTCTTCCTGGCTCAAGTATCTCTCTGCTCCAATCAATCCTCCTCATAGTTGCCAAAA
Organism: Vombatus ursinus; assembly: GCF_900497805.2. Classification (NCBI taxonomy): domain Eukaryota; kingdom Metazoa; phylum Chordata; class Mammalia; order Diprotodontia; family Vombatidae; genus Vombatus; species Vombatus ursinus. The sequence goes on along the minus strand of NW_020954590.1, from coordinate 6,777,678 downwards.
TCCTGAAATGTTGATCCAATCATGTCTTCTCCCCTGATTCCCTACTTAACAAACTCCCGTGGCTCCCCATTATCTCCAGGACCAAATACAAAGTCTTCTGTTGGACGTTTAAAGCTCTTCACAACATGACCCCTTCCTATTTTTCCAATCCTCTCCTATGCTACCCACCTCTGATGTAGTCATACAAAGCTACCTAACAGTCCTTGCACATGACATTGCAGTTTCTATTTCTCTAGCTTTGCACTGGCTTTCCCCCATGCTTGGAATGTTCTCCCTCCCAAAGTGATTCTTGGAATCTCTGGCTTCCTTATGAACTCAGAACAACAACCCCGCTCTGTTGTTATTGTTCACTCATGTCTTCTTGGCAAAGATTTTGGAGTGGTTTGACAATTTCCTTCTCCAGATCATTTTACAGATGAGCATACTAAAGCAAGCAGAGTTAAGGTGACCCTTGCCCAGGGTTGCACAGCTAGTAAGTGTCTGAGGCTGGATTTGAACTCAGGAGGTTGAGTCTTTCTGACTCCAGAACCTGCACTCTATCCTCTGTACCACCTATCTGTCCCTCAGGAGGCCTTTATTAGTTCCTCCAGCTACTTGTACTCTCCCCACTAAGGTTACTTTCCCATTACTCTATATTTATTTCATATGTTGCGACTTTCTTATTGTCAGCTCTGAAAACAAATGGTCTTGTCATGGGGGTCCTGACAATACGTTGTCTTCCTTAATAGAATGTAAGTTCCTCAAGATCAGAGATTGTTTTGTTTTGTTTTCCCCTTGTACTCCTAGTACTTAGCATAGCTACTGGCACAGAACACATGCTTAATAAATGCTTGTTAATTGATTGAACACCTCTACAATCTGTCTCCAATTGACCTTCCTGACTTATTTCACCCTTTTCCTGTATGCTTTCTATGCTCCAATCAAACTGGACTCAAAGCTCTTCTCCTGCTTCATCCTATGCTCTCCAGCCCCCGTGCATTCATTCAGGCTATGTTTTATGCATGGAATATACTTCCACTTCATCTCCACTTGTTGGTATTTCTCTTGTCTGTCAAGGCCCAGCTCAGACTGCACCTCCTCTTCCATGCAGTTTGATCTCCCAGCTGAAAATGATCACTACCTCCTTAAAAGACATTTTCATAACACTTTTGTATATATTTTATATATGCCAGTATTTTTCACATCATACTGATTAGTAGATATGACTTTCAGTTTCTTGAGGACAGGGACTTTGTCATTTTCATCTTTATTTACTTAGAAGCTAGCGCCGTTTTAGCACATAAGCAACAGTTAATGCATGTTTGTGGAATTGAATTAAATTCCAGCTCCAAATTATATAACTGAATGAAGATTGGATTCGGTTAAAAAAAAATCAGAAGAAATAAGGAAAAAGAAATAAGGGACTCATCCTCAACTTGAGAATCAGCTCTTGAGTAACTGAGAGTTATTTGCAACACTAAGTCATCTATAATTTCTTTGGTATCTCCCCTACCTTGAGACTTTTCAAGCAAATTGAAATGAAATGAAGCAAAGTGAAGTGAATTGGATTGTATTATATTAAGGGTACTTAGTCTATCTCCCCAAAAAATACCTGCCTGACTCTTTGTCAGCATCCTTTGCTAAATCATTATCCCAAACATGTCCTCTAATTGTAAGTGTATCACTGGGCCAAGGGCATGCTAGAGGTAGCTCCTACCAGTTCACAAGAGCTGATTGTTAAATTTTCAGTGTGATCGTGGGCAACTGCCACATACTAGGGCTTGATTTGTTGTTTTATTGATGGTTTAGACTTAAGAAAGTGATGGAGAACACGTTAATAAGGCAAATTAAACTTATAAGTGTGTCCGACATACATTTTTTCATGTTTTTTTCGTTTTGGTTTGTTTTGGTTTTTGGAGAACACACTCCTGACCTGGGCTCTCCTCTCTTATCTCTCTATACCAGAGGTGGGGAACCTGTGGCCTTAAGGCCACATGTGGCCTTCTAGGTCCAATCCCCTTAATAAAAGGATTTGTTCTGTGAAACTTGGACCCAGTCAAAAGGCTACACCCAAGGACCTAGAAGGCCAAATGTGACTTCGAGATCAAAGGTTCCCCACCTCTGCTCTATCCTATCTTGGTGTACTGATCAGCATCAATGGGTAATTATCATCTCTATTCAGATGACTCCTTAAATTTATATTTTCAGCTTTATTGGACACCGAGTTCCAGTGCCCTATCACCGAATTCCTACTGGATGTTTTGAATTAGATATCCCACGAGCATCTCAAACTCAAAGGTGTCCAAAACTGAACTCATTCACTTTCCTCTGACACACCCCTTTCCTGAACTCCCCTTGTCTGTTGAGGGAGCCACCATCCTTTCAGTCACTCAGATTCATGACCTTCATGTTATCTTCAACTCCTTATTCTCACTCACCTGACATAGACACTCAATTGATAAATGTTGTTGTTCCTAGCTCTACAGAAATTCTCATATCTGTTCTCTTCTCTCTACCCACCAAACCACCACTCTTGTTCAGACTCTCGTCACCTCTCATCTGAACTATCACAATAGCTTACCAATTTGTCTTCCATGTAGTTGGCAAAGTGATTTTCCTGAAGTGTTATTTGACCACAACACTCTCCTACTCAGTAAACTACAGTGGTTCCCTTTTACCTCCAACATCCCTACATTCCTTTGTTAGAAATCTAGCCTCAACCTACCTTTCCATTCTCATTATATGTTACGCCTTCCACAATACTACAATCTACTCAATCTGACCTTCTTGCTATTTGCAACACTCAGGCTTCCATCATCTCCTGCTTCCCTACTTTGGGGCAGCTAGGTGGCACAGCAGATGGAGTACTGGGCTTGAAATCAGGAAGCACTCCTTTTCATGAGTTCAAATCCAGCCTCAAACACTTGCTAGTACTGTGACCCTGGGCAAGTCCCTTAACCCTGTTAACCTCAGTTCCCATCTGTACAATGGACTGGAGATGAAAATGGCAAACCACTCTAGTATCTTTGCCAAGAAAATCCCAAAATGGGGTCACAGAGAGTCAAATATGACTAAAAAAGACTGAACTTTTATTCTGGCTGTCACCCATAGGTAGGTTCTATTACCTCCTCCCCTCTGCTCTCAGAATCCCTAGTTTCTTTCAAGGCTCAACTCAAAAGCAACCTTCTGCATGAGATCATGTTGGATCCCCTCACCTGCTAGCACCTTCCCTCCAAAAATGATCTTATCCTTATTTTGAACATATGTTTATGTATACACATGTCATCTCCCCAACCTAGAATATAAGCTCTTCAAGCACTTTTGTATTTGTTTCCCCAGGATTGGTACTGTGCCTGGCATACTTTAATAAATTTGCTAAATTATTCAATTAATCAGTTAATTAATTAGTTGGCTAATTGAAATGCATTTATGAAAAGTTTACTATGTACCAAGCACTGTGCTAAGTAATGGGGACAAAAATACAAGAATGAGATGGTTCCTGTCCTCTAGGAGCTTGCTTCCTCAGAGTAGACACAACACATATAAGGCAGTGGTGGCCAGCAAAGGGTGTTTGTTCTAGGGAGTCACAGGGATGGTAAGTGAAATAACAAGACAATGCATTTACATGCCTTTTCCAGAGGTAACTGTAGTGTTGATAGAATTGTTGTTACCATTCAGGCATTTTCAGTCGTGTCCAACTCTTTCATGACCCAGATGAGATTTTCTTGGCAAAGATACTGGAGTGGTTTGCCATTTCCTTCTCTAGCTCATTTTGCAGATGACAAAACTGAGGCAAACAGGGTGAAGAGACTTGTCCAGGGTCACACAACTATTGTCTGAGTCCAGATTTGAATTCAGGCTTTCCTGATTCCAGTCTGGGCACTCTATCCACCACCTAGCTGCCCCTGTTGATAGAAATACAGTTCTTAGAACAAGGGGTGGGAAGCTAGATGGATGAGGGAGGTGGAACAGATGATAGCAACAAAGTAGAAAATGGCTATGATGAAGATGAGAAGGCATGGTCCCAGGGAGTATAGAATTAAGCAGCTTGCACTCCTGCATAGTCTGTGGTGGTTTAAAGGGTGGAGCAGCAGTAAGGTGGGAAATGACCAGAGCAGGGATGAAGACTAATGATTCCAGGGAGTGGAGGAAACTTGTTGATTCATTGACTGGCTGATTGATTAAATAATAACATCTCACTTTATATCTTGTTGAAAATTCACAAAGTGCTTTTCTCATAGCTCTGGAAGGCAAAGTGATACATATAATAGCCCCATTTTCCAGTTGAGTAAACTTATCCTCAGATAAACTACTTATCCAAGATCATATAGTTAATAAATGGCAAAGCCAGGACTAATAACAATAATAGCTAACATTTATATAGTGCTAAGAGGCAACTAGGTGGCTCAGTGGATAGAGCACCATCCCAGGAGTCAGGAAGACCTGAGTTCAAATCTGGCCTCAGACACTTACTGGCTGTGTGACCTTGGGTTAGTCACTTAACCTCTATTTGCCTTAATTCACTAGAGAAGGAAATGGCAAACTATTCCAGTGTCTTTGCCAGGGAAACCCCATGGACAGTATGGTCCATGGAGGTTCACAAAGAGTTGGATGTGACTTAACAATATAGTGCTTACTATGTGCCAGGCATTTTACAATTATTATCTCATTTGATCCTCACAACAATCCTAGGAGGTAGGTGCTATTATTATGCCCTTTGACAAATGAGGAAACTGAGTCAGACAGTGGTTAAGTGACTTGCCCAGGGTCATACAGCTACTAAGTGTCTAAAGCTGGATTTGAACTCAGATATTCTTGAACCCAGGTCCAGCACTCTATCCACCATGACACCTAACTGCCTAGAACACAAGTCTTATGATTCCAATTCCAATACTTTCTACCACACTATAAAGCAACTGACAAAGTGTCCTGCTGATCCCTAAACTCAGCACCTGTCCAGGTCAGCTAAACTGAATGTCAGAGAGAGTGGCAACCTGGAGCCCCAAACCCAAGCCTTAACTTTAAGTGAACCTATAGAATTGCACTGGATGTGACCTGACACTTTGGTGAGTGGCCAGGGAATTTGTTATTCATGATACTTATATGTCTAGAATTCTAAATGTCCTGTCATTATTAATTCATTGGGTATTCGTTGTAATTATCCTACTTGTAATGAATTCATTTGGTATTAATTTGGATGTCATATGTACAGTACTTCCATAAGAATTACCGTATGATTCAGCATTAATTAATCTATCTTTAAAGTGAAATGTTAACAATCAATTCATATTACTTGGATCCTTAAACTGCTGGCAGAGCTTTTATTATAATTATTATTATTTATGAACTATACAGAGTATATGATGATATTTGCACTCACAGTTTTCTCCCACCAATTCCTTATTTTAATCTATCTATCACCACAGCCTTGCCAAATAGATTTGTCCAATCAATATACCAATGTCCTTATCTCTCAAGGTGTCACCTTGTATTTGCGGTTGTTAGCCCATCATTATACATACAGATTTCTAAGCTGCTTCTAGATTCATGAAACATCATGTTTTTATTCTGTATTCATCTTAGAGACCCTCCAGGTGGAAGAAAGAATAAACAAAATTTGGTTCTGGGCAAAACCTTTTAGGAAGAACATTTACAAGCTGGAATAGGTCCAAAAGAAGAAGGCCAATATTTTGAGGGGCCTAGAAGCTTTATCATACAAGAGTTGGTTGAAGGAATTAGGGATGATGTTTAGGTTAGAAATAAAAAGACAGAAAAGGAATTGATCACTGTCTTCATCAAGTATTTAAGAGTTGTCATACGCAAGAGTGGCCCAAAGGGCAAGGGAAAGATGCATGGTAAATATTGTTTTGTTTAGACCAAGAAAACAGAATTAGAAGCAATGGGTCCCTTCCACTGACTGGCTAGTAAGAAGCTCCACTTTAAGGGAAATGCCCAGGTCAGCTGTGTTTCATTCCTCCATTCCTGACTGTCCAGACTTTCTCCACCATGCCTCAATACAGTACCTTCTCCTTCCTTCCATTTTTAAAGTTTTCTTTGATATGTTGTCTTCTCCCATTAGAACTCTAAGTTCCATGAAGGTGGGGGCTATCTTTCTTTCTACTTGTGTTTATGTTCTCAGCCTTTAGAATGGTGCCTGGCACATAGTAGGCACTTAATAAATGCTTGTTAACTTGGTGTGACATGACTAGCAATGAGAGAGATTCAGGCTTGATGTAAGGAAAAATGTCCTAAAAATTGAACCTATCAAGAGGTGGAGTGAAGGGTTTTGAGTGGTAGTGAGTTTCTTCACACTGTGGATCTTCAAGGAAAGGCTCAATAACTATTAAGCCTCTGTCTGAGATTTTCTCCAGCTCTAAGAGTCTATGCTTCCTTCCTTCCACAGTAGGGAAAGGTTTTCTGGATCACCAAACAAACCTTGGAGTATATTCAATTTCCACACTTTGCACAAATACCAAAGCCCACTGACATTGAAATGAGATTTCTTTGGAGAAAAAAAAACAATCTATACTTTGAGTTATTTTAACTCATCATGGTTATATCTACAAATTATCAAACATCTAGATGAAAACTGAAAAATGCAGTCTATCATTCAGATTTTTTTTCACATTTCATCCAAATGTTTAATATCCCATAGACATAGTCTATAAATTTTCTCTGGACTCAGCAATGGCTCAGAAGAACAAAAAACAAGGTAACTGAAAGACATTCAAATACAGAATGGAACAGCTACTATTACTGATCTGACTAGGCTTAAAAAATTGTTACTTTTAGAAGGCTCTTCAGCCTCAAAAGAGAGCTCTTGGCCAATATGTCACCATGAGGGGCTTAATTTCCATTGAATGCTCCATAGGTGACCCCAAAGCCAAGGTAGTATACCGTAATGTTTTTTTCCTGAGCCAGAGAATTCCTTTGTTACATAGACCTATTTTTGCACCAACTTTGGAGATGTAACCAGCTGCTTCATTCCCTTCAATGCTTGATTACCCAATCCTGGGAGGAGGCATCTAATGGCTCCTGATTTCTTTTTAATTCAAGATTGGGAGGTAGAAAGATGAACTACGTCCTTCCACCCAACCCCCCTGTCCAATCCCCACTGACATACAACCTAGCATTTTGCACTGGGACAGTGAATAGCGCATTGTAAAATACAGAATTAATATTAATGCACATTCTTCATGGCTTTTATCAAGAGCACTGTGCGAGGCTCCTTGAAAGATTTTTTTTTTGTCCCCTTCTTGGGCTATGACAGTATGATGTATATGATCTATCATGCTCATTTCCTTCATGCATTCTTTGTCCTATTGGAGCAGCCTCGAAATGATGGTAATCTTATGAAAACTCCACATGATTTGTTTATTACTAAAGGTTTATTTAAGGCTGTCATCATGACCTATATCCATTAGTAACCTCACAGATTCTTAAAGGGACACCAGTCCCATTACCTATTATTTTCAACTCTGCTGTTTTAGCAAAAGGTGTTATCCAAAGTGCCTTTTGTAGATGTTTATTTTTACCTACTCCTATACTATTCACAACTCAGACTTACTGCACTGCCTGGGTTTGTACTGAGATCTTGACCCCTTCCTTCTCCATACCCCCAAAAGGTTTAACATTGACCCTAACACAGAAAGTCAAATAAGAATGATCAGCATGGTTCTTTCTAGATCAGGCTTCTGAGAGGCAATTTTCAGTGTGGGCATTTACACCTTAGAAATCTTGATTTATAATATTATTGATTGTCTAGACTTAAGAAAGTGATGGAGAAAATGTTTATAATAATAATAATAAGGCAGAGTAAACTTTGAAGTATGCCAGGTGAACATTCCCCCTCACCAGAAAGCTGATTGTTAAACATTTACCCAGCACACTCTTAGATTTGATCCTCTTGGGATCAGACTGTTGTTGTTGTTGTTGTTGTTGTTGTTGTTGTTGTTGTTGTTGTTGTT